>NC_051158.1:89320508-89645051 GCF_013339745.2 Dermacentor silvarum
AACCTGCAGCGCATAACCGAAGTTCCGTCAAAGAGGTTCATTGAAGAGCTGCAAATACCTAGTAGCGAAAGGCCAGTGACTCAATTTGGCGTCAGAGAATTCATTGAAGAGCGACACATAACCGCAGCGCATAACCGAAGTTTCCGTCAAAGAGGTTCATTGAAGAGCTGCAAATACCTAGTAGCGAAAGGCCAGTGACTCAATTTGGCGTCAGACAAGTTCATTGAAGAGCGACACATAACCTGCAGCGCATAACCGAAGTTTCCGTCAAAGAATTTCATTGAAGAGCTGTAAATACCTAGTGGCGAATGGCCAGTGACTCATGTTGGCGATAGAGAAGTTCACTGAAGAGCGACACATACCCTGCAGCGCATAACCGAAGTTGCCGTCAAAGAGGTTCATTGAAGAGCTGTAAATATCTAGTGGCGAATGGCCAGTGACTAAAGTCGGCGTCAGATAAGTTCACTGAAGAGCGACACATACCCTGCAGCGCATAACCGAAGTTTCCGTCAAAGAGGTTCATGAAGAGCTGCAAATACCTAGTAGCGAAAGGCCAGTGACTCAATTGGCGTCAGAGAAGTTCACTGAAGAGCGACACATACCCTGCAGCGCATAACCGAAGTTTCCGTCAAAGAGGTTCATTGAAGAGCTGTAAATATCTAGTGGCGAATGGCCAGTGACTCAATTTGGCGTCAGAGAAGTTCACTGAAGAGCGACACATACCCTGCAGCGCATAACCGAAGTTGCCGTCAAAGAGGTTCATTGAAGAGCTGTAAATACCTAGTAGCGAATGGCCAGTGACTCAATTGGCGTCAGAGAAGTTCATGAAGAGCGACACATAACCTGCAGCGCATAACCGAAGTTTCCGTCAAAGAGGTTCATTGAAGAGCTGCAAATACCTAGTAGCGAAAGGCCAGTGACTCAATTTGGCGTCAGAGAAGTTCACTGAAGAGCGACACATAACCTGCAGCGCATAACCGAAGTTTCCGTCAAAGAGGTTCATTGAAGAGCTGCAAATACCTAGTAGCGAAAGGCCAGTGACTCAAGTTGGCGTCAGAGAAGTTCACTGAAGAGCGACACATAACCTGCAGTGCATAACCGAAGTTTCCGTCAAAGAGGTTCATTGAAAGCTGCAAATACCTAGTAGCGAAAGGCCAGTGACTCAATTTGGCGTCAGAGAAGTTCACTGAAGAGCGACACATAACCTGCAGCATAACCGAAGTTTCCGTCAAAGAGGTTCATTGAAGAGCTGCAAACACCTAGTAGCGAAAGGCCAGTGACTCAATTGGCGTCAGAGAAGTTCACTGAAGAGCGACACATAACCTGCAGCGCATAACCGAAGTTTCCGTCAAAGAGGTTCATTGAAGAGCTGCAAATACCTAGTAGCGAAAGGCCAGTGACTCAATTTGGCGTCAGAGAAGTTCACTGAAGAGCGACATAACCTGCAGCGCATAACCGAAGTTTCCGTCAAAGAGGTTCATTGAAGAGCTGCAATTACCTAGTAGCGAAAGGCCAGTGACTCAAGTTGGCGTCAGAGAAGTTCACTGAAGAGCGACACATAACTGCAGCGCATAACCGAAGTTTCCGTCAAAGAGGTTCATTGAAGAGCTGCAATACCTAGTAGCGAAAGGCCAGTGACTCAATTGGCGTCAGAGAAGTTCACTGAAGAGCGACACATAACTGCAGCGCATAACCGAAGTTTCCGTCAAAGAGGTTCATTGAAGAGCTGCAAATACCTAGTAGCGAAAGGCCAGTGACTCAATTGGCGTCAGAGAAGTTCACTGAAGAGCGACACATAACCTGCAGCGCATAACCGAAGTTTCCGTCAAAGAGGTTCATTGAAGAGCTGCAAATACCTAGTAGCAAAGGCCAGTGACTCAATTGGCGTCAGAGAAGTTCACTGAAGAGCGACACATAACCTGCAGCGCATAACCGAAGTTTCCGTCAAAGAGGTTCATTGAAGAGCTGCAAATACCTAGTAGCGAAAAGGCCAGTGACTCAAGTTGGCGTCAGAGAAGTTCACTGAAGAGCGACACATAACCTGCAGCGCATAACCGAAGTTTCCGTCAAAGAGGTTCATTGAAGAGCTGCAAATACCTAGTAGCGAAAGGCCCGTGACTCAATTTGGCGTCAGAGAAGTTCACTGAAGAGCGACACATAACCTGCAGCGCATAACCGAAGTTTCCGTCAAAGAGGTTCATTGAAGAGCTGCAAATACCTAGTAGCGAAAGGCCAGTGACTCAAGATGGCGTCAGAGAAGTTCACTGAAGAGCGACACATAACCTGCAGCGCATAACCGGTTTCCGTCAAGAGGTTCATTGAAGCTGCAAATACCTAGTAGCGAAAGGCCAGTGACTCAATTTGGCGTCAGAGAAGTTCACTGAAGAGCCACACATACCCTGCAGCCCACAACCGAAGTTGCTGTCAAAGAATTTCATTGAGGACGGTGCATTACGAGTAACACATACAGAGTGACCAACATTCCGTCAGCGAGGTTCATTGAAGAGTAGCACATATGCAACAATACATACCCAGAGACGGTAAATCTATAGGAAATCTATAGGACAATTTGTTTCGAGCTCTGATCACTCGGCACCTCAGGTCCGTGCTGTAACCACGGAGCATGGACTATATATATGCAGTAACCCAACATGGCGGGAAACGGTTAGAGACAGTTTTCTATAAGGGCGTGAATTCCCCAAATAATGCTAATCGCATTAATAAGGTCAGTGGCAAAAATTAGGGAGTGAACGGACATCTGATAACATCTACCCCGAGGCCCATAATTAGGCAAACCCAATTTCATTATTACGCAAATTTTAAATACCGCGGAAAAAAATAGATACGGCTATGATCAATGGCGTATGGCTTCTATAGAAAATGGGCCAAGAAAAATGTATCATCGAGAACACGACAAACGCACTGAAGGAGTCATGAAAGTCGAGTAGCGGCATCGGATTGACTACTTTACGGTCTTTAAAAAAGGTGTGAGCATTGACTACTTATCTGTCACACAACTAAATTGGTGTTACTTCAGCTGGCAGCTGTAAAGTTAGTAGCACTGACTAAACAAGGTAGTCAATGGTACTAATGGATCTCAGCTACCAATTTTAAACACACTTAGCATCACTGGATGGAAAGTTTCTAGCCTCCAATACATATATCGGACTCATGCTGGCGTATTCCAGAGTAGCTTATCGGTAAAATATGGCGTAATTTATCTATGCATATCCAACAAAGTCATTTTTAAAGCGAAAGCCGAATATACCCCGAAGAAGTCCAAGTGACCAAGTGATGACGTCACGTTTCCGCTGTGGACCTGCTGTAGCTATGCTGGACCGGCTGGACCTGCTCGCACTACAAAATCCCATGGTAAACAGCCACGGCGTCAGAGGGACGCGGTGGCCCACACCCAATAAATTCACTTTGCCCAATTCGAAAATTAGGTTGAGCCACGTTAAAACCAACCTGGTCCACTCCAAAAATTGACTTGGCCCAACCCTAAAATTTGGGTGGCACACATCCCAAAATTGGACTTCGCGCGATTCGCAAATTCAAGTTGACCCACGTTTTAAACCGTCCTGGCGCACTCTCCAATGACTGGATCACCCCCAAAATTTACCTTTGGCCCATCCGAAAACTGAGTTTACCACATTCAATACCGACCTGGCCCACTGTCAGTTTGACTGAACCCACCCACGAAATTAAAGTGTGGGCGCCCACTCCAAAGACGTGGCGCATAGGCGTTAGTGAAAAAAAAATTGGAATTTCGGAAAGTAAGATCTCTAAAAAAATCATAAAGTGCGACTACCACACCTACAGACGTGACAGCGTCGGATTGTGAATTGAATGACCCAGAAAAAGTCTAAAAAAAAGAATTATGGGGTTTCACGTGCCAAACCCGCTCTGATTATGAGGCACGCCGTAGTGGGGGACTCCGGAAATTTAGACCACCTGGGGTTTCTTTAACGTGCACCTAAATCTAAGTACACGGTGTTTTTGCATTTCGCCCACATCGAATAGCGGCCGCCATGGCAGGGATTCGATCCCGCGACCTCGCGCTCAGCAGCCGAACACCATAGCCACTGAGCAACCACGGCGGGTTTGACAAGGCGCCAGGAATCTTTGAATGCTATTGCGTTCCACTCTAGAAGGCGAAGCTTAAGCGTCCTCCAATTCTGATGGTGTTTCGCTGTACTTTGGTTCTAGGCAACATTGAGGGGAGAGTTTAAAATCGAGCCTTTCAAAATTTGGTCGGGCCTCAAGTCGCAGAAAATAGGGTCTCAGTGTCGGCGTCAACGGCGTCCAATAACGCTATCGCGTTTCACTCTTAAAGGCGAAGTTTAAGTGTACTCCAAGTTTTTATTTATTTATTTATTATTTATCAATACTGTAGGCCTCATCAGGCCTCTGCAGGTAAGGCACTAAGAACAAATACATTAAAAGGTAAAGTGGAAACAAAGGAATCCTCGCCAAAAATAGAGAGAAAAAATGAAAAACTTAGTGCACCCGATAATCGCTATGGAAACAGTGAAAGGCTATCAATTGTACATCAACTTGAACATATTGAAGCATTTGAGGCTTTCGCATAAAAACTAAACTTCAAATTAAGGTGCAGTAGCCATTACGCAACACTGGGAACATCTCTGACATGGTAAATGTCGTCATGAGTACAGCAAAAAATAAAGCTACCAAATGCGTAACAGGGAATGGACGGTGCGCGGTATCGTCGTCATCTGCATCATGCACCAAACACCCGTGATCGCAAGTTCATCCAACGCCTCCGCATCCCAGTGGGAAGCCGCTCTTTCCAGCACAGCCTTCGACGACCAACGATACCTGATCGACCGGGCCAGCTGGATAGCAGTAGCAGCAAATGGTGCCTTGGACTGAGGGCTCCACCCTCTGGGACTTCGTTACAAAAGACAAATAAGTTTTCTACTACTACTACTCACTCCGACAAGAACTGAAAATAGGCTTTAAACGTGACACAAATGCATCGACCGACGGGACTCATAGTACATCACTCGGCAAAGTATTCCACGGTACAATGACTAAGTGAAAAAAAAGGAATGCTTGAAAGCGTGACAACCTGAAAAATTTTGTAGTGGGACTACGACCCTGTCCACCACTTCTTAATCGCGGACACCCAGCTTCCGGTCGATCAGCAGGGCTGGGTTGCAACCGTGTGGTACTCTCAAACTGAGAGACGGCTACGGCTTGAGACAGCACACTTGGAACTCGGCTGCCGAGTTGGCCGAGGCAGGTTGCCGCCGCCCCACCGGCTAGTGGATCAGAACTATGGTAAGAATCCTGAGGATACGCTCGGTACGCTCCCTCTAGATGCTGACAACTCTCATCAGGGTTCAAACCCACCGCCTCCCAGGGTGTTGACGAGTGCCTCGAGTCACTGAGCCAAAGCCCTGGTTGTGTGGTTAGGGTTCAGTTGGGCCTATATGTCTTATTCAACTGCCTAATGGAGAGAGAGCTTTCTGTCCATGACCACGTTAAGTGAAGCGTTTGTTGTCTGTGCGTGTTGGCCTTTTTATTACTGTAACGACTGGCCTGTGCGGTGAACAACTTGTGTCGCGCCCCCAAAGCCACGGCGAAAGCCTGGACGCCCAGCCACCCACAACCTTTGAAAAACCTCTAGGATGCCGCGACGGCAAAAAGATGTTGTCCATTGTGCATGCATTCTCGCCTCCTTACCCACGCCTTGCACGACGTCCTAACGACTTTACCGAGCGCAACGGTTAAGCTTAATCTGTGATCCCTCTTTCTTCTCCTCCTCGGCGAGGGAGACGCCGGCGGTGTCTGTGTGTGCGCGTCAGTACCTTTCCCTGTGCTGGGCAGTGACCATTATTAGCAAATCCCTTCAGCTGGCTTCCATGTTCTATAGTGTACTAGAATAATGTCCTAGTGACGCGACTGGGAAGGAGCGCGTGTCCCTTTCCGTTGACAACACCAAGTGTCGCCTCTGCGACCTTTTCTAGCAGACCGGCTGCAGTCATAATCGCCGCTTTTGAGGCGGTGCGTGTTTATAACCGTTTATTATGCACGTAAAACTTTCATTAAAACAGAAAAGGACTGTATTTGACAAAGTATGCCGTAAAGAGAGTTCTTGAAGGCCACATCGATACTATTTAGTATTGGCAACGTCGTCTGCTGGCGTAGTCTGCCACAAACCGGCGCTTTCATTGCACTAAGCAAATTTGCGCTCGTGGTATCACCTGTGCTAGCTGGCTATTCACCGAGCTTCTTTTGCTCATCTACTGCTCGCAAGCCAGTATATCTCGGACTGGATTGTTTCGATGGAGTTATATTAACCTTCCATCTAAATCTGCGGCTACTGGCGTTTGCTTCGCCCGTCCCATTGACCCTCTCTCTGGCTCGCCACTAGGACATTATTCTATAGTCGGGTACAACTTTAGAAGGCAGCGGCATTTGCCCCCTCAAAGGCGGATGGATATGAGGGTCTACCAATGGGCGCGCACTAAAGACTTGCGTCATGAGCCGGACGCCTGGTGGCCCCGCCGACGGAGAACATGGCAGCCCGCGCTTCGAGCCGGGGCGAGTCACATCAGCGGGAGTATTTCTTAAGTCGCGGAGAAAATCGGCTGCTGCGCTTCGGTCATCTGGGTGGGGCCTCTCCTGTCTTCTTAAGTTGTACCCGACTATAGTACACTATACATGTACCGAGCGCCAGCGAGCGTTGGACAGCATTCGCTCTCTCCTAACCCTTAGCTACAGTTTGCAAAGACTTTATAAAAGACGCCCCCGCCAACTGAATTCAGTATTCAATAGCCTTCAACATAAGCTAGAGTGTGTGTCGCTCTCCGCCAGGAAGCTTGTAGGGCTGACCGCTACGTAGTGATGTAAATAAATGTCTTTGTTTCTCGTTACGTCGACCTTCTCGCGTCTCCAGGCCGTTAAATCGACGCCATCACCAGTTTCATGGGTACACAGATTTGACATTGCCCTGAACAGTGAAAAATTGCTTCGTTGTGCGTATATCAAGGAATTTCGATAGAACGTAGTGCGAGCATACACACCTTTGTTCTGCGTAACAAAACAGTAAACCACTGCGTAAATATTGTCCGTATAATGGCGGCTAAGGGGTATTTATAACTACACCAACTATTATTAAAATATCGTATATTTCGCAGCTTCTTTGATTTTCGTAAATTTCTGATATTGATCGTCCCATACTTGGGCGAGGTTTTCTACATATGCCCATTCGCGGCTAATCCTCTTAGTCTTATATCACTGTCTGGTTCTAATTTACTACGTGCTATATTAGCTTGGCCCGGGTTAGCTGGAACACCCTGCAACATAGCTAAAGCCCTTGCGTCACATACCAATTTAGGTGGATTAGTGTCCTCAATCATTTGTTGTAGTTCATCCGCATTGTTGCTGAATAGGACAATGTCACCTGCAAACCAAAGGTTGTTGAGATATTCGCCATTTATCTTCATTCCTAAGCCTTCCTAGTATAAAAACTTGAATACTTCTAAGCATTGTGTTAAGAGCATTGGAGAGATTGTGTCTCCTTGCCTGATCCCTCTCTTGATCGATAACGTTTGTTCTACTTTTCTTGTGGAGAACCAAGGTAGCGGTGTAATCTTTGTAGATGTTTGCCAAGATATTCACGTATGTCTTCTGTACTCCTTGATTACGCAATGCCTCTATGACTGCTAGTAACTCTACTGAATCAAATGCCTTTTCATAATCTATGAAAGCCATATAGACAGGCTGATTGTTTTCCAAAGATTTCTCGATTACCTGATTCATGACATGGATATGATGCCAGTCTGATCTGAAGCCAGCCTGTTCTTTTGGTTGACTGAAGTCAAGAGTTGCCCTGATTCTATTGGAAATTATCTTGGTGGATATTTTATACAATACTCAAAGCAAGCTAATGGCTCTACATTTCTTCAATTCTTTAACATCTCCTTTCTTATGGATTAGTATAATGTTGGCATTCTTCTAGCTCTTTGGTACACTTGAAGTCGAGGGGCATTGCGTATGAAGGGCCGCAAGCTTTTCAAGCTTATCTCCTCCATCTTTGATTGAATCGACTGTTATTCCATCTTCTCCAGCAGCTTTTCGACGTGTCCTCTCTTTCAAGACCCGCTTAACTTCATCGCTAGTTATAGAACAAGCCTCGGCATCCTGTTCATCCCTACTTCGAATGAAAGCAGCTTGTCTGCTCTGGGAACTGTACAGGTCAGCATAGAATTCTTCCGCTGATTTTACTGTCATCGAAATTGCTGATGATATTACCATACATATCTTTCAGTGCATACATCTGTCTTATTCTATGCCAAGTATTTTTCTCACAATTTTCATGCTGCGTCTAAAATTTACGGCTTCCTCAATCTTTCCCACGTTATAATTTGGAATATGCCTTACTTTCTGCTTCTTGATCAGTTTCGACAGTTCCGTGAGTTCTATCTGATCTCCCGAGTTTGCCACTTTCATGCTTTGTCGCATCTTTATTTGGTCTTTTGTTACTTGGGAGAGCTTACCTACTAGTTACCTTGGTGCCTTACATCCCCCTTCAATTGCTGCTTCTGAAATCAGCCTAGTTACGGTTTCGTTCATTTCCTCTATGTTACCTTCACCTTTCTGTTCTAAAGACGCATATCTGTTTGCGAGCACCAGCCTGAATGGTCTGCTTTAACCCCTACTGCGTCTAGGTTGGCCTGTTTCCTCGTGACTAATTTTACCCTTTTTCTCTTCAAATTGAGAAAAACCTGGACCTCACTAACCATGGTCACTGCACTTTACCTTACCTAACACTAGAACATCCTGCACTATGCAGGGATCGGCTAAAAGTATGAAATATTCCTTGTTTGTGCATTAGGGCTTTTCCAGGTTCATGTCCCGTTGCTACGCTTCCTGAAGAAGGTATTGATTATTCGGAGCCTATTCCTTTCCGCGAATTCTAAAACATCCCTCCTCTAGTGTTCCTAGAATCGATGCCGTATTTGCCAATTGCTGGCTCACCAGCCTGCTTTTTCCGCACTTTTGCGATGAAGTCGCTCATGACTACAGTATACGGAGTTTGCACCTTCCTCATCAATAGTTCAACTTCTTAATAATACTGCTGTATTTCTTCGTCATCGTGACTGGAGGTTGGTGCGTAGGCTTGTACTAGCTTTATTCTATACCTCCTATTCAGCTTTATTACGACGACTGCTACTTTCTCATTAGCGCTGTAGAATTCATCAATGTTGGCCGCTGTGTCCTTGAATTAGAAATCCTACCCCGTGTTCTCTCTTATCTGAAAGACCTCTGTAGCAGAAGACGTGGCCGTTAGTCAGCAGCCTCACCAATTCTTCTAACCTCACTAAGGCCAATTTATCCCAGGCAATGCCTGATAATTCCTCAAGCAGCCGTGCTAAGCTAGCCTCACTCGAGAGGGTTCACGTGGTGAACGTTGCCAGGTTCAGTTTCCAGTGGCGGCTGGTTCGGACCCAGAGATTCTTAGCGCCCTCTGGCGCGTCGCAAGTCTGACCTCCGCCTTGGTCAGGTGCTCATCAGCCGCTGGGTACTGAGGGTCCTGGGTTAATTGCTGGGTTCATGAGGGAGATAGTGGCCGAGTACAATACAGCACCAGGGCGGCCAATTCCTGTGCTGGTGAGGGAGTGCCTTTGTTGAAAGTTACTGAGCCTTCATAATTAGGTTGCACCTGGACTAGTATAGCCCCACTGGCTCACGACATTTTTTGTCGGTATGAGGCGCCACTCCAAGCCTGAAAATGTAGTGGACTGGAGATTCGAAACTACGAGCTTCGGATTAGATGCGCGATGTTCCACCACTGCTCCACGGCACTTGAAATAGATGCTCCTTCCCCCTGTGGAAGATTCCGGGAGCGTGATAAAGTTTTCAGCAAGGTCACGTGGTGATAAAAATGTAAATGCGAATGCTTTGTATTGAAAAAAATTGCTTTACTAGCACAATGCAGCAATGTTTGCCCGTGTTTTCTTATTTTGGCATACATATCAATCGCAGTTATCTATCAAATCTCAAGACATGACACCTTGACACACGCGTACTGCTGGCCAGAAATTTATTCTTTTATCCGCGCTTCTGCTAACAATCACAGTTTCTTCATTAACTGGAACGCAGCCACACTTCCTCAAGTGGAATATCTCACTTGGAACAGCGCGTTCATTTAAGCCTGAATTGATCCCGTTGTCGGCGACCTTCAAGAGACCTTGCGTCAAATTCCAAAGCCATTATCCTGGCACTCAAGATGAAAATGAGGCGAGAACGTCCGGGCATCGTTGCGAGAGCAAACGAGATAATCCGGCCAACCAGTGAAACTTAAGAAAGTGCGGTCTCTCGCCCCCAACGCGTTGTACAGGACCGCATTACATACGCTAGTTACTGCCCAAACAAGTTACAAAATTATGATTTCTTTCTAATGTTTGTTCACTATATCACTCTATAGTACGCTAAGAAGGGGAACCGAGGGGCCCGATTTTTTTATTAATCATATAATAGAAGCCAACAAACATTGACACCAAGGACAACATAGGGGAAATTACTTGTACTTATTAACTGAATTAAAGAAATGATAAATTAACGGAAATGGAAAATGGATGAAAAAACTCCGCAAGTGGGGAACGAACCCACGTCTTCGCATTACGCGTGCGATGCTCTCACCATTGAGCTACCGCGGAGCCGTTTAGTACGCTGAAGGTTAATTTGTCATTGCCAATAGCGACGTTGCAACAGGCAGATACAGTGCACCATATACTTGATTTTCATCTTTTGGCGCTGAGACAGGGTTGTCCATGTTCTTTTCTACGCCATCAGTCCATGATTTCCGTGGTGTTGGCTTGCACCACTTCCTTCGAAAGGATGGTGCGACGCTGCGTGACTAAGCCGGGAGCGTGGCGGCGCGCCGTGATGGTTGTATGGCCGAGACGAGACTTGCAACGAGGTTCAGTTAAAAACACCTTCATTTAAGTTCAGTAAGCTTTCGGGCCGTGCGTCGCGGCACCAGTCTACTTTGCCGGTAGCCATTTTGAGGCTTACATCTACTCTCGATTATAGAAGAAGCTGCATTTTTGCACTAGGAGAATGCCAGCAAACTTGAAAAACGAAAAATTTGAGAGGCAGACATAGACAAAGCGACGGGAAGGTGTCTGTAATAGCAACTGAAGTTTATTCTTGAATGGAACTACCCCCAAGTTTGTATTGAACATGTGCAAGGTGAAAAATATCCTATGTACGTTCAACTACTTTAATATACACGGCTACACTACATCAAGAATTTAAGCTCTTTCTTGAATAGGAACACCAATGGCGCGCTTATGCACTTCTCGGGGCCACCTTCACAGATGTGATAGCTTTCAATCAACTCTCTTTCCTCGTGAGTCATGGCCTTCCCCTCGACCCATATGTTGCTGATAAGGGGAGTGGCAACCGCACTTCTTACAATGTAGCGGAAGATTACCTCCCGTGCCTGTGGGTACCAGATTACCATGCTCACGCATCCGATCAATCACACAGCTTGCATAGTCCTCTCATAGTCCCTACAGTCTTTATGGCCTCTCAGTCGAGAGGCCAATTTTATGTCATCTCGACACAAGGATGCTATATGTATAGGATCCAGTGTTGCGCCGGTACTGTGCGGTATTTTCTTTAGCGATATTCGACACGTATCTTTCTGATGCCATTAAATGTTGCCATGTTACCGTGTCTTTAGGAATGTAGATGATTTCCTCGTTCTCTCAAATATCTGGCAAAATGATTGTTTTAGTGACATCATTCTCAGTGCCTTAAAAGTGTTTCAGGTTTGCTCTCGATATCTTCGTTTCACCCACGAAGCACCACTAGCAAGTTCCGTCGTGTTTTTAGATTTCACTGCAACCTTTCATACTCATGGTCACATTTCCTGGATTTATAAACCAAGAACTTAAAAGACATGGCTCGAAACTGATTAAGCGTGGTATAGCCAACTTCTGCTTCTCCAATGCGGTGGAAAAGAGTTGTACGCAAGACAGTGCTGCCCAGCAAGAGAGAAGACTGTTAGTGGCAGGCTATCCCAATACTTCAATCACTCCAGCTGCTGGATCTGTGTACGAACGTTTGAAAATGAAAATCAGAATGGATCATGGAATGCAGGACAAAAGTAAAAAAAAAGCTGGTGGTTGTAATGTATGTACATGGTATTTCACACAGAATGAAAATGGTTGCGGCAAGAAAGGACGTCAGTTCAGTTTGTTCTGCGCCTCGGAAGATTGCTAAACCTTGCATGAGGGTCTCACAGAACAGCTCGCGGAGGAGTGCGTACAATACCAAGCATGTCACGAAATATTTCACGTGCCACGCAAGTGTAGTGCATATTATTCCGTTAAAATGTGGCAACGATTGCATAGCGCAAATTGGTCGCTGTGTGAATTATCGGATGCACTCGGATCGTCTCCTAGCATAACCATGCACCAACTAGGCCAACAAGCCGCATGTTTAGAGCGCATTCGTGTTGTCCTTCTGTTTTCTGATCCGCTGGTTATAAAACAACGCTTTGTTTGTCTTGCGTACATTTTTTTTGAAACAGTTAAATCTAATAAACACCATTGTATCTGCAAGAGAGGAACATATGCCGAAGTTGCATTGCAAAGGCTCATGCTACATTAGCTTCGTCATTAGGCCGCTAGCATAAACGTTTTACCTGATTAAATTTTTATTTTACGCAATACTGCGGAGAATAAGTTGAATAAGAATAAAAGTGGAGGCGAAATGCGAAAACGCCCGTATCCCGTGCCTTGGGGGCACGCTAAAGATTCCTTGAAGGCGAAAATTTTTCCGGAGTCCTCCACTGAGTTGGTCTTCATAACCAAATCGTAATTTTGGCACGTAAAAGAACAGAATTCAATTCTGTTATTGCAAACACAGGGTTCTATGTGATGACCATCCATGTGACACGATGCTCGACTGGAGTATTTTGCGAGGTAATGCTGTGGCTGTAATCTAAGCTTGCCAAAATATAATCATAACAAAATAAGTTTCCGCAACAAATTCAAGTTCGGCCATCTGCAACATAGCCATGGGTGAGCAGTGTTGACGAAACCGTTTGAAGATATAGTACACTGATATCGGTGGAATTCTTCCAAATCTTGTAGTTTGCCATAGTAAAGGGATGAAAATAACACTACCGTACTCAAAGCTCGGTCTGATGAGCTTTGTGTAAGCCATCATCAATAGCGAAGAAGAGTAAACAAACGTGTTTCAAGGAGCTAATTTTTGACGGGTCGTAGAATATATATCGTATATATTTGCTGCCCAGTCAGAGATTTAGGTCGCGGTTAGACCTGCATCCTGAATTCCTCTACTTCTTGGATATTGTTAATTTTGTACAGTGTACAAAATGAAGTCAATTATTTCGTTTGGTACACTCATATACACCGTTTTCTCAATGTTAATTACCATTGTGCAAGCATCACGCCATTTAGACAATTTATCTAGCACTTATTCCTGCTATTTTGATGAGTGACAGTGTTGATTGTTTAAGACAGTGCAGCCTAGAGCGCTGCATGATCTCGGGCTCACCCGAAAGCCCGGGCCCGGCCCGGCCCACGGGCCGGGCCGAGACGGGTAGAGCAGTTTTTTCACGGGCTCAGGCCGGGCTCGGGCACGGCGTGAGCTTTTTGACCCGGGACCGGGGCGGGCTCGGGTTTTTTTACGCGGGCCCGGGCCGGGCTCGGGCTTTCTGGTGGTGTGCAGGTAACGTGCAGCGAGTTATTCACGCGCGTCTCAACTCTAAAAAACATGTATTTTTCGGTCTCGCGCCGGGTTCGGGCCGGTTTCGAGCCGGGCTCGGGCCCAAGGTAAAAGGGGTGGCCGGCCGGGTCAGGTGGGTAAGGTAGATTATTTCCGGGCCCGGGCCGGGCCCGGGTCTCACCATAAACGTTTTGATCGGGCTCGGGCGGGCAGCCCAACGTTAAAACGGGGCCGGCCGTGCCCGGGCTGAAAAAATTGGCCTGTGCAGTGCTCTGATGCAGGCATCTGCTAATATTATCAAACTGATGATTCCGCAGCTTCAACAATATCGTTAATACATATACTAAAGATTACGGCAGAACTCAGGTATTTTTGCTGTTGGAACGTTTATTAAAATATTCATAAAAAGTTTCCGCCCCCAGGAAGTGAATCCATCAGGGCGGGGGGAGGAGGTTCAAGTAATATTCATGATTTTTGACTCTTGTAAAAATTGAAGTATGGCTTAAAGCCGAAATTTAATTCGCGAGTGTAGAAGAGCGGGCATGTTTTGAACGTTGTATCTTTCATTAGGGGCGCGACGACCGACGTAGGAATTGAGAGGAAGGGCAGTAAAGAGAGAAGCACCGAACCCTCCTGTTCCTTTTCTCACTTCGTCGTGGTGCTAACGTTCACCGTTCACGTTCAGTCGCGGTGCTAACGAACAATATAGCTGAAGCAACGGAGGTCTCGCTATTACCACTGTACGTGTTAAATAAATGTGGCAGATATACTACGATATGGTCCCACATTGCAATAGCACTCGCGTATCAAGGTCACCCAAGAAGAGCATGGTGGCATGATGATGACAGTATGACGCCCACGCAGTCCCCAGGAATTGACGAGGGGTTGGCATGATGGGACGACAAAGGCGGCTAATGGCAATATCACGACGATAATAAAATGTCGATTTTCAAAAGATGACGATGATAGAGCAATGACAGCAGCGTGACGACGGCGACATGATCACAATGAGATAGCGATGGATACGTGATAGTGTTTGTCTGAAAGAGGACCATGCTGGCATGACAACGGCGGCATAGTCATGATTGAATGATGAAAGCATGGTTCCAGTATAATGACGGATAAATGTCGATGGGTCGATGAAGGTGGTTTGACAACATTGGGATTACGTTACTAAAGTGATGACAATAGACAGTTTTAGTTTAGCGTTTCTCGACTACCGTACGCTAAACACAAACACTTTACTGGACGTTAGGATGTGCGTCGCTTAAGGACTTTTAGTTTAACGTTCCGAGAACGTAAACGTAATATAAAACGTAAGCGGACGTAGCGCCATCTCTCGCCTAAATCAACAATCAATTATTGTCTTGGTTACAAGCGAGTCACATGTAGCCAAGGAAGTGGCCAATCCGTTTATGTGTGCGCGAGAACGTCGCGTAAACGATTCAGCAGCAGGTTCTGCGTCGCACGTCCTGTTCCTGTTCACAAACTCATGGAGCGCTCAAGTGTTCTTTGGGACCCTTTTTGCATGGCTTACCTAAGCTGGCACGACATTGAAGCAATTACGATGCGCGAGGGCGAGCGCAAACCAATACCCAGGTTGTATGCAGTCAGGAATGGGCTCCTCAACATTGATGCCATCCCAGACCACACGTTCCGTCGCCCATTCTGGTTTGAAAAACAAGAGTTCCCTGTTCTTCTGAAAGCGTTGCAAGTGCCGGACTACGTGACAAGTGCTCAAGGAGTGAGAGTGTCTGCCCAGGAAGCCCTGTACATGTGCTTGCTTCACCTGGCCAATCCGAACCGCCTGTGTGACTTACAAGACTTCTTTGGTCGCCACTACACCATCATTTAAAGTGTGTCGAACAAAATGATGTTCCACATTTCAGATCAACCCCAGCAATTCTGGACATCGCCTTTAGTTCGCAGCTTCTACACCACGTGGCGTACGGACCTTTAAGATTCGAAATTCGCGCGATGACGCACGAAGTGTACTGGACGATCACAGAATACACGTTTTAACAATAAAAGAAAAGAAAAAAAGGACCACGCCAACAGCTTTCACCGTCGAGCATGGACGAGTGCAAATCAGGAATGGCTGATCTGATAACCGCCGCGCGTATAAGACGAGCGGCCAGCTAGTCTACTGTGAATCAGCAGTTTTGCTGCTATTGATGGGCGTTTAGAGGCTCAGCCTCGCTTCGAGAAAGCGGGTGCAGAATCTTGAAAGAGTGGCCTCGCCCCCCCCCCCCCCCCCCCCCGCCACCTGCCGTCCATCTTTTCCTCGTCCAACTTTTTGTCCGATCGAATAAATAAAAAAAAGCAAAAATGTCCTTTTGTCGCTTCATTTCTCAAAAGCTGATTCTAAAAGAATAAGGTAAGCTTGCTAAATGGTCGCGATGGGCGCATGTTTCAGGATGTGCAGTCGCATGATTGACACCCTTAATCTCGGTTGGCCTCAGTTTGTCCATTTGCGCATTTGCGTGCAGGTGCCTGGTAGAGCTATGTTCACTGCCACGGAATTTGTTTTTCGAAGGCGAAAGCCTTAGGTGCATGGCTATATTTTCGGTGCAATTGGCAGTGACCTTGGCGAAACCGCGCCGTAACGAAAATGGCCGACGCCGCAAAGAGTAAAATCACGTCAACAAATGCTCGGATTGACGTCAGTTTTCTCAGGGAGGTTCCTGTGAACAAAGTAAATTAGTGGCTTTGTAAAGAAAATTTGCTACATTTCAGCCGAACACATTTTCTAAGCTCTTGGTAAGCAACGGCTGTAAATGCAGAAAATCATCTGTATCTGGTCAGTGTTCAAAGACCTGTTTTACTGCAGAATGGCATAGCCAGAAATTTTGTTCGGAGAGGGGGGGGGGGGGGGTCACGTTGCAGCGTGGCCTCCTCCTTTTAGAATGTGTCGAGGGATCAAATACATCAATGATAACTGCATTGCCATTGCCAATGTCATATTAGAAGCTGCAAACGAACTATATGCTGAATGCTAATTATCTGTCAGCTAAAATATGTATTTTTTCACAAAAGAATATATTCCTATGTCCCAAAAATTGTGGCAGAAATAACTGATATCAATGCTTCGGCGTTTTCTGTCTATTTAATAAGTAAAGAAAATATCACACGAGCTTTAGAACTAGATCAGTTTGAAACCAGCAAAGCAGTGCATACAGCTTGTGTGAAAAACGTAAAGGCCATGAAAAGAACAAGTTGAGCACAAATGTTTTGATAAATCTTTGACATTCAAGAACCTTGTTTACTTTTTTTGTACAGTCGCGAGCAGAAGTTTGGAGACCATGGCATCAGCAAAAAGTTTAAATATATTCAAGCGCAGCTGCGCGGCCCCGAATTGGCTTAACACGTTGTGTTGGTCCAACACGCGCTCGTAGGCTTGCGCTCTTGATTTCAGCCGGAATGCCCAGGCTGCGAAGGAAAAATAAAATAAAATCGTGGCCGCAGAGAGGCTCGGCCTTTCTGTACCGACGTGGGAGCGGCCCGCTACGTGCTGACGCGTGTTCCGAGGGACCGTAATAAAGTTTTATCATACCATCATACCATACCTTTGGTCCACAAACTTTTGCTCGTCACTGTACATATGCAACGGCCAGGGAAAACCTCAATGACGCTGTCCTTCGTTGCAATACATTGCGCATGAGCAGTTGTTACCGGTCGTGTATTGTAATTACACCGATAATATAGTCGAAACAGTGAGTACATATAAGAAGCAGGAGTTCTGCAAGATGTACATTAGAAATGCGAAAATAGAATGGAATATACAAGTGCGAAGATACAAGTTGATAAAGGGCACAAAAGTGTCACTGGTAACAAAATGCACTGTTTGTATACACAAAGCCTCGCAACAAGATGTTTAAATATATGTATAAGTATCCAATAAATCAACGAATTTAAGCAAACGTCACTGTATGCAATGCGTCAAACAAGACAAATAGACATGTTGCGCAGTCACATATAGTAGTAGCTTTACGCATAGAAAGACAGACGATCCAGGCAAGAACAAAACTATGATCGCAGAAATCGTGATATGTTCCGGAAGGACCGCCTGTTGGGCTAGTTGGTCTAACATAGTTACTTTCAGTTTGGCAGAACAGTTTGGTTCTCCTAGAAGCTGACAAGGAAGTTGGATTTGTTGTGATGCCGAAAGGCATGTTTAATGAAAAAGCCCGAGCGGCACTGGACAAGAACTTTGTGGCTGTTTTAAAAAAGTACAGTGAGGGTTAAGCCTAAGTTCATGAAATTTTGTAAGGACTTGGAATTGAATGCTCTTGCTAGTGATATCAGAAATAGTAAGTGGAACAGTCTGAAGGTTTTCTTTTCTGCAAAAACACTTAAGGTATATGTCCCTTTCAGAACCATTGTGAGCGAAGGGGGGGGGCTTGGCAAAAGAATGTTAGTCAGTTTTTACTGAAGACCCTTAAGTGACTCACGGTTGTTGATCCTTTCGGCGTGAGGAAATCTGAAGAAGTCCCTGAATATGTGAAATACAACGAGAGTATAGATTATGGCTTGTCTGTCGACGTTGAGGACTTGTTTTATTCAGTACCTCAAGATAAGCTTTTAGTTGCTGTTAGGAAGTGCATTGAACAGAGTGGGGAATGCGATTTCCAAAACTCCGCTTGCTTTTCGGTTCATAATTTAACGCTTTTAGAATTTTATCTTAGTGTAACATTTATTGTTTTTAACGAGTAGCCTTTTCTGCAACGTAGAGGAGTGTGTATTGGGTCTTGCTTGGCTCCGATTCTATGCGACATATTTTAGCTGAGATTGACAGTGCGCTTGATTTGGCTTTTAATGGGGGGAAGGTATTCAAAGTGTTTCGGTACGTCGATGACTTTTTAATTCTTTTAAAGAAAGAGGACGGTTTCACTGCGCCTGGGAGTATTTTAGATGTTTTTATTCAAGCTGGGCAGGGTTTGAGTTTCAATCATGAATTGATTGGAACTGAGGAGTTGCAATTTCTGGATCTCAGGCTAAAATTTAGTGTAGGCCATGTTTGCTGAGAGTACTTCCCACGGGTTAAGAAGTGTCCCCTGCCTTTTGACTCTGCCCACTCTAAAATAGTAAAAAGGGGCATCGCATTACAATGTCTGGATGCTGCGCTCCGTAAGTCATGCCCACATTCAATGCAGCATAGCTTTGACAATCAGATTGGTCGCCTTTTAGCAGCGGGATTCTCTGAGTTGCTTGTTATTGCGGTGGCCGAGTCTATCCTGCAGAGGGTAAAGAACAGAGCTGGAGCAGAAAGGCCTGAGACCCAGCGATGGATGGCGAGACCCGTAGCCATGCCTTATATGCATCAGGTCTCGCACAACCTGAAGAAGGTCGCGAACAGGCATCGCATTCCTGTGATCTTCACGGCTCCTAATAAGCTATACAGGCTCTGCCCTCGAATTTGCGGTGACAGGAAAGAAGGTTGCCAAACCAGCCACGATAGCCGCTTCGTGGGGTGTGCGACAGGAGTGGTATACTCCGTCCCCTTGTTGTGCGGGAAGGTGTACATCGGCCAAACCGAACGGTGCATAAACGACCGGCTCAGGGAGCAAGCGCTAAAAGTTAAAACTAAGTTAGAACTAAAGTTAAAACTATGTGTATGACTGTAACACGTGAAAAAGAGCCCTTAAATTTCACATATAAATTAATTAATACTTCGTTGGAACGAGTAGACTCAGTCAAATATCTAGGTGTCACAATAACAAGATCGTTGAAATGGGACGTACATATCAATAACGTTTGCGCACGCGCGTTCAAACAACTCGGATTTTTACGAAGAAAGCTAGCGACAGCCCCCACCTCGGTGAAATTAACTGCTTATAAAACCCTGGTTAGACCGATATTAGAATACGGCAGCGTAGTATGGAACCCGCATCAAAAATATTTAAACTTAGCATTAGAAAAGATTCAAAGCAGGGCGCTCCGCTTCATATACGCAAAGTATTCAAGGTATGACAGCGTAACTGCGCTTCGCACACAAGCAGGCATACCAACACTTGCTGGTCGGAGGAGGTTGGCCTGTTTGAAGTTCCTTTATCTTCTTTACCATGACCTGATAAACATAACAAAATCCGACTACTTGGTGCCCCCCGGACGTCACTCTAGTCGAACTAACTATGATAAATGTATTAGACCATTCTTTTCGCGTTGTAGCACACTAAAATACTCTTTCTTTCCTTCAACAATAGATCTGTGGAATTCCCTCCCAAGTGACATTATTTGCTCACAATCTGTGCACTCGTTCATGTCGGCACTCGAATTGCACCTCGAGTCATTGTCGGAATGATGAACGCATTGTGGTCGTCTTGGCTGAGCGTTCCTCAAAAATTTATCAATGACGTATTGCCCCCAACTTCTTGCACACGCGCTGGTGTCCGTACGTTCTTTCGTACTTTTCTGCACTCGGTTCTTGCGCACGTTTGTCATACTGGATGGTATGTTAATACACATTACACTTGATACTGTTTGTACACTACACGGCACACTCTATGTGCAATTTTTTCTTTATTAACTGCTTCTTACACCTTTGAAGGCGTAAGCACTATATAGTTTGTTTTTGTTTCCTTGTATTTATTTCTTGCTTACATGGCACGGCGATTGTAACCATTGCTTTTTTGTTTTGAGCTTGCTGCAAACCACAGTATGACAAAACGCTATGCCTGTACTGTTTGTATGTCCACTCCTGTATGAGCCTTTCAAGGCTTACAGTATTGATAAAGAAAAATAAAAAAATGAAAAAAGAGGACAAGTATGCACATTTGGTTGCCCACATCATTACGGGTGGTTGCGAGGCACGATTTTATGAGACCACTATGTTAGGCAAATCAACAAACTACACGGCTCGAGTGGCTCTAGAAGCATTCTACATCCACAAGAACTCAGATATTTGTATAAGCGAAGCGTCAATTCTTTTGCACCGTGCCGAACTGAAATATTTGAACTCTGTTGCCTGAGGCAGATAGTACTGTTAACTTTTTTAGATTTCCTTTTATCACCTCGCATGGGAAAGGGGCGTGACACTGGTGTACGTTGTTCACCTTATAAATCGGAGGATTTGTTGACTGAAATAAACTGTTGGTAGTAGCGCTCGTCCGCGTCTGTCGTGTCTTCGTGTGTGCTGTGCGTACTTTTTTGCGCTATGTCTGAAAGTAACTCGTGATATGTACTTGGACCATGCGGCGGTCGCGACAGCACCATATGGGTAGATAATAGAGGAATAATGCAGAAATCAGTACGAAAATGTGCAATTTAACTGCCTGCAGTGCGGCGACAAATTTTCTGCACCCAAAATTAAGGAAGGGTATTGCTTCGGCTCAAAAAAGAAGTAAAAGCGGCTAGCTAAAAAGGAAAGAAAAAACCAAACGAAAGCCACAGATGACGCGGCAAGTTAAACTACCCAATATTCGAGTGTGTTTGTTGGCAAACGCCGCGAGGGCCGGGTTTTCAATAAGCAAGGTCGGTAAAAATTGGTAATTGATGTCCTCGCAATTTTCGTTTTCTCACCATAATTTTGATCATGATGCTAACTGTTTGAATAAACGGTGAAAATTTCTGCGGTTTCATAGAAGCTAATGAACAGTCATACGTTTTCATAATTACGAGTTTATGGACCTGAAGGAACAGAATTTTTACTTGCATTGATTTTTGCTGCTTCGCGATCTAAAGGACAAACTACACTCGGCGGGGAAGTTTAGTGAAGCGGTCAATGACTTCGGACACGTTCATGCCGACGTCTCTGTGGACTATATAAGCGCCTGCCTAACCATGTGTTCTTCAGACATTGTAGAGCGTAAGTAGTTTTTTTAGTAATATCATGTTAAAAATATACTATCTGCGCTTGAAGTGGTCACTAGAAGGGTGACTAGAATCTGAAGCCGTTTCTACACATTTACATAGAACCTGCTGTCGCAATGAGAGAGGGCATCCATTCCGGTGCTAAAACCTAAAAGTACTCCTTCGATGTCGTTGGCATCCTTGTTTAGGTCCCTTGCACAAACAGTAAACTGTTCGATACCGGCAATATCCGTCGTTTCGTCAGCAAATATGGAGAAGCAGCCTGCACCATTTACTTTTGCATCTAGGCTTTCTTTGATAATTTCACCATAAATTTTATAATTTGGTTTTGTACATCTGGGCTTAAATGCGAGGTATTACTGGGGCAACATCCAAATGGTTCTTCAGATATGTATCTCCACAATCAGCTCGCAAATGAAGAAGCGCTCTTAAAATACCAATATTTTCAGAGGGGGTTTGCCTAAATTCATAGGACCACTGTCCCTATGGCCACGAAAAGCCAGACCTTGTCTTCCGCAAAAAAGAACTGCCTCAATAATAGGCCGTTAACTTTCTTCTGTTTTCTCTTATTTTACTTTGCCTGCCCTGGTCCAGCAGATTGATCACATACGGCGCCCTTCCTGAAAATGTTTGGAGAAAATTATCAGCTGCCAGCTGGCAGTCACGGTCATATTCAGTATTTTCGTGTGTGTGGAAGATTGCGAGCGCGGGCTTCCATTTCTGAAACGGCTTGGACACGAGGGCTCCAGTGCACGCATGTTAGCTCAAGTTTATAAGCACATTAAACCCATAAAGTTCCAGAATTGAAAATCTAAAGCACGCCTTTGGAAATGTCAGTGCACCTTTCGCGTCATAAGTTTATGAGAACTTTATACCCATAAAGTTTCGGAATTGAATTTCATGCGCTCCGTAGATTCCGCGGCCGCTGCGAGATGCCGCAACGCGCCCGCTCGCTATCGCAAAACCCTTGAAAGTTTGTGCTCGGATGGGGCTCCTTGCGTTATGTGAGTCCAGATGCCAAGGGCGTTGCGACAAAATCCGGCCCGAGTGCGCATTGTGCGTGCCGAAATATCTTTTCGAGCTTGAAAAAGACATTGTAGACAATATCCAGAATGATTCCCGGCGCCGGTGGTTGTTTTGGTCGGCGGTGCATGCCAGCACGAAATAATTTCGGGGGAGGGGGGGAGGGTCTGAAGCCCCATCAGTGCTACTACTGCTACTACTACCCCTACTGCTACTACTATTACATTATTATTAAATAATTATTATAGAGGAAGTACAACAACAATGAAAGCTTTACATGAGATCCAACGCAGGGTTTTAGCATAAGTGATGCGAATGTTCCATTGCGATTATAAAAAGTTTTCATGTGTTAAATCTGTCGATTTGATGCACATTGACAGTGGAATCAACATTTTCTGGCTTACTTATCGTGATTATTATTTTATTGCGATAGCAATTATATGGACACTTCAACCGGATTTCTGCCGTCGCCGTCGTCGTCGCCGTCGCTGTGAGGTTCCCTATAGATAAAATCTGCGCCGCGCGCCGTATGCCCGAGCGGAAGCGTGCGGGGACGCGCGCTATCACGGAGAGCGAACGCACTCAATCTCCCACGCGCAAGCAAGGAAGCGGGAAGCGAGCGCCAGAGGGAGCGGGGGGGGGGGGGGGGGGGGGGCACTTCTCTGCCAACAACCGCGCTCGTCAATCGTCGCTCGCGCGCACCGTCTC
This sequence comes from Dermacentor silvarum, assembly GCF_013339745.2. Lineage (NCBI taxonomy): Eukaryota > Metazoa > Arthropoda > Arachnida > Ixodida > Ixodidae > Dermacentor > Dermacentor silvarum. Next base: position 89,343,786 of record NC_051158.1, read on the forward strand.
TTATCTCCACACGGCTCTGACCTTTATGCGCCGTACATTCGCCCGCAGCGGCGTATGCTTGCTGCCACCGTTTTGACAGTCGTTGTCTGCTGTCATTCAGTGTGATCTATTCGTGTTTGTTTGTGCGCGCTCACACCACGCTTGTTCATTCAGTTAGTAATAGTCGGGTCACATTTTCCAACGCACGCTACACATGCAATGCTGCCCGGATCGGCAGTGCAGCGCTACCGGTGTGTCCCGTCGCACGCGCTGCCCACGGGAAGCGCTTCTCATCAACACCACTGTTTCACACGCGCCTTCTCGTGGTCATCCAGTCTCTCTTCATGTCGGTCTACTTACGCCGCAGCACACCTGCTTACTTAAAGCTCATGTTTACTACAATTCATATTGCTACCAAAGCCGCTCACCTTACTTCGTATGACATTGCTGTGTTGCTATCGCATTCATTGCTTCGCCCTTAAGGCGAAACTGTGACATTTTTTTTTCATTTACCATAAACCAAATCTCCACTATTAAATCTCTTCAGCAAACTTTAGTGGACTCTGGGCTTGGGCTACCGTGTACTTGCGAGGGATAGTGCCCCTGTATACGCAGGGCCTCTCTTTTCCTCGCGCCACCGGCACCGCCGTTGGCCGAGCGTCGTCACGCCGTGACAAGTGATATAAGTCGTTCTATTCGGCACAGAGCAGAGAACATGGCGGAAACAACGCCGGTATACCACTTGCTTCAGCTCTTGTGCCGTCTGTATCGGCAAAGGCGCGTTCCCACCACGGCGTCAGGACGCACATCTGGCCGCTTAGGCCGGAGCAGTGGTCTCTCCTATCACGTGCACTCGATCAGTATACACGGTCGCCCTCGTCGCCGCGCAAGAAGTATCTGCAGCAACTCTGAGCATGACGGGACGCCGCGCACCGGGGCTGTGCAAATCGCAATGAAAATGGGAAAGCTGTTTACTCTCTGCCGTGCAGACGAACCGTTGTCGTCTACAGTAGTCATTAATGCGAAAGCATTACATGAGCCATGAGGTAGAAAAGCCGGCGTCGTCCACAACGAGTGGTGTCAAAAGTCAGTGTGACGTCATCAGCGTCTTGAATGAAATCAGTAGTAATAGAGAAAATAGTAAATGGTATGACAACGTTAATTAGTAGTAATTATGGGTAGTTATTGTGAATTAAGGTGAACTACAGTGAAGTGAATTAAAGTTACAACAAGTTAGAGTAGGGTGACTTAAATTGGAGTCAAGTGAATTAAGGTGAAGTAAACTAAATTACAATGAATTAAATTTGGTTAAGGTGGAACGAAGTGGATCACCATATCAACTGGTAGCTACTTGGCGATGAGTTCTGAATGGTTGTGGTCTGTTGATTAATGAACGCAGAGAAAAGAAAGCGAAGGAACGATCGCAAACAGGTTGTAATACTTAAGAAGTCTTTATTGGTAATGACTAACAGAAGTCATAATGCTTTCGCATTAAAATCACGTAAGGATACTTAAGGTACAATTTTTTATGCGCATGGGCCGCCACAGGGCTATCGCTGTAAACCCCACCGCGCCTCTACCCGCCATATACCTCTTTGCAGTAAACCTTCTCTGTGATAGCGTTCATGATCCACCATTAAAACCCGCCCTGCTTGGCTACGTCATAGTGCACAGCTATCGCTTTAATATCAACAATCTTTTTAATCTTCGGTGCGAACGTCCATCACATCCAATTATCCTCGCGTTGCACCGGCAGCATGCTGCACTGTCAATGCTTGAAGGGGTCTGCTGCGTCACTGCGCGAAGCTCCCCTCGCTAGAAACGGGCGTAGTTTCTGCGCGCGCTAAGAGTGCATGTTTATTTCCCCTTAACCACTACGATTAGCAACATCTAGGTTAAAGAAATTAAATTAAATGATAGGCTTTTACGTGCCAAAACCACGATCTGATTATGAGGCACGCCGTATAGTTAGGGACTCCGGAATAATTTGGACCAGCTGGGGTTCTTTACCGTGCACCTAAATCTAAGTACACGGGTGTTTTCACATTTCCGCACATAGAAATGCGGCCGCCGGGGCCGGGATTAGATCCCGCGACCTCGTGCTCAGCAACCCAACACCATAGCCACCCAGAAACCATGGCGGGTCGGAACAGATAGGAAATTGAAATGAATCACATGCATCAAAGTTTGCATTGCGAGTATTATGAAGTACAGTTTCAATTTTTTTCTTGCAATTTATGATATATGACAGTCTTTGTGATGACTTCAATTTTCTGTTTTACGTTTAGGCTACTGACTTTGCACAAACTATATTTTTTGTCATAATACGGAATACAGGCACCACGGTGTGGCTCATAAACACATCGGTATAATGAGGTGTAATTTGTGCATACATTTCACGCTATGGGTTATATAGGAGCTCCTTTCTCGCAAATATGTGTCTTGGTTCAGAGCGCTTGTGCTGAAAGTGGACTGATTGTCCGCGCTTTCCGTGGCGCTACCGAAGTAACTGTGAAAGCCTTTCGCTGTTTAAAGGTGTAAGCCTTTCGATGCCGGGCGCCTGAATTATACACAAAGAACGCGCTCGTCCGGAACCAGAAAAGTCGCAAGCATCATGCCAAGGTCGGCATTACCCTTCTACGGGTTAGTCGCGTCCTTGACAAAAAAAAATAGAAAAACCGGGGAGTGACAAGTCATTTTTAACGACGGGCTGTCGTTCTTATCGTGATCACACATGACGACTTGCGCCAACGTACCGCGCTTTGTCGGGAAGCTGTGGATGGTTCATTCTTTAGAAAGGGTATTTAATTTTTTTCGCAACGTAACTTACGTCATCGGGGCAGATTTAAAAATATGAAGATCATGAGTCAGGCAGTGGTACCTAGGTGAAATGAACGCCCGAGAAAGATGGACTTGTAGTCACTTTCTTTTGGAAACGCTGATAACGTTGCTGTTTAAACCACAGTAGTACTTCGTACACAGTATTTTTACCAACAGCTTAACAGAAGGCTATTCAGTCGTCATATTATTAAACTTATAACTTTTTAGCAGAGACACTCTCAGATCCGTGACTTAACGTAGGTACGTTGGCGTACTTCATGTAATAATCCCAGTCAGCCTACTCACATATATACCGCATTACTAATCACATCTACCATGGCCTCGGCTACATCCCAAGAAGCAATTGCCTACCTCTTCTCATTGCTAAAGATTCGGTAGGCGTAAGACAGGCCAAAATTCGAATATGAATGCCCTGTATGGAATTAGCATGGAACCTTTAGTGATATAGAACGTATGCATTGCACTCGAGTCTGTCCAGAAACGGACAGTAACATTAATTTACTCTGACTATTCATTTATCTTCAGTGTTAATAAACAAAAAAGCATGCTGAGCTTCTATCGCTAGGTTTGCGTCGTGAATTCACCTGACCTTGCACAATTTCTACAATTCTACGCTCTAATATACCATCATCAAGAGCTCGGAGCTTGTCATCACGTATAAGCCAAAAAGCAGCCTGGCCTTCAGAACGTATAGTCACGTCCAAAGCTTTCGCACGCCTGAAGCTGAAAAAATATTATATTTCTACGCCTGAGGCACGCATCGTGGTATTCGGATTTACAGCGTATACTCGACTAGAGTAAACAAATGTTTTGCATACTTTTACAGGCTGCGGGCGTAGCTGCGTTGAAAGTGAACTTATTCGCAGAATCTCGGCCGCGTAAACATTTGACGGTGACTGTGCCATTGAACACCTGTATTTTCTTTATTCTGCACACATTTTTTAATAAATGGCCTTCCAGCCAACGTCATGCAATGCTTACACCTGGTTAATTTTCAGGGTAGCCATCTCAGACATGATGTATTAAGTATAAGAACTGAACTACTATTTAGTACGTCATTATTATCACCAATGAGGTGTAATAAATTTGTAAACAAATAAAGGATAATAGCACTGCCTATGAAATTTTACTCAAATCTCAGGACTACAAAACTTCGCCTGTTCGTCTTGTGTACCTCCCTATGCTTTCTAGGAAGCTGAAAGGGCGAAAATCAAGCGTGAAATTGACATGTCCTGTGGCACCATGGCAGAAAAGGGAAGGTTTGGCTTAGTGGGACCATATGAAAGGTTCAGCTGCCTTTGTACTACTCACACACAAGGAACGACACTTTTGTATTTTATTTATAGACAGTAGACAAAATGATAAATGATGCTCGGTGCACCCTGGCGCGATAATGACAAAACGACTGTACCAATATGGGTCATAAACGATTCTAATAAAGGAACATTTCTGCAAACCCTCACGGTCCTTTCTCATGTTTCTTCAATTGTTCAAACATGTTATATTTAGGATAGGAGAATGTTCTCACAGAATTACTAAAGAATTGCACCAGTAATTATATCATGGTGCTGTGACATGATTCAGCAATATAGTTAATCAAGAACAGAAAAGCAGAATGCTATATGGCAACTTCGGTAAATGTAGCTGAAAACAGTGTCTTCTTGCACAACTTTGTGGGCATAACTCAAAAATGGTGTGGTCTGTGATTGGAGTCGTTCTCTATTTTTACACGACAGGCTACATTAACACGTCCCAGAGTCTTTTCGCATAATTTCCCATACTCCTCTGCGTAAGTTGTGGTAAAACGGTAAAAGGATATGAAGACCTTTAGTATTTCTGGAATTTTGTGAAGGTATATGAAAATGGTTCAAATGATAAGATACGTGCGGGGCATATTGAGGGTACAATGTTTATGTTTCGAGGTACTGGTTTGTACTAAGCAAACAAGCTTGTGCAATAATTCGGACAGCCTTCATTTGCACCGAAGATCAGGTATACGCAAAAATTCTACTTTGATATAATGCAAATATACTCAGTCAAATAGCTTCAACTGTATTCCTTTGTAAAAATACTACGTCTGGGGCTGCAGCCAACTTTTCTACTTCTGTGTCTTTTAATTGCACAGACTGGACGATATTTATTTTTGTGGTACGTTGAAGCCGCACAAGAGTCGCACAAACACGCCTTTTCCAAGACATAGCTGAGAAAGGCAAAATATTTCTTAGTAATGTCTTCATAAATATTCACCTTAAGAAAGAAATGAACTGACAAAACACGTTACCTGGGTTTATTCTCCAAAATACAATATACCTAAAGTGCAAAAGATGTTTGGAAGCACGTTCGCATGTTCTCGAAACCAGCCAGCTATTTTCAGGAAGACGTTGGTACAGTAGAAAGAAACCAAACAAGAACCGTAACCAAATGACCTGCATTTCGGAATATGCCATCTGGCGGAAAGCCGCCAAACTTAGCAGCGACAAAGTGATAAGAAGAAGTGCGGCGCAGCTGGCTTCGAGCCTGCGAACTCACGATCGTGGTATCAGTGATCCTGATCAGTGGTCGCTTAACACGCTCGGCTACCGTTTCGAAGCGCTGCTGCTGGCGAAAACTAGGTTTATGTATGTACCAAAATAAATTCCGCGACCTTGTTATGAAAACTGCGATGTTGGAACGACTTCTTTGCCATTTGAAGATCTGCTGCTGCAACTAGCTGAAAGCTGAGTCATTGAAGTTGATAAATCCCCAGGAATACGTCAATCGATGCGATAGGTTCATCGCAAATTGCTTTTTACTGGCCAAGAAAGCCTCCAACATTTTGGCTTTTCAATAGACTCCCATATTTGAAAGTTCGCCCGCAATTTGGAACGGGTTTTCTGCCGTAAGTAATGGTACCACTTGCATGATATTTCGGGCTAAGCGCCTAGAGCCTATATCCACGGGAATATTTTAAAAGATGGCTTCTATGATTAGTTAATTGAAAAAAACGACGCTCTCCCATAGAAAACGCGTATGTTTTCAGAGGCGGCTGCTAGAGGCGCTGTTCGGCGATGTCCCAAATTCCTGGTAATGTATTACAATTTTACACGCCTTTAATTTCAATATCTGTTTCTTTCAGACTCATTGTAACTACTGTATTCGGATTCACAAAAACGTTCTCACGCTAAAACTGTTCGCAGAAGCAGGTTTCAGCCAATCATGGTGCAGCACTTACGATCGAAAAGCTTTGTGAATTCGGCCCCTGGTGCTTTGTTTCTCAGTTTTAGATCTTGTTTGGTTTGGCTGTCACTTCTTATAATGTTTCCTTGAAAAAAGTTTTAATGCGTGTATACATCCTCCCCGCGATAATCCTCCTCGAGCGAATATGGGACTGTGTGATAAATAAATGAAAGGCTGTTCAAGTGACTGAATCGTCCTGGTTCTGTTTTCAAGAAGGCTTAAATGTGCGTGCGATGAGGCGAAATTTAGTCACGGTATTACGCAGGCTAATAACCAAAGTGGGCCAAGCAGCAACAAAACATATACGTAGCGCCGCAAATATACACAGGCTTCAAGCGTTGAGTTGTACGAACAATGCTGAAAATGTGTTCCTATAATAAAGTTTTACCGCATGGCCTGCATATTGGTTCTTGGTTCACTAAAGTCATGTTATTCTATTGATGGTCTATAGTCATATGCACGCGGTCATATGCAACAGTTGTCGCCTTGCGTCACCCTTGAATCACCTGTTAACAATAAGATTGTCGAACTTAGTGTGTCCTAGTGGTTTTCCATCAATCCTTTGGTGCGAGACATCATTTTGTAGTTGGATTCATGATCTGTCTCGTTAGCGAATTTATTGTAAGCATAAGACAATGCCGCGTGCAGTTGTGCCGTTTCTCTGTGCTCTATTATGTCTGACTAGTGGCATTTTCAAGCTTAGTAGATTAAATAAAATAAGCAAATCAATGCAGCAGTTACACCATTAAACATTGATTTGGAGAGGACAAATTTTTCATGTGCCAAGAAAATGACAACGTAAGGGTGTGTAAATGGTGTCATGCCACTCAAAACGTTTTTTAGCAGTTAACGAGACTGCATCAATCAGCCGCTGAATATCGTATTTGAACGTTTTTTTTTCCGAAGCTCTACACAACGCCGCCACACACGTCGCATTGCGGGAAAAGACGAATACTGTCGAAAATTTTAACAACTTCATATTGAGAATGCTTATTGTAACCAGAAAAAAAATTTTCTGCCGACTTTTTCTAGCGCAGCATGGGCTAGAAAGAAAGCAAGTGCTAAGATCCAAAGACAGAGAGTTGATAGACTGTCACTATCCGCTTTCAAAAGCACAAAGCCAATTTGTCTTGTCTGTGGTAAGGTTGTAACTGTTATTTGACCGACTAGGGGGGTGGGACGGTTTTTTGGCGAGAAAACGAAGTAGTAGCCCTGGCATTGTCCGATAAATGACCATACCCTGACAGTCCATGTCTCGGCCGCACGAGAGTGGAGCCACGTGTGCAACTTTCAACAAAAAACGACTAAAGCGCAAAAGCTTGTAATACTCGCCTTCGCGCACTACCATTAAATGTCGCACATTTAATAAAAGGAAAAGAAAGATGAAGTAGCACTGTGTTTTTTGATCACCTCGGAAGGGGACTACATCCAAGAATGCCGAACGCAGATGACTCTACCTACTGCAAAAATGTTTACGTGTTTCCGTCGAACGAGACAGTGACGTCATGTTAATGTATTGAGACGCTGGCCAAAACTAACAGGAAGAAAACAAGAGACGGGAAAGAGCGCACATTACCTAATACCACCATTTTTGGGCACTTGTACTTTGGATTCACTTTTAAAGCAACGGCTTGCGTGAGAGAATATATCCATTTTTCCAACAAGGAATCGACCCACCACCCGAAATTCTCTTTCTGCGTGCTGATCTGCGCCATCCAATAGAAAACCGGATTTACAACATGTCTATGCCACCGTATCCGCAGTGGCAGACACCAAGCTGCTGTTTGCAAACGACACGCTGTGCCCCATTTGCTCGAAAAAAATTATCGGCACTCAGTCGGAATAAGACAGAACTGCGCGTGTATTCGAAACTTGTACGTGTATTGCGCCTGGCCTGAGCGTAATAAGTAATAATAATATTAACTACAATAATATTAACAATAAGGTCAATTTCGCCCGACAGGCGAATCACTGATTGCGACAGAAATTTATTATACAGCTGTGCAAACTAAGGTTAGTCGTTTTATCAACTGCATCAACTTCTGTAAACATTCGCTTACTAACTAAATTAACCTGCACGTTGTCACGCGCGCACAATCACACACGAACACATCTCTCTCGATAAGCGCGGACACTCGCTGTCAAAACGATGGCGTGGGGGAGAGCGGCAGCAACAGCGAGCGAATTGTCCATCGTGCTACTTCTAGCTTCAACGCGAACTAATTGCGCCGAGAATGCACCATACACAGAGGCATCAGGGGTGCTTTAACGAAAAGCTATTCCAAACTGCTTCTCTTCTATTTTCGCAATCAGGCCTCCAGGATTGCCCAACTTCACTTGTCTTTCACGCAACGTAAAGGAAAAACATCAGCGTAGCTTGCACGGGAGGCGCAATGCTACAGAGAAAGCGGAGCTGATGGGCACCTAGCTTGGCCTGGCTTTTGGGCTAGTCTAAGCACTACCAAGTCACCCTAGCATGTTCCGGAATTTATTGATCATTTATCGATTATCGATTAGCTGCTGGTTGACTATCAATTGTCTATCGATGAAAGACTAAGCTTAAGTAGTCCCAACCATGCTTAGCTAGACTTAACCAGGCTCAGCTTCGCCAGTTCACAGAGGTATGTGTCATTGCGCTTGGACCCTTTCTGCACTACCGCCAGGATCGGCCCACAATTTCTGTCCGCAGGCTACGGACTACGCTCGGCTTAAACAGCTCCGCTGTTAAAAAACCACGAGAGCTACTCACTCTTATATGACGTGTGCACACTAATGATGCATGTGAGACCGAACAACAGAAAAATATTATTTTTCGATTCTATGCCTTTTTACCATCAGCCATCGGCAATTGGTCAAAAGTTTTCGGGCTGCGTCCACTTCGCCTGTCTATCACCTGACGTCCAAAAACTGTGAAAAATCACTGCGTCAAAGTGGCGTGTACGCATTAAAGATGCATTATTACGCCGATCAAAACTTAATATTCTTTTTATTAGCCGGACACTGCCCCGTTCCGACATAAATAGAAGGTGGGTACCCGCCGATCGCTCCGGCACTGGCTAGTCGAAGCTGCCGTGGAGAATGGATTTATTTGCCTATATTAAAAATTTTGCCTGACATTATATGGTTGTCGAGCCCTTTCAGCACGTAAACGACATCGCCATGTCAAATTTTCTTCACTGAAGATTCGTTTTAGCAGCATTTTTACGTTTCCGTTGCACGCCGAGGTGATTTTCTAGCAGACACCGAAAGCTAAGCAAGAAGAAGCAGGGCAAACAAACGCAGACGCCGGCAACACCCTCCTCAATACGTTATCTACTTTCACTGCTCTAGCCCGGCCCCACCTTACCGCCTACAGTTCTGCATGCTCATCGCCCTTGGTCAGCCAATCAGGTAAGAAATATATGTCAAGTTAGGCAATGCTATTCCTTTTGAAAGCAAACAACAGTGCACTCCTATAAAGTAGGAGAGCGTTTCAATAGCCTTCTCAAACAACGCTGCGAGTCCCCGCCCGATGCTTGCGTTGGCGGTTACGTAAATTGGACATCCGGAGATTGAAAGGAAAACAGATTGGAATAGCTTTACGTTATAGGGTCCCAGCCATCGGCCCGTCTAAACTTTGTACCCAGCGCAGATCGCTTTTCTAGATTGGGGCCACGCGGCCGCGCTCAGCCGCGTCATACGTAGCCGCCACGGGAGTAAAACGTCTCCCACTTTCCCTGCGGCCTTGTGCGCGATGGAAGACGGAGCGCTTTTTCCCCGCCTTCCTCCCATGCGCACGCGCGACTGAGTAACCATTCTCCGCTCACCCTCTCACGCTTTCACTTTACCCACACCGTACGGCGCGCGGCCACGATGTTATCGCACTTGGACATTATACGAAACATCACGTCGACGACGACGGCGGAAATGTGCCTGGAGTGTCCATATATTTGCAGTCGCAATAAAATTATGTGGATCCGAGTCAGTGTGGGAAGCAGAGTAAGCGAAGCTTTCTCTGCTGTTTGCTTTGACTGACGATAGTACGCGGTGATCTTAACAGTGAATTTTTAATTTCTTCAGCATTTATTGCAATGCGAGAGTGGTGAATTGATGTTAAACGTTACCCTGCGTGCACCTGTTTGTCCGTGTAATACACACAATACACAGCGAGGCGTGCTTGCTTGAGGCATTGTTGTGCGCCGTTTTTCATAACCTTCGAGATTGAGCCACCAGGCTTCTCGGGTGAATCTGGCACGCTTCCACTCGCACCGGCAACATACGGCATCCGATCCGCGATGTTATCGCACTCGGACTTCACACGGAACATCGCGGCCGCAGCGAAGGTCACGCGGATGATGTCGGCGTAAATGCGCCTGGAGTGTACATATAATTGCTTTCACAATAATAATAATAATAATAATAATAATAATAATAATAATAATAATAATAATAATAATAATAATAATAATAATAATAATAATAATAATAATAATAATAATAATAATAATAATAAAAGTTGTGTACGGTAAATACCGCTGCCATAAACTAGAAGCTTGTTTCCCCACAGTACGACTGAGTTTGTGGAGAAACAAACGCATTGTATGTTTTCTTCGTATTTCCAAGCGATTTGGTGCGACAGCATTTAAAAGCCCGGAATCAGGTTGGTCATGTCCGAACGACTGTCAGACCGGTACTTTGTTGCGCTACGAGGACATTGTAAGAGTCACCTTACGAGAGGAAATATTCCCGACAAGGCGGGGCTCCGAGAAGTATTGTCAAGCGATTACCTATTTGCGCAGCTAAGCAATCGTGTGGCTCACAGCAGGCCCTACAACAATTGACCCGGTGTAGTTCAGTGGTTGCGGCTCCACTTTCTCAAACCTTCACAACCTTACCTTCGCGTATAACGTGCGAGATTTGCGTACACTTAACAGGCACGCATGATTTTAGTTATACTTCCGAACTGAAAAAGGAAATCATGCAGAAACTCCTCTGGAAGTTGCCTAAGTATGCACAAGCATTGTGCTGCTTGTTAATTGCCACGCAGCCCGGTGTCATTATCAATGTTATGAAATTTGATTCGACCAGCATAAACCCTTATTAACCCTTATCGATCGTTATCAACCTTATCGAACACGATCCGACTCTTATCAACTATTATCGGTCCTTATCAACCTGGATTTCCAGCTAAGCTGTGTCAAAACTATCACTACAAGTGCTGAGGGGGCCATGCAGTGTTTTTTTCATGGTTCAGATGCTTGTTTTGAACTTAGTTCTTTATTGAAATATGTGCTGTTCTGTGTATTGTATGGGTGACCTCAATGAATGTATGCGCTGTTCGCTTCACTTCGCTGAGCGCTTGTAGCCTCTGCCTTACGTGGTTATGAGCCATTGCATTCGTCTTACGTGACGGACGGACAAATTTCTCATTTGGTAGGCATAGAAATGCTTATGCATTTAAAACTAAAATGGCATCGCTTATTCAACGAGACGAAGCTGCAGATTTTCGCTGTAACACGGGGACTTTCTTTTCCTCTCTATTTCGTTCCGTCACACGTTCTATAGATCATACGTTTTCCCTTTCAATTTTTCTACACTGATAATATTCAAGCCTTCGCATTGTTGGCACATTGCACTGTCAAGTAAACACAAGTAACAAGTGCTCTATTTGGCGATGTCCTTTTGTGTCAAAAATTTGCGTAATAGTAAATCTTTCTAAATACCAAATGAAAAATTTTACGATGCGCCGAAACGTGAGAAAAAGGGGCACGGGCAGCCGTTCTTAGTGCTTCGATGGCACTCCATAAAGCCATTTGGCCCGCTCCTTCTCGCAGAATCTGACACCATCATCTTTCCTTACACGCCAGGGCGCAAATATGCATCACAGCTGCACATTCTTGTCCATTTTTAGCATGGTCCACAAGCTCTTTCCCATCAATTCAACGGCGGACGAATCTTTTGCCCCTGTAAAGATGTTTTGCCGCATAGTATCCAAACAAAAGCGCCCCAGGAAAAAAATTCAGCCAGCGGAATAAAACCAAACTGGACCTGCATATACAGACAGACCTACAGTATGTGCCACTAGAGTGCAATTAGCGGATTAGTTTTTACTGTGCTGCAAATGACGTTTTAAAAATCACCCCATGCATTTTAAATGGGTCTATAAAAGTGCCCCAGGAAAAAAATCCAGCCGGCGGAATTAAACTACACTCGACATATAGCTTGAGAACGTTGTCGGGATTGAGTGCCTAAAGTGCAAATCATGAGAAACGGGCCATTGCTCAGCAATCGATTTTTAAAAATTGCTGCCCATAGAGTTACGCCGACCGCATCGCCCCAGGGTCGGCTTCACTGCAGTAGTCGATGTCCCAGATTGCTGGACTTGAGCAGCGAACTTGAAACACCAGAACTGACAACACTGTTTTATGTCACAGAGCGCATTTTCAGTGTTTCTGCTGCTGCCGATTTAGCCTGTTTAAGGAATTTATCTGAACAAACTGGCCTAAAGCAAGTGCCCCCTCTGGTATACTCGTTAGAGATTTTCACGAAAAATTCAGGAGAGTTACACAACCTACAGCTTGTGTAAGTGGCAGGGACAGTTTTGTGCACACCTTGTCGCAGCATGCAGATCAGATGCTTTGCAGTGCTGTTCCTGCTGCAGAAATCTCTTAGGTTCGTATGCGGTGTAGAGATGCCTCTGGTTCACGAAATCTTGACATCTCTAAACAATAAGAAATGTTCAATTTACTGTAATCCCTGCTGAAACTGCAAGCTTGCAAGTTAACAAGATCATGTTACATTCTGAAAAGTCTCATACAACCAACTACACGAAGCTGCATCTCGTTGTGCAAACATCTGATTGTTACATCACGGGCGGTTATTTAACATGAAATGAAACTGCAGCAAACATACATCTACTATCAAAAGCTTCACACAAACGCACAGCAGTAGTAAGTGAAATGTGAATTGTACTACGAAGAAAATTCCTTAGCACATGAAAAGTGTTCCAAAATTGAATTTCTTTATGCGGTGGAACAAAGCATTGTCTCGAAGGACGATGCACTGGTAATTACCAAGAACAGACGCCCTGTTTTTCAGCAGAAAAAAAATTCGATGAAAAAGAAACACTGCTGTTGTAATCTCCGTTTCTGTGAAATAATTAAACATTTACAAACACGCGAAAACACACAGGTCACCCAACAAAAGAAATACAGCCTGTCTGGCGACACTATATGTAGGAGATTTTTCGTGAAACCGTTCGCTAAATGTGCACTGCGACATGAACAACGAACATTCGAAAAACACATTTATCATTGTGGTCGCTTTAATAATCATCTCCTGATCCGTATAACAATTCACACTTCATGAACCACTGACTACAAAACTGCGCGCGAGCGCCGGACCAACGCCTCCTATTCGCAACTCAAATGAACTGCAGGGGGTGCTGCTAAAACTGGCCGCGTCTGGCTACACTGTGCAACATGGCGGTTATACGGAGGTCCCCGCGTCGCCGAAACCGCTGTGTTTGATGTACAGTACACTGTAGTTTGATGATTTTCGTGCAGCGTGATGCCGGTTTGCGCTATTTTTTGGAAGGAAAGCGAATAGCTTACGCCGACCAAATCATTTTAGCCGATCTAAGAGAGGCACAGTGCGTAATGAGGCTGAAGTGGTCGCACGGTGTGTGCAAACATCTGGCGTGACAGCGGACCCGCGCGAGATTCTGATGAAAATCACCAATGTATTCTTCAACCCATTGGTCGTGGAACCGAAGTACTCGTGCACTGTTGGATGGTCGCAAAAGTACAAGCACGTTTCTGCTGCTTTGAGTCTCTGTTAAGGCGCGGATAGATAGTCCGGTGTTTCGAGCGTGCGAGACAGCGGCCGGCGAAGTTGGATACGTATACGTCACGCTGGCCTCGCCAGGATTGCCGAAATATTACAACCTGCTCAGTTTGGTACGTTTAACATGGCCCGCAGCAGCGCACCGACTTGCTCGATCAGCTGTTGCCGCTGTACATGCGGATAAATGCGCAGCCGGCGCGCACTTTTTCATTGTTGTTGCCTCAACACATTTTCGTTCGGCGAAGGCGCAAACTCTGCACGCTCTTTTCAGTCCAGAGAGCAAGCGAACCTAAAATCAAGCTTTGCACTTTATCGCGAGCATGCACTACGAATCTGTGGCGAACCTTTCTCGCTACTTTTGGGTTCCTGTTTTCTATTTTACATTCAAGATTTGCGCAACGTGACTGTTGATTCACTTAGCTGTAGTTATTCCAGTAGTTGGCGCATTGTTTCTCTCGTAGAGAAGAATACGATAAATAAGAAACCGAAAGATCTGCTTACTACAATAAAAACACATTTGCACACCATGTACATGTATGGCTTGTGCTGCGTGGCGTGACCATGATTGATTACTCCCCGCTGTCTACGAACATGTCGCTTATGGCTGTTTTGTAAACTAATGAAATAAAACAAATCTTTATGTGTAAATTAACGTTAACTAAGCTACTGCACTATGAATCTAATTAATTTTCATGTTATTCTATAATTTACGTATCCTGTACTTTAAGTGGCCAGAACTGTGTTCACCTCTGAACTGCCAATTTCCTTCAGACACTGATAAGAGATACAATTGCTTTGATAATTACGCATTTTGTACTAGTTACACGGGTAGCGTGTCCAGGTCGCAAGGAAGGCGTACTGCTATGCCACCCCATAGTTATTTTGCATGCTGGCGCGTACATGTTGTGCTTACATAGAACGATTTACCGACGTTACCCGGGAGTACCTGAAACTCCGATGTAACGATCGATTTTCGCTGATGTACCATACTCGGTAGTTCCACGTTGTGCGCCGCATGTATCCGATATAACAGCTTTAATGAAGGAAAGCTTCAGTACCGCGGCGACATTTGCATCATAAACTGCATTACCACGCCGACTATCACATGAAACTGCTTGTTGCAGCACGCATACGCTGAACGTTAATTTTATCAAGATGGCAGTAAGAACCTCAACGCAAATTTTCTGAAGTTCGCTATAGCGCTTTACTGCAAACGTAGTACAAGCAACAGTATCGCGTTCTCGTCACACAAACAACAAACCAACCCTCGCCTGAAAAAAAAAATGAAAACTTTCTCGAGCAAGACGTTGGGCACATAACAATTGCCGTCGTCGCAGCTTATGATAAGATTCGCAATCCATGTGGCTCTCCGACGCCGCAAAACTGCAAAACGCAGCGTAATTCCACGGCTGTGCGGAGTTTCGTTGATGGTGGCGCGCACCCGCTCGCAGTGCAAAGGCTACGGACACATTCCTGCTCCGTCGGAGCGTCTGCTCCGACGCTCCGACCTCCGTACGAGGTTTCCGGCGCTCGCCGCTAGGTGTCGCATGAATGGCTGGAGTCGCGAATAAAGAGTCTTTATAGGAGGCGTTGGCCGGACTTACCTTTCTAGGCGTAGTCGGCAAACGCTCCTTCATGTCAGGTCGCGGCGTCGACTGCACGACGATCCTTCCGACGTAAACACTGTTGAATTGCGGATGAACTACAGCACGTAATACCTCAACAAATTCTTCCGTGCACTGTGATCCGATGCGATATTATCAGAGGCTTTTTCATGAGCCAGGAACAAAGAAAGCGCGAGCGGGCCATAAGTACGATAATCGACCTCGGCGAACCCCACGAAAGATACTGCGAGATACGTTACGCGGTCCCAGGGGCTAAGTGATCATCAAAGCCCACAAGAGGCACGACATTTTCTCTCGGCACAGCGTACACACGATTAAACATCCACACCGACCTGCCTCAATGCGCGCACGCACAGCTAGCCACCCTAGCACAGCAACAGGGAGCAACAGCAGAAGACAGGAAAATAATATCATCTGTAATGTTACCGGTCATGCCCCTGGGGCAGTGGCAGCGCCTCTTGCGGGCACCAAAAGCGACCATGCTTTCGTGCTTTCGCCAACTTTCAGCCGTTTGCTGACCACATGTGTCAAGGGGCTGCGTGGCCTACTGGTAAAGACGTTTGCCTTGGGATCTGAGGTACGCGGGTACGAATTCCGCTTTGGCTTACTTTTTTTCTTGGTATTGGCGGCGCCGTCGGCTGTGCCCCGGTGCCGGGCGCCGACGCGAAGCGGCTGTCATTAGGGTGTTGCGGAGCGCTCGCGCGTGTGTACCAATTTCAAATCGAATTTTACCGTAAATCTGTTCAAGCATTAAATTGAATGGTATGACTTCATCCAGTATGACAGCTACAAAGGTCCCGTTCTAACCAGTTTTTGTGCCGAGTACGCCCCTGTGTAGACCTTTTAGGTGCCAGTGGGACCAGTATGAGCCAGTTTAACTTGTTTAACTAACAAACGGGTCCCCTGTTTAGACCCATTTCTGTGTCGGAGATTCCTGTTTAAACCTGTCTGCGGGCCAAATAGGCCCCTGTTTGGTGCCAGTGCCCGGTATGAACCAGTTTGTTCGCTAAACGGGGCCCCTGTTTCGACCTATTTCTGTGTGGGGGGTCCCGTTTAAACCTATTTGCAAGCCAAACAGGACCCCGTTCAGACCCGTTTGTGTGTAAACGGGTCCTGTTTACACCGGTTTGTTGCCAAACAGGTCCCTGTTAAAACCAGTTTAAACCTGTATAACCCTGTTTGAGTTTAAATAGGATTTTTTAGTAGGGTTACCCACCTCATTGTACAAACTGCTCCTACTAGCGTTGCAGCCGAACACTCGGCATTTAGGTACATACCTAAAGCCAATGCAGTTAGACTTTAAATTTGGGATCAACAGCACTTGAACAATTTGCTGGCACAGCGCGAGCTCACACTAACGCCGGGAACTTCAGGTGAGGCGTGTAGGATTCCTGTTGAAATAGTGGATGCAACCCAACCTTCTGAAGTCACTAGCAAGGGGGTCGTGAAAATTCGACCGGAGCACACCGAGGAATACATCGCCAATCACATTCGCTGCGTATCTGCTGACATTCTGGGATTTCGAATCATGGGAAAGATAGATGCTTCTGGTCACGTTTGATACGCCACATCCTCCTAGAAGGCTCTCCTTGGACTTCGAAATTCTCCCAGTGTACGAGCACCAACCTAGGGCTCTGGCATGCTTCCGGTGTCACGGGCTGGGCCACATGGCCAAGTTCTGCCCTTCGCCGGCGGTATGTCGTCACTGCGGTCGAACGCATAAGGAAGATAGCCAACGTAGAGACACCATTCTGCGTTGCCTGCCAGGCAGTGGGGCATATTTCTTTAACCCCCAACCGCCCCATTACAGCGTGTAAAGCCGCAAGCTCGCCACCTCCCAAGAAATCTGCTACTGAAACAGAACGTGGAGAGCAGGAACCACCGCTAGTTAATAGTACAGGCACTCCTCTCAAGACATGGTCGCAGGTAATGACTTCGAACAGAGTGAAAAGTAACGGCAAGGGTGAGGATAAGACCGAACACTTCGAGCAAGTCCAAGCAGTCTCGGCAGGCGCCTGGAGCAAGTTCCAACAACAAATGGAAAACTTAATACAGCAGAAATTTTAGCGTAATTTTAGCGTCTTCATAGTAGACCTAATTTATGGTGCCTGGCGGAGGTTTAATTACTATGCTGTCCTCGAAAATGTTTCACCACACTGTCATACAACAAGAACTTATGAATCCGGAATGCGAACTGTTGGCTACTCATTTAGTTCTTTCCCGATGTGCTCCCATTACCATAGTAAACGCTTATTTTCCTACAGGCGTCCGCAGCACAGACTACTTTGATGGTTTATGGGGAAAATCAGACAGAGGTTTCATTAGCTGGGGACCGTTGTTCACATAATATCACGTGGAGTTATCGCTCAGATGTGAGTGCTGAGCTCCTGTGACTATGGCTATCATAAAATGTTCGCTGCTGCGATAGCCGGGCTGTGATATTTATGCGCCGAAATTCAAGTTTCGTGATTGACCTAACTCTGGCAGCTGTTGGAATTAGCGTGTCATCAAGGAAATCTCTAAATAATGGGACTTCCCGTGATCATTTCCCTATATTTTTTCTATAATTCGTTCCCCGCAGAGAGTCAGTGATAAAATAATGAGATTTGTCAACAGCGGTACATATACAAGGTGTTTCAGCAAACACTTTCAAAATTTATTTAAGGTTGCCTGGGGCGGATAGGCCAATTCTAGTTAATGAGCTGGCCTACTCGGAGAGGCGGACATTACTTGCACAAGCAATTGAAATGCATAATCGAATAATTACCCAAAATTTACTAATTAAGTTTTTAACTAATTACCTGATGGCCCATATTGCAATGTACAAATTGTAGCCGTGGAGTTCGCAAGACGGACCCACTTGGAATTAATTTTCAGGATGACAGCAGTTTTGAGATATTAATTCCCCAACTTTGCGGAGAAATGCATTGACGTTCCAGTTAATTTTGTGCTTCAATGCTTAAAGCGACCTTTTGTTAAGAAACTAACTGGAACGCCAATGCATTTCTACGCAAAGTTTGGGAATTAATATCTCGAAACTGGTGTCATCCCGACAATTTGTTCCAAGTGAATCCGCCTTGCAAACTCCACGGCTACAATTTGTAAATTCCAATATGGGCCACCAGGTAATTAGTTAGAAACTTATTTAGTGATTCTTGTTAATTATTCGATTATGCATTTCAATTTCTTGTGCAAGTAATGTCCGCCTCTTCAAGTAGACCAGCTCATGAACTAGAATTGTGCTATCTGCCACAGGCAACTATTAAGAATTTTTGAAAGTGTTCGCTGAAACACCCTGTAGATAGATTGTGCACTCTGGTAATAACTCATTACCTTCGCCTTATAACGCTGAGCGCGCGCAGCGGGTTCTAGAATGTCTAATTGACGCGATGCAGTGGTCTACATTTACTCTAGATGTTTCCACTAGACACAAAAACACAGAAAACCTTCCCTGTGGTGGACTAAGGAACGTGAAATGGCATATCGCTTTCGGAAAGCTGCGTGGAAGAGCCTTATAATGAGAGCCTCCTAAATCGGAAAAAATTCAAAATTTATTCTGCATTGTAAAACTGCCCAAGCTAACGGTGATTATAAAGCTAATGTAAACACTTACTTATCTGACCCGAAAAATAGGAAAGCCCTTCACAAGTTCATGGAGCACAACAAGAAATCTTGTGTGAGACTGGTTTTGCAGTCCTTTGTGCTGGCCCCAGTACAGGCTTACACTTATCTTGATTGCATATCACGGAACCTCGCGTTGCGATTTCACGCACAGTGCTCAAAATTGTTCAAAATGCCATCTCAGTGCAATGACCTTGAAGCGGTCAATTCATTTTAACTTCTATCTGTCGTAGCTTGTATGAGGTCGGCAGCTCCGGGTAATGATGGGACATCTGTCTGCATGCTCAAATTCTAGGCACATATCTTGACGGGAGAGTTGCTAATTATTGTGAACATTTCCCTAGAGAAAACATGATTACCTAACGAGTGGAAGATAGCTCAAATTATCCTGCTTCCAAAGAACGTTTATAATCGTCTATCAGAGCATATTTCTGAAATGGATGCATTAGGGACCGTTCAGATTGTATTCCCCGGTCGTTGTTTTATTTGGTTCGCTCATCTCAATTTAGACAGCAAAATACCGTTAGCTAAGAAAAACTGGCAAGTTTCGTGCTTCGTATGTAGATGTTGCGAAAGCTTATGACAGAGTAGAGTATAGTATTCTAAATAATAAACTCCCTGCCAAACTATCCATCGCTATAGTCATTTCTTAGGTCGGGGATTTCTTGCACGGAAAAACATTTTTCTGCACAAATGGAAAGCAGCAATCTGAGTGGTTCACCTTGACCAGAGGCGAACCTTTGTAGGGATCGAATCCCGGCCGCTATTTCGATGGAGGCGAAAATGCAGAACACCCGTGTGCTTGCGTTGTAGTGCATTTTCAAGAACCCCAGGTGGTAAAAATTAACCTGGAACCCTCCACTATGGCGTGCCTCATAATCAGAACTGGTTTTGGCACGTAAAACCCCAGAAAGAAGTGCGTCATGAGGGGTTATAGAATCACTGAACCATTTCTTGCACTCCTGCCGAAAATATACTTCCGTAAGAATGACCTACTTAGAGCAATTCCTATCGCGTATGGTTCTTCCTTTTACAGTGCCTAATATTTGTTAGTATTTTTATTAGAGCCTGAAAGGAAGTTTGTAAGATTATGCGTGAGTAAGTCATTGCTACAGGGAGACTATCATCTTAAACGTGTTTTCCTATTCATTACCATTAGATCGCATTTATTTTCATAATTTAGCCGCTTCGTCAAAAACTTATATGATAATTAAAAAAGACCTTATTACTATATAGTCCATACCTATTCATTACCATTAGATCCCATTTATTTTCATAATCTAGCCGCTTCGTCAAAAACTTATATGATAATTAAAAAAGAACTTATTACTATATAGTCCATACCGACCACTAAGTTAACGGAAAGCAAGGACGTTACGTTTCCATGCAAACCTTGGCCATTCCCCCGTCGTGGGTACATGCCATATGCTGAAGGCGACAACAACAACAACAATCCAGAACATGTGGGATTGGCCTGCTTCTTGGACAATCCCCCGTAGAGAGTACGAACCATTGTTGAGAAACATGAACAATAACAATAACAAAGAGGAAGCAACAGTGCACTGTTGATGTGGCCGTGACCGACCACGTAAACCGTGATTAGGTGGGGCCGCGACTCCTCAAAATGACTATGGCTCGTGGCCGTTGAAAGGCCATAAATAGGACGGAGAAAAAATACATCGCTATGTATTTCTCACTGGCAATCCTTCGGAGCAGTCTTACTGTTTGGGACGTTGTTGTGTATAGTTTTTGGATGAGCTGGGTGTTCTTACAGTTTTCTTGGAAGGGTCATGCCCAGGATCTTGATGGTTGAGGTAAGGAGGATACTATGCAAGGGAGTCGAAATCCTGGCCAGCTGGTACATCATTTACATCAAAGCCCAGTCGTTGTGGTGTGGATTCTCTTCTCTTGTGCTTCGTCTTTTTGACTGGTTTTTCCTGTGTCCCTCTAATGACATTTGTTTGTCCATGTCGGGTCGTCTCTTCTGCGCGAGGGCGATATCGGACTTTAGAACATGATTATTAAACTTAGGGGACTAGCCTGTGCCCCCTAAATTGAATCATATCATGAAATTGAAGGATCAAGTTCTCAAATTCGAGAATCGCAAACAGGAGTGCAATTCACGGCAGCGTTGACTGGCCGTCGTTCGAGATATGCGAAATGTGTTTGTAGTATCGCTGAAAAAAAAAGCAGACAAGGGTAAGCAGGCCAGGGGGGGGGGGGGGGTAACACTATACATGATAGAGAGAGAGCTTTTACAGCGAAGCTGTTTATGGCAAGGTTCTTGCGGATCGCGTCCGCGGACAAAACGACGCGTAGAAACCATTTTTTGGCTCCATGTGCGTAGTGATTTCGCTCCATGATCTTGGTGGTTTGGCTCCATGTGCGTGGTGGTTTCCCGCCAATTGTACCTTAGCTCAGGTGTCAAAACGGGTGATGGATGGGCCATTGTTATAGCCCTCGCCACCGCCGGTGCCTCTTTCACAAGTGTCGCGATACTCGGCAGCGGCACGTCCCACCAGCCGTTGTGGCTCTGGCGTAGAGATCGCAGTAGTGCTATTATCAGCAGTTGCCCTATGCACTCGCTATGGGGCGGACGCTCGTTTAGCCACATCTTCCAGGATCCTGACGTCAGCATCCTGGCGTTGCCGTGGAGTGTACTGCGGCTATGAACGCTGGCGCTCATACACTAGTCTATGACGATGGGGTGGACTTGGCGTAGCAAACGCACTACTTCGCCATTCTACTGGGCATCAAGAAGACGCCGATGTCATTGCTTTTTGACGAACATGCCAAATACGCTCAATGTAGTCAATAATGATAATATATCAATTCACTATAGCATTATTCACTATAGCAGACCCACCATGGTCACAGCTTCGCTTGCTTCCATATTGAGAATAGTGGAAGGGTTCTGAATTTTTAATTAAGAAAGTAATCATAAAGTAAAGATAGGCAAAATGCTAAACCGCAATTTATGTAAGATCTCATCAGCTCGAGCAAGCTAGGTGACCATTTGTTGCCGCCCCGTTTTAAAGGTGCCGCCAATAGATATAATATTTGTCCTCGCTAGGCCATACACAGGGCGCGAGCGTCACAAGTGAAAACGCTAGCGCTGTGGTCTATTTTGCGTCTCAAGTTGGAAAGCGTGGCGCCGATTCACCTTGGTAGCGTTTGTACGGCTTGCAGTGAGCTGTGTTTTAGCACAGTTTAGGAGGCACGGCTTTTGTAATTTTCTCGACGAGCTTTTTCTTTGTACTGCAACGAAATGTACCTTTGGGACACACGGAACACGCCATTCTGAAATATCCACGGGCTTATTCTCAGAGCTCAAGGGGCATGAAGTTGGTCACGAGGCCCGCGCTTGTTTTTGTCGATATTTGGGTACATTGTTTATAAAGACAGTAATTCTGCTGCTTTGATTATAATGGAGGCACTTTTCTAATTTGCCATCCTAAACGTGTTAATCTACGGATAAGTATATATTCACGGCGTCGTACGTCCACTTTTTTTCTGGAATATCTGTATTCACGGCGCGCGGGCTGTAATGTTCTTTAAAGTATTTGCCTTTGTGTAAACGGAACGGTCTTGGTCTTCGCCATGCCTTATTTTTTCAGCAGCTAATCCAATTAATAAGGATGCTTGCCATGGCGTGGTATGCCAACACCGCATCGAATTAGGCCGTTAGCGGCATTATGCAAAATATGACCACTATCAACCCATCACAGTTTCCCGACATTTTATTTCCTTTCTTGACGTTCGCTGTACTGAAGACAGAGAACTGCACTGAGTCTCGCACGGAGCATGTGTCACTCCGTGCTGAGAAACCTCAACAATGTTCGCCGCGATTCGCTGCTTATCCGAAAGTAATGAATCAGACACTCATGCTGAAGGCTAACAGAACTTTGTACTGTATAGACTCTCATGACCAAAGTTCTCAAAAATATTTTCTGTCTAATCATGTTGCGCTAAGGGTTAAATGCAGATTATTGCAGATATGAAAAACCATGTAACAGTAAACGCGGTAATAGAATGACCCGACTGGACCAAACCGAATAACAGATATGTCTCATGGAGTTAGCGGGAAACCGTGTGACGAAAGAACCGTTGAGCATCGACGGATGCATTCTCTCTCCTGTTCAAGCCAGCTAAACACTAAAGATGTACCAGATACAATGTGCTAAGCGTGCACAACCTTCCGCGTATGGCAGTTGCTTCACTGCTTCCCGTATGGTTGAAAGTTATGGGGTAGTTGTAATTGATGCGTGCTTGAAATGAACGCTGAAAACGACAACACGTATAGGGCACCGCTGCCAATGCAGGGTTCTAGGGCAATGTCGACAGCCTGGTGGTCTTTGACGCATGTGCGGGCCGCTGTACGCCGGTGCTTTTGCATTTTGGATCCTAACGACGTGCGGCCGCTGTGTCTGGAGATTCAACCCGTTACATTGTGCTCATCAAGAGAACGCTACTGCCACTGGGCCTCTGAGTGCTTGGTAATATGTTCCAAAAGTGTGGTAGAAATTACTGTCGTTAAGGTGGAAGAGCAACTACGTCGTATTTTTCTGCTAGATAGAGCCGCGCATTTTAATACGAAAGCTGCAGAAGAAAACGAGCAATAAATGAAGCAGTGTTTTAATCTTCTGACGACACGCTTCAAATCGATCGGCGGTTGAGGCTTTCCATTAGCGACTTCCTCCGTCGGGTCACCGGCCTAATTGTTTTTCTGTTTCGACCGTGCAAGCTACGGCTCTATATTTGGCTCATTTGCAAGACACGCGGACAATTGTCCAGTTAGTACATCACAGCCAGCGGAAAGACTGTATCTGAGCGGCCAATTATTCCGAAACAACACTTCGATAGCGCATGTAAGGGCATAAGCAGGAAGCCGAAGAAATGAACGATCCAACGCCTCCAGCGAGTGCTCACCAAGATACACGGCCGACTTCCCCTCGGAACTGCAGCAG
Organism: Dermacentor silvarum; assembly: GCF_013339745.2. Classification (NCBI taxonomy): domain Eukaryota; kingdom Metazoa; phylum Arthropoda; class Arachnida; order Ixodida; family Ixodidae; genus Dermacentor; species Dermacentor silvarum. The sequence continues at coordinate 89,367,859 of NC_051158.1, forward strand.
CCGCAGCGGAAGACTGAGAGAAGAGATTGCAATATTTAGCGCCGCGTACCCTATTATGTCTGCAACCGACATATATTGAGGAGGGTACAAAAGCGGCGCAACCGTTCCAGTGATCAACACTTGTGCCTTAACGTTTTGAGCTAAGACCTTGCCAAGCTTCAAGGATGAAGTGCTTTCTCTTGCTGTTGACGGCCGCGGTAGCGAGCTGCGCTCCGAATTCAGGTAAATAATATGCGTAGAAACGCGAAAAGAAGTTGCAATCGCCTCATATTGATACCGTGTTTGCTTGCTTATAGCTCTTTAAGCGAAGTGCATGTAGAATGACTTGGGAATGGCTAGTTTAATTTGATTGTGTGAACACTAAGGAATCTGTCACCACCTTTAATTTTAGGCCTCGTTGACAGTTCACGAGGGATGCTGGTAGGCAGAGGTTTCCTGACGCACTGAGTTTACACACATATATATATATTGCAACAAGAGTATTTTGCAGGTAGACTAGATGAAGCGGTTAAACAAGCTGGCTCGTTGAAAACCGACCTAGCGCGAACCACACGATCGTCAACGTCTTCTTCCACACACTCGCTGGCACAGAGCTGGTGCCGATGTGCTCCGGTACAATCACTCCCCGCGCAGAAAGGAGCCAACCTGGCGACTTAGGGGAATGACAGCACAGGAGGGTCGTAGAACGGTTTCAGCCGAGTGACGTGAACTGTTTCACGCCCTCGGCAGCGGTGGTGGGAAGATGGCTCGAGCGGCTCGATGATGTAGTTGACGGGAGATGTTTGCTCTACTACTCGGTAGGGACCGTGGTAATTCGAGAGAAGCTTGGTCGAAAGGCCGGGAGTAGTGGATGGGACCCAGAGCCAAACTAGCATTCCCGGGGAATAGTGGGCGCTAGATGCAGATTCGTCATGGCGAGATTTTTGGCGACATTGGTCTTGCGCGGTAAACGAGCGAGCCAGTTGACGACACTCTTCAGCATAAGAAGCCGCTTCGGAAACGGGCGTGGCTTCAGAGACATCGGGTCGGTAGGGGAGAATGGTGTCCATTGAACATGATGGTTCACGTCCTTATAGAAGAAAGAAAGGGGAGAAGCCGGTGGTAGCTTGTGGCGCAGAGTTATAGGCGTACGTGACGAAGGGGAGCACCTGGTCCCAATTGGAGTGATCATCGGACACGTACATCGCAGGCATATCTCCAAGGGTACGGTTGAAACGCTCCGTCATGCCGTTTGTTTGAGGATGGTACGCAGAGGTGGTGCGGTGAACGATGCGGCATTCTTGGAGCAGTGCCTCAATAGCGTTTGAGAGACAGACGCGGCCACGATCGCTTAATAATTCACGGGGCGCACCGTGTCGCAAAATGAGGCGGCGAAGAAGGAAGCGAGCGACGTCTATCGCGGTGGCAGCCGGCAGCGCAGATGTTTCAGCGTACCGTGTGAGATGGTCGACGGCGACAATGATCCACCGGTTGCCTGCAGGAGTGTTGGGGAGGGGACCGTAAAGATCAATGCCAACACGGTCAAATGGTCGTGTAGGGCACGGTAAAGGTTGTAGAGGACCAGCGGTGCTATGAGGGGGAGTCTTGCGGCGTTGGCACGAAAGGCATGATCGCACGTACTGGCGAATGTATCGATACATGCCGCGCCAGTAATACCTCAGGCGTAAGCGGGAGTAGGTCTTGAATACGCCAGCGTGGCCGCATTGAGGATCGTCGTGGTAGGCGGTGCATATGTCCGAGCGCAGATGACGGGGGATAACAAGCAGCCACCTGCGGCCATCGGTTAGGTAATTGCGCCGGTACAACAAGCCGTCACGAACGACAAAGTGATGCGCTTGACGACGAATGGTGCGTGAAACAGATTCAAGTGAACGGTGAGAGAGAACGTCAAGCAGAGAAGCGATCCAGGGATCCTTGCGTTGCTCGGCCGGCATGTCGGTGATGCTGAGGGACGACGAATCGCAGGTGGAAGTTCGTAAGCAAAGTAGGTCAGGAGGCAGCGGAGAAGGGGATAGGGCATCGGCGTCCGAATGCTTGCGTCCCGAGCGATAAATGACACGTATGTCATACTCTTGAAGGCGTAAAGCCCAACGTGCGAGGCGGCCAGTGGGGTCTTTCATATATGACAACCAGCATAAGGCATGGTGGTCAGTCACAACGTCAAACTGGCGTCCGTAAAGGTAAGTACGGAATTTGCTGATTGCCCAAATAATTGCCAAGCATTCCTTTTCCGTTACAGAATAGTTCGACTCTGCCTTTGTTAGGGTACGGCTGGCATATGCAACGACATACTCGTCATAGCCGTCTTTGCGTTGGGCGAGGATGGCACCAAGACCGACACCGCTAGCGTCCGTGTGAACTTCAGTAGGCGCATTGGGATCGAAGTGGCGCAGTGGAGCATGGTGACCGGTGTCAATATGGTGAACAACCGCTGACGTGCGCCCCAAACGAGGTCGGCCCATGTCGAAAGAGGTCCGAAAACGGTCAAGGAGTTGAACGAGCTGATTGCGCTGAGCTTGCGGGAGCGCGTTATCGACGCTGCGCAACAAGACGTCGTGGTCGGGTGGGGCGGGAGCGGCGGCAGAAGTGACGGCATCGATAGGCAGTGGGGTCGTATCGCAAGGCGCATCAAACGGAAAGATGGCATCAAAAGTGTCGAGACGCCCAACAGATTCGCCACGTAATAGAGTTGAAGGGCAGGGAAACGGATTGCACGCGTAAACTGCACTGGAATCATCATCAAGTGTGACGACTGCGAACGGTAGGACAACGTCCCGGCGACGCGCACATTTCTCAGACGGTACAAAAAGTGCAGTTGAATTGGGGACAGCGTCACAGGTGACGGACACTAAGGCGACAGAGAAAGCAGGGATGACGACGTCAGCAGCGACAACCACTTTAGCAGACGGGCGACGGTCATCGACGGTTGCGGTACAGAACGGAGACAAGGCGAGTTGTGCACGAGCGCAGTCGACAACTGCATGATGCGCGGAAAGGAAGTCCCAGCCCAGGATAACGGCATGCGATGCATGAGAAAGGACGACAAATTCGACGATGTAGAGCGCATCTTGAATTAAAACACGAGCGGTGCAGGTGGCCGAAGGCTTCACGTGCTGCGAGCTCGCTGTGCGTAGCGAAATATCAAAAAGCGGAGTCGTCACTTTGTTCAGTTTGCGGCAGAGAATCTCACTAATCACACAAACAGCTGCTCCTGTGTCGACAAGAGCGTTCGTCGCGACACCGTCTATAAACACTACAATCTCGTTAGGCGGCGAAAGAAGAGGCCTTGCAAATTTCGACGACGGCGCAGTTCTTGCCTCAGGAACTGCGGCTGTTAGTTTTCCTCCTGGGCATGGTTGGAACGGCGAACCATGGGGGAAAGGGAGCGGCGGCGGGGAGAAGGAGATCGGCGTGAACTGAAGGCGGGGCGACGTGAATACGAGTCCGTGGCGTCAGATGTAAGACGGTGCGTAGCTTGTTGAGGGACATGACTAAGGTTGGGAGCGCCATCGCTCCGGTACAATATATATATATATATATATATATATATATAGACTCAGTGCATCAGGAAACCTCTGCCTACCTATATATATATATATATATATATATGTAATGCCTCAGCTGCCTGGCACTTTTCGGGTACAAAATGGTATCACAGTGTGATGGACACAGTGTCAGTTACGTTTTTATTGTTTTGTTCTCGAAAGATGATTATGAGTACGACATAAGGAGGGATTTGCTTAGCTAACAGTGGTAAGCGCTTCAGTCCCACTTTCACCCATTTGCATAAAGGCACAAGTTGTGTATTCCCAAATTGTCTATTCGGGCACATATCCAGTAGCACCGCTTACCGAGTGGCCCAAGCTGGCGTGAAAGGGAGGTTAGAAACGGACATCATGCCGAGAAGGGCACGCAGTTCCCAAAGAATGCTAACCACACTATTAATATAGATAATTGGGATAGGCAGTGTCTGGCACTAAACATAAGTTATGCTGATGACGATGACCATTGTTCCGTGTCCACACATGCGTCGCTCTTGTGCAGACAGCGAAGGTGGTACGCTGCTGTCCAAGCTAATGCCGGACGTTCAAGAATGCGGCCTCAACGAGGTGTGGAAGCAGTGCGTGAGTAGCAGCTGCGCCGAGGCATCCTGCAGCAGGCCCATCATCGGGCCCGCCTGCACGGCCGACTGCCGCTACGGATGCTACTGCGCCGATGGATTCTACCGCAACGACGAACGGAACTGCGTGCCACTGGACCAGTGCCCGCAGCAAGGAAGGGGAGGTACGTCACGTCCCACGACGCGAAGAAAGTCGAAACGAGTGTCATTTATTGAAGAAACGGAAGGCGAGGAACAACTGCAACAGGGAGTACTAGATTACGCATTTGGCGCTACCTTCGAGTGAATGGTCTTCCCTTGGCGTGTCTGGTGCCGGCACCTACCGGCCGTTTGTCGCGCAACGCCGGGTAACCGAGCGGCAGAAACCGAACAAAAAGTAATAACTCCCATGATTCTATGGAGCTTAACTTGCCTAGTTATTACATATGTGCTCTGAGAGATGCCGTAGTGGAAGGTACCCGGTAAGTTCTGACGCTTAAGAGAAACACTAAACCAGTTAAGAGTTGTGAATGTGATTACTGTAGCGGAGTAAATGAAATGCCGTTCCAGCTTTGTTGAATTTTGCACCGAAACCTCAACGGGCGCACATCATTATGACGTCGCGACTTTCCAAATATATTTTGGCTTTTGGGCTGTTTAAGCACAGAAAATGCTCTCCTTCGTTTGTTTGGAATACAATGTGACTCGCTTCTATCGCTGAACAATAACGTAAGCCTTAAGAGATGCTGTAAGAATCCATGATGTTGCGAGAAGTGGGTGCGGAAAGCTCACTTGGGCTTCACCACCGGTCTTTACTGTCTACTTAGAATCTGGCTTATCAGGCCACTGCTCATGTTTAACTTTTAAGGCATTCAAAAAATGTAATTTATCAATAAAAGAAACATTTATTGTACTTTACTGTCCGTTTATGTGGGCTGAAAGCGCGGTAAACAAATGGTTTTGCATTCCACGCCGTTTAAATTCGTTTAAAATAAGAACGCCATAACCCGTTAGCTGCCGCACCGGGACCCCGCGTGAAAGGCGGCACCTAAATTGTGTTCATGTCATTTGGTACTGGAGATTTATCTGGCCATTTCCAAAAATGTTCACCATTGTTGAATATATACATCGTCTTCCAGAGGCGCTTTTACATAGCACAATGGACGTCATGTGGGCCGCCGCCTCGTAATAAAACACGTAACTGTGTTCACTCCCTGATGGTGGTACTTTTAAGGGTGCGTCACATCGCATTTGTTGCATACTTTATTGTTTGGCCTTATGAACTACGCGAACAGTATTTTTGTGACGTTTCCTACCAAAGAGGCCACAGAAAAAGCGGGCGAGCAGTTCCCTATCGAGTGTGAATGGTACAGATATAATCAGAGGGAATTGAGTACTTCAATTTGTGCTGCAGGGGTAGCAGCCTGCAGAACTATACGTCAATTCATGCGCGCGGATGTTGAAAGCAGTGGGAAGAGGCTGCGTTGTCTTGGAGGTTGTGGCGTAATTCAGAGTCAACGCTTCGTGGGTCATACGGTGATTGCCGAGCATGGAAGCATCGACGTAAACACGCCTACAAAGAGGAGACAAGCTGACGCAGATCATCTGCGTCAGTTTCATCCGGAATAAGTTTAAGGTTGCCGTTTATACATATTACTTAAAAACAAATTGAGGCCTTCAATATGCAGCACAGGAGTACACCCTGCGTCAATTTAGTTGATAGTTTGTTGGCGTTCTTCCATGGGCTTCTAAATGATGGACTAACTTTTGAGCGCTATATAGTTTTCTTGCACAGCTGATAAGGGGAACTATCTAGTGCAAAAGAAAAGAGGGAAAAATGACGTACACAGATAAAGCAGAGACAAACACAAGCGCAACTTACCATTATGAAATTATGGGTTTCATCGGAAACTATGGTTTTTGCGCTTCAACTCAGTGAACTGAGAAACGCCGAGTCTAATGCATGATTGTCCATGTTGCGTTTTTTTTATGCCAGAAGTTTCAGTTGGGTTTCTGTTGAGCTGATCTTGGTGCAACAAGGTTAAAAAAAAGCTAGTGCTGTAATACATATAAACCGAGAGAGAAAGCGATACAGAAAGAAATAAAGGTTTGGCTGTATATGACTCTTAGTCCGAGTAGTCGTAGTGAGAGCCCAGCTGGGGTCACTCGTTGTTGTGTGAGCCCATTTATTTGAACCCGTTAGCGTGCTAAGCCCCAAGTGGTAGCCGTAGTGTTGGACGTACTTCCTGTAGTGGAGCGGTGCAGTTCTCCTATAGGTGCAGTGTGATAAGAAAAAGTATCAGCACTCGGAAAAATGAATAATCGGCTAGCCTGTATCATGGACGCTCACGAAACAGGTTCAGTGATACGCCTTGTGCGTGCTTCCGACTGATTGTGCACTAGGGCAGATAAATGTGGGGACGTCACCAAATACACCAGTTACATTAATGTAAAGGTTAGGAAGGTTACGTGCCCGGCAGCTAAGCGGGTAAAATTTTGCAATCGCGCTCGCTCTTGATTCGTAGTGGGTCCGTTTTTTTCGCGGGCTGTACGTTTTTGGGCACTAGGTGGTACAAAAATAAAAAAGGACATCCTAGTGGTGGCTCCCGAACCTGCTCGTCGCCGCTCGTGCCCGCCATACTCGAAGATGGTTGGAGGTCTTGTGCTTGCCTCAATCTCCTCCGCTTGCACTCCCCGTGGAGACAGACGCGTTGCGCTGGATCAGTGATATTGGGTATCTTTCTGCCTTGCTGCCTGACTCTGCGTACCGTACGCGTCAAACACAGGGGTGGGGGAGGCGCAGAGGTGATAGCAAGCGTGAAATTTATAGAATCAAGTGCATCCATGTGGGCCTTCAGACTCCTGATGAGCACTAGTTTGAGTTGAACGGCTTATACGTACAATGGCTGAGTTAACTCTCTCAAACGGGACAACTCCAGTTCGAATTCCAGTAACGTCGAACTATGGCTGTCGGAAAGCCGAATGAAAGGCTAAATTTAGCTCCAGTTACGTCATGCGTGGAGCGGCAGTGGCGCAATCTGGGCGCTCGGCGTATGCACCATCGTGTAATCGCTTCTTTCCTCTGCACAAAGTAAAGCGCGTCGGGGGTTATTTGGCAAATTTAGAAGCAATAATGCTATAACATGCTTTCCTTACATGTGGTTTTAACAAGTAACCACCGATGACCGATGTTAAAGACGTCTCACTCGAAAAATGCGATAGTATGCGCGAGTAAACCTCGTAGAAACGTTGGCTTGAACTGTCTCATGGCGGCCCACGAAACATCAAGTCCACAGTATAGATGCAGTCGTGTGACTAAGATAAAAAGGAAAAGACAACATCATGTCACGTTGCCGTAACAAAGAGAGGGACACAGGTGAAAGGAATCATTTTGGTGCGCCTTCGGGCAGCGACCCGTGCATACAACTATTATTTTTCGCAAAATTTGTGTTTTCTTTTTTTTTTTTTTGCTGCGGTAGAATCTAGCGAGTGCAGCGCGAAACATATATACATGCACGAGCCTCCGAGGTCTCCGTTGGGAAGCAACGTGCGCCGCCCCGAAGGTCTCTGCTCCGTTGTTGCTGGCTGCGCCGAGTTCAGCGGTGCCTTACGAGCTACAGGAATAGCTTGGCATATGGAATGCGTCTGCCACGTAAAGGACCCACGTTGGATTATTCGGCAGCGTTAGGCGTTTTCTAGAATGCGGCTGAAATGGTGCATGTTTCCTCGTTCTGGAAAAAATCAGAACACCTGCTAGCAGCCATTATTCCACGGATATATACTTTGAAATGTACTGTCCCAAATATACGCCTGGAATTCTGAACATCTATTCACTTAAAGGTGGCATTCCCAACCACCTTTGTTCGCTTTAATATAACTGTTCCTGAACAGCAGTTTTCATTAGAGGCAACAATCTGGGCACCTCTTTTCTAAAGAAGTAGTTTTCTGAACGCGTACACGCTGCAACAAATAGACGAACCTGTAAAGCTGCAGATGAGGTAGTCTGAAGGCGTTGTAGTCTCGCCGTAGAAGTATGTTGGTCATCTATTTTCTTGATATGCGCATCAAGTATTCTCAAGACCTGTTCTGTGTAAAAGAAGCATTGTGACCTGCTGTTTCAGCCTGTAAAACTGCTATTCTGAAAGCAGGATTGCAATTGGCGCTATTTGGTATTTGCTTTTGGATAAACACGCTATTTTGCATAAAACCACTTCAAAACAGAAGAAAACAGGAAACAGGACGAGATGGTTCTGTACGCGGTTTCACAATCTCTGCTGCTACACAGCGTACGTATTTGACACAACACTATTCTTAACACGTGCTCCTTGTAAATGTAGCATTCGAAGCCGCTATCCGCTGTGAAAGTGGTATGGTACTAATTGCGGTTAATTGCGGTTCACTGGTTTCAAACCGAGGAGGGAAGGTAAAAGGCGGTACACCACAAGACTAGGGCAACTTGTTTCCTGTAAAAACAATTTTGTAAAAATTAGAATGTTGATGTTTCAGATGCATTACGAGGTACGCCGTAGTGGATGACTCCGCATTTAGACCACCTGGGGCTTTTTAACGTGCATCGAAATCTAAGTAGCCAAGCGCTTTTGCATTTCCGGATTTGAGCCCGCGACCTCGAGCTCAGCGGCACAACGTCATAGTCACTGGGCTGCAGTGGCGTGTGAAGTAGTATTCTAACTACCCGTTGCTTGTGAAGGCGGCATTCCGAACGCATATATTCACTGTATAGAAATAGTATACCCTGAATCCCCATTTACAGCTCCGTTTTCCGTTCGACCTTCCACGACGTGATTGCACACTTGTAGTCCGTCTGCAGATTGGAGTTGCTTTTAACAGAGCATACTCTTTCTGATCGGAATGGCCGATAGCCCACTTTGTGACATATGCGGATGTAGCGGAACGATCGCGCACCATCTCTGCGAGTGCCCTCGTTTTAACCCACAAAAAGCAGCACTCTGAGCCACGCCAGACCAGTTCGACAAGCAATGCCCACTCACGGAAAAAAAAAAAAATCTGGGAAACTGGCCTACACGAACATCCGCGGCAGGCGATATGAAGGCGCTGCCGCGTTATTTAAAGGACACCAGAGTGCGTGACCAGTTGTGACTGACCACTGTGTGACGTAGGATGTATAAGTGGTGCGTTGACACTGTGTATGACCATGTAACGCCTTGGAAGACTGTGTGACAGCGCCTACGGAAACAGTTCTGTATTGTTGTGTGTGTTTCTTTTCCTTTTCCCTTTCGCACCCCTATCCCGGCACAGGATATCCATCCGAAGATATCCTCTGGTTAAGCTCCCTGTCTTTCTTGTGCCTCTCTCTTTCTGCCTAGCATTGGCTGCCGCACATGCGCAATAACTTCTCCCTCCCTCCGCCGTGCAGGAAGGCCTCAGCCGCCATGCCGCGAGAACGAAGAGTGGCAGACGTGCGTGAGCAGCTCCTGCGCGGAGGCCACTTGCGAGAAAAAGACCATTGGTCCCGAATGCACGCTCGACTGCCGGCGAGGCTGCTTCTGCGCCCGGGGATTCTACCGCGACGCCCAACACAACTGCGTTCGCGAAGACCAGTGCCCGACGTCACTGTAGAACGAGTACTTCCGACCAATAAAGTCTCACGTTGCATAGTATCACCTTACCTGGCTGCCAGACAGACAGAAAATGAACTTTATTTTAGTTCCTGAGGAGCGACTCCGAGACCCCCTTACGGGGGAGGAGCCACCGCGGGCCGCTGTCACGTCGGGACGGGCAGGCGTGCGTGACCGCTGCGTCGCGGGCCCTCTGGTTAGCCCGTAGCTGAGCGGCGAGGTCGGAGCACTTGAGCGACTCCACCCACTCTTCTTCCGTGATGATATTATCGTGGTCCGTAACGAGGGACAGTGCCAGAGCATGGTGGTGACAAAATTTCGAAAACAATTCCTCGCTCAACAAAATGTGCTAATCCTTGCAGCGCCGGATTACGCACATTTAGCGTTCGCCTGGTGTGTCCGGTCCTGTCACTTTCGACAATGCGAAGTTTCGATTACACGATGTACGTACCACAATTAAACCTGCACATGACAAGGTGCGGGTTCGCTCCATCGAACCTTTATGTGTAACGTGGGGATATAGAATCACTGGTCCGTTTTCTCCTTCATTCCTGCAATTTTAATTCTGAAAGCAAGACCTACTTTGAGAATTCGCTATAGTGCATGGACCTTCCTCTTCCAGTGCTTAACATTTTATGTTTTGGTGCAACTACCCTTGGTCGAGCCCGAAAGTGAATGTGTCAGATTTTGCATGAGTATGCCATTACTACATGAATACTGTCCTGTTAAACACACTTTCCTCCTTAATAACAATAGATAGCATTTTTAATAATTGCGGCTTCGTCAAAAATTCACATGATCGCTTTAACAAAACAATTTGTAATCATTTTTATTGATTATAAATTATTTGTTAAAGTACTAGGCAGTGCTGCCTGTGTTTAAATATAAATGATTGATTATTATTTAAACATAGGCAGTAGAGACCACTAAGTTAACTGGAAGCAAGGACATATTATTTTTGCATCGCGAACCTTGGCCAATTCAATCACCTCTCGCGGATAGGTGCCATATGTTGATGGCGACACCAAAACAGCAGCGGCAATCAAGAACATACGGGATTGGCCGACTTCTTGGCCAAACCCCCCTAGTGGATACGAACCATTGCTGTATGAACGAGAGATTGTATGACGCAGTGCCAAGGGATTAGTTACCCTACTTAACATCGAATGAAATTGAAATTTATAAGACTGAGAAAGAGCTGGCTGGTGGGCGGGTTCCATACTGCAAGACTCCATTAATTCTACCTGCCATCTTCGCCCTTTCCGTCAGCCAAAGCTTAGTATTCGGGCTACAGATGGCAAGTTCACTCTCCCACTGCTCGTTGGTAGGACTTTATAGGATCCAGGTTTCGGTTATTTTGGCATTCCCAGGCCATGTGATATAGTTATGCGAGGTGGCCACACTATCTGCACAGCGGGCTGCATAGTGTGCGGTGGACGGCGTGTAACCTCGTGGGGTGTGGGAACGGGTTTATATGTAGTGGACGGATGATGACTTCTTGTTCTTTTGACAGCTCATCGGCTCTCGGCGAACATATGAGCCGGCAAAGAATACGGTGTTTAGTGATTTTGCTTAAAGTATCGAGAGCCTGGCCTGCTCGATCATCGTCCTCCAGAGGCTCATGTTTTACAATATTTCGGGCGTACACCTGGGCCACTCAATTACCGCGCAGTAACAAATGAGCAGGCGTCGAGATTATTACGGCGAAAGCTTTATGTATCTCATTAATCAGTTCACCTTGAGTGAAAACGCGTCGGCGACACAAAGGGCACAAAAAGGCTACAAACCCTCGAACTTTGGTGGGAGTTCAACCCACAACCTTTGGTGTGAAATAAAGCAAAGTTAATTAAGATAGAGTGAGGCACTCCAACCCACGACATTTTGTAGGAGTCGAACCCTCGAACTTTTCAATTCAGCGGGATGACTAAGCGAATTAAATGGTTGAGTAAGCGAAATAAGAGGGACGACTAAGCGACGTAGACTAAGCGAATCAACGGGCATGTGTACGTCATGTGTCCATCTTTAATGCATCAGCACTTAGGTTTTCGCCTTTAAGTCGTCATAGGGATAACATTAGATATTCTTTGAATTTTTTTGATACGCTTCTCTGCGTGGAATTTCGGGACAGGATATGAATTGCAGTCTTGGGGATTCTTTCGGCCATATACGTACAGCAGGCCGCTTGAGAGTAAGGGATGAAAGTCTCAGCTTTTGTCTGAGTTGTGCCTAACGCGATCGCTGCCTGTTTCGCTTTGAGGGTAGTGGACTGTGTCACAATGAGACTCGTTATGAGGGTAGGGGTGTTATCACGGTTTCGGTGAATGCGCGCTCAGTCCGCAGCGTCCGTGTGCACCGTGATGCTAGTGTCTCTGTATTGTTTTTCTAATGTTTGGGCTATGGCCTCTCTTCTCCTTCTTCTTCTTCTTTCTGGGGTTTTACGTGCCACCACCAGTTCTGATTATGAGGCGCGCCGTAGTGGAGGGCTCCGGATTAATTTTGACCACCTGGGGTTCTTTAACGTGCACTACAACGCAAGCACACGGGCGTTTTTGCATTTTGCCTCCATGAAAATGCGGCCGCCGAGGCCGGCATTCGATCCCGCGACCTCGTGCTCAGTAGCGCAACGCCTTAGCTGACTGAGCCACCCGGCGGGTCTCTCTTCTCCTTACGTGGCGTTCAGGGTTGATGCTCCAGCTGGGTGATTCACAGTTTTGATCGAATGTTCAGTGGGATGCCCGCCGTTGCATCAGTGGCTTGTGGCTTGCGTAGCCTAGGCGTTGGAATACGTGACGTTCAGAGTCACTGATGGATAGGCGCTCTCTCTCAGCGACTCCTATAGACAGCAGGCCTGCGCACTATGCTTTATGATTTTTTTAAATTTATTATACATTCCCACATTCGCTCAGAGAGCATTACAGTGGGGGGGAAATAATACAAATGCAAAACAGTAGTAATTAAGGTTACATAACAAAAAGAACACGGTGACGAATAATACAGTACAGGCAGCATAACTATCTCCAAAACAAAAAAGAAAAAAGAAAGAAAAGGACTATATGTACATATATAGACATATACACATACATGTGCACATATACATATATAAACAGACATACGCACATATACACTCTCATAAATATATATAGTAGGCCAGCAAGCGCGTGAAAAAAAATAACATCAAAACACACGAACTGATCACATGGCAAGCAGTTCACTGTGGAGGGCTGAATTTGATGTTTTAGAAACGGTGTCCTCAGGCATAGCGTTCCATTCATTGATGGTTTTGGGGAAAAAAGAATTTGGGGGAAAAAATAAGTCGTTCTTGACTTTATTGGCCTTACTTTTAATGTGTGTTCACGGCGATGGGATATGTAATGTGGGCTAAGCATGTATTTTGATTTATTAATGCCAGTATTGTTGTAAAAATTCGTATGAAAAAATTTGAGACGCAAGCAACGCCGGCGTTCGGCTAGCGTCGAAACCTCTAGGCGTATTTTCATTTCTGTGACGCTACTAGATCTGCGATAGTTCCCAGTGATAAAGCGTGCCGCTCGGTTTTGTACGCGCTCTAGAATGTATTTAAGGTTGTCCTGATAAGGGTCCCATATCGTGCACGCATACTCAAGAATAGGCCTCACGTATGTAGTGTATAATAACTTCTTAGTTGCCAGAGGACAGGGGTGAAAATTCGGGCCAAGTACCATGTCATGGTACTTGGCCCGATATTTCCACTGTTAAGCCTGGCGGGATGAAAGCGGGGACGTCAAAATCACCGCGGCTTACTCGGAATCATCCCTATTAGATTCTATGGCAGTCGGGCAAGGAAGCATGACGTCATATGACGTCAAGTGCACAAGTGCATGACGTCAAGGGCACAGGCTTTGTGCTGTCTAGGTGGCGTTGGCTCTCTGCGCAATGGGGTGGGCTTCAATACATTCGTCGGGGGTGTTACATAGTCCAAGGGCTGGCAAATGGGCAGTTGTTGTACCCGTTGGGTAGACCTAGGGCTTGTTTGTAGGCCTTTCCGATGATTGTGTTAATCTGCATGCGGCCTTTCCCCCACCTGAAGGATGGCGTATGGGGCGACGTAGGTTATCCGAAAAACGATGGATGCTTCTATCAGACGCATCATGTGTTCTTTCCTGCCGTGTTTCTGATTGACAATCCTTTGGCGCATTCTCATTTTTTGGGGAGTTGTTGCCTCTGGTTCTGAAGATGAGCTGTTTGTTTTGGCAGTTTCCTTGGAAATGTCATGCCCAGGATCTTGATTGCTGAAGTAGGGAGGATACTATGTCGATCCAGTGAGATTAGTATGTCCAAATCAGCGACGCCTCGCCTCTACTACACGAACAGGATCTCGGATTTCAGAACATTATTATTCAACTTCGGGGACTAGCTGGTGCCCCTGAAATTGAAGAATCATGTTCTGAAATTGAAGAATCATTCCTACTGAAAAATCCATATGTCCCATAACTCCCATATCTAATAATCCGCAATGAAACATATAGGATTGCATATAAAAACACGTTTTTGCCGTATGTCATATGATCGTATTGGATATAGAAGTTGTGAGGAATATCATTTTTCTCAGTAGGGATGTAATGAAATTGAAGAATTATGTAGCAGAATAGCAAAGTTGACGGTAGTTTGAACTGGTCGTCGATCGAGATAAGCAAGAGACTCTTTCGTGTATCCTTGGAAAAAAAGCAGATAAGAGTGTGATGGAAGCGGATTCTTTACAGGCTAGGGCTAACTATACATGATAGAGAAAGAACTTTGTTACAAGAAGTAACAAGAGATGGCGCCACCATCCCGTACGTACAGTGTTTACACATGGCCGCGCGCCCCTTCGGAAAACTCCGCTCCCTCTGTCGCGTCAACCCGCTTCCTCTAAGAACTGGGAGCAAACGAAGTATCAAGTTGCGTCTGGCCCTCCTGCTCCTCTCCTTCTCGTCGGCCGCCCCGACTAAACACCCTATTCTTCATACCTCCGAGTAACCACACCCATTATTGCGTGCTCCATGATTTATAAACCATGTTAACCCCCTTTAACAAAAGTCCAGAGTTCTGTCCTCCGCTATACTTGTTTCAACTAAACAAACTTTTTATGTAGAGAACAAATATAAAGTAAAGACAGGCAAACTGCTAAGCTGAAATTGATGTAATAACATCTGATTACCTCGGGCTAGAGCACTGCACAGGCTCGCGCTTACCCGAAAGCCCGGGCCCGGCCCGGCCCGTGGGCCGAGTTGGGCCGGGTAGGGCAGTTTTTTCACGGGCTCGGGCATGGCATGGGCTTTTTGACCCGGGCCCGGGCCGGGGTCGGGCATTTCGACGGGGGCCGGGGCGGGGTCGTACTTTGTGGTGGTGTGCATGTAACGTGCAGCGAGTTATCCTCGCGCGGCTCGGCTCTGAAAAACCTGTTGCCCCGGCGCAGCGGGCCGCTAGCAGTGCTAATCCTCTGTACTTGCCTTTTCTTCTTCCGTCGTATTTTGCGCTGTTTCAATAGAAAGACCGAAATCGCCTCAAACCAAAGGATGCCATTGTATTCCTTACTACAATCAATGTAATTAATGCTTTGAGCGCGGTGTAAGCGCGTTCGTGACTTGCTGATTCATGAAAGGCGAACTTGTAAAACGATACCCGGTACTGAAACAGTGCCCGGGCAACCTGCGTCCGGAAATCTCCAGCCTTACACTTTTTCAGTTTGTCCTTGATTGTCTGTACCACCCTGCTTCAAACGGTGCAGCCGAGCGGGTGTTACAGACAATCAAGGACAAACTGAAAAAGTGCAAGGCTGGAGATTTCCGGATGCAGGTTGCCCGGGCACTGTTTCAGTACCGCGCTCGACCCCGAACATGAGGGCCAGGCCTTCCTTATCCAGCTGGCTGTAACGTTGCTCTGCAGCAAGAAGCCGACGGGAAGCAAACGAAACAGGGCGTTCCTGGCCATCCTTGTCCCGGTGCGCCAGGACGGCTCCCACGCCGTACGGCGACGCATCTACTGTTAGGACGACAGGCTTGTCCGGATCGAAGTGCACCAGCACTGGAGCCTTGGTGATTAGCTCCTTGCTGCGCTGGAATGCCACTTCCTGCTCTTTCTTCCAGGTCCACTGCTGATCATCACGAAGTAGAAGATGGAGGGGCTGTAGATGCACCGACAGGCTCGGTAGGAAACTCCTGTAGAAGTTGATGAGGCCAAGTTAGCTCTGAAGCTCCTTCTTGTTGTGGGGCTTTGGAGCCTTGAGCACAGCATCAACTTTGCGGGGGGCTGGGGACAGGCCAGCCTGGGAAATGACGTGTCCCAGGTACTCAACGCTAGAGGCCAGGAAAACGCACTTTTCTAGCTTGAGCTTGAGACCGGCGTCCTGCAATCGTGCCAGGACGTTGTGCAGGTTCTGCAGGTGGTCCCTGTCGTCGGTGCCAGTAACCAGGATGTCGTCCAAATACACCACCACGTGCCTCATGCCCCTGAAGAGGTTGTCCATCTCCCTTTGAAAAATGACCGGGGCTGAGGCCACGCCAAACGGTAAGCGCGTGTACTGGAAGAGCCCCAAAGTTGTCGATATCGTGACATACTTCCTGGCGGCATCCTGGAGCACCAGCTGCTGGTAAGCGTCTCTGAGGTCGAGCTTTGTGAACTTCTGTCCCCCGGACAACGCTGACCAAAGATCTTCAATCCGGGGCAGCGGGTACTTCTCGGCGGTAGCGACGGGGTTGATGGTGACCTTGAAATCCCCGCAGATCCTGACACTCCCATCTCGCTTGAAGACTGGAACTGTGGGAGCGGCCCACTCGGAGGTCTTGACGGGCTCCAGGATGCCCTCTCGGTGTAACCGTTGCAGCTCCTGTGTGACCCCGTCCTTCAGGGCGAACGGCAGTGGGCGATGCTTGAAAAAACGAGGCCGGGCTCCCTCAGGAACGCAAATGCTAGCCGTCGTGCCAGCAAATGTGCCCACCCCTGGTTGGAACAGGGACTTGAAATCGGTCAGGAGGCTTGGGACATCTTTGACCACATGTAAGACGGCCTCTTGGTACTCCGGCAACCGAACGCCCAGTGCGTGCATCCAATTTCGGCCCAGCAGTGTCGGTGATGACCCCTTGGTTAAATAAAGGGGAAGGGTTGCCTCCTTGTCACCAAAGCGAACGCTGACCTGGGCCTGCCCCTGGACCTGGGAGAGCTGTCCGGAGTAGCTGCGCAGCATTACGCCTGAAGCCTCAACGGACACGTCGGGGAAAGTACGCTTGAACAGTTTCCCGGCCATGACCGACACGCTGGCCCCTGTGTCCAGCTCCATGGAAATGGGATGCCCGCAGACTTCAACGGTCAGCAGATACGGTGGCACAGACGACGGAACAAGGCCTGTGTGCCACATGTCGAAGATTGGCGGGTTCTCGGCCACGACGTGGCGCCTGGCCGCTGAAAGACCCGCGCCTGCTGACGCACGTCTTCGTCGCGAACCCTTGTGACGGCTACCCTGACCGCGGGCTTGTGTGGAACCTGGGCTTGATCCAGGCTGTGGCTGCTGTCCGCTGTTCGTCCTCCCCCCTCGGCAAAACCGTGCGAGGTGCCCAGTTTTTCCGCACATGAAGCATTGTGCTTGGGAGAACTGCCACTGTGAGGGGGAGTGGTCAGCACCGCAGCGACTGCACGTAACACCCTTAGTCGTCATCTTGTTGACCGTTGCTTCCGTCGACGGTGAGCCGGTCGCGCGTGCAATCTCGCCGGCGTCCTTGGCCGCAGCGTCCATCGCCTGCGCTGCCTTCACGACGTCGTCCTGCGAGGGATCAGGAAGCTCCAGGAGTCGTGTCTGCATGGTGGGGTTTTTTATCCCGCAGAGACGAAACGGTCCCGGAGCAGCGAGTCGAGCTGGTCCCCGAAAGCGCAGGCACTCGCTAACCCTCGTAACGCAGCGACGAACTGGCTGAGGGTCTCTCCTTCGCGGCGGCTGCGGTTGTTGAAGCGAAAACGCTCCATTAACGTTGACGGTGCCGGGCTGAAGTGCGACCGCAATGTGTTGGGCAGCTCACTGAGTGTCTTGAGATGCGGTGTGGCCGGCTTGAGAAGGTCGAGCAGGAGACTGAAGACGCGGGTCCCGCAGCTGGCCAGGAAAATATCCCGCTGTTTTGCCTCGGGTGTGTCGTTCGCCCGGAAAAACACGTGAACTTGTTCCTCGTAGACTGGCCAGGTGGACCCATCACCCTCGAACGGCTCGAGCCAGCCGTACAGCGGCATGGCGGCAGGAACGGGGGGCGGTGTCTCGCCGCTCTCGGTGGCTTGGGTCGACACGTGGGCTTCCTTCGTCGCCAGTGTCACGAACCGCCCCGGACCGTGAACGAAAGGGGGGGGGGGGGGCGAGGAACCCGCGTCCCAGATACGACGCACAGCCTGGAGGCGGTGAACGCTGACTGAACGCCGAGCAGCTGTGCTCGCGCTGTTTATTACATGCAGTAACCAATGTTGCCCACCGAGCTTCGGTGGACCACTGAGCCTAGCGGGCCAACGCAAAATATGGCCGGGGTGAAGTCACACGATCGTCACAGCTATTCTTCATACATCCGAGTAAGCACACCCATTATTGCGTGCTCCATGATTTATAAACCAAGTTAACCCCCTTTAACAAAAGTCCAGAGTTCTGTCCTCCGCTGTACTTGTTTTAACTAAACAAACTTTGTATGCAGAGAACAAATATAAAGTAAAGAGAGGCAAAATGCTAAGCCGAAATTGATGTAATAACATCTGATTACCTCGGGCTAGAGCACTGCACAGGCTCGCGCTTACCGGAGAGCCCGGGCCCTGCCCGGCCCGTGGGCCGAGTTGGGCCGGGGGGGGGGGGGGGGAGAAGTTTTTTCACGGGCTCGGGCATGGCATGGGCTTTTCGACCCGGGCCCGGGCCGGGCTCGGGTATTTCGACGGGGGCCGGGGCGAGGTCGCACTTTGTGGTGGTGTGCATGTAACGTGCAGCGAGTTATCCTCGCGCGTCTCGGCTCTGAAAAACCTGTTGCCACGGTGCAGCGGGCAGCTAGCAATGCTAATCCTCCGTACTTGCCTTTTCTACTTCCGTCGTATTTTGCGCTGTGTCAACAGAAAGACCGAAGTCGCCTCAAACCAAAGGATGCCATTGTATTCCTTACCTAAATCAATGTAATTAATGCTTTGAGCGCGGTGTAAGCGCGTTCGCGACTTGCTGATTCTTCAAAGGCGAACTTGTAAAACGATACCTGGTAAGATAAGATAATTCGTCACGCGGCTGAAATATGGCACTGCGTCCATCCATGATTCCACGCATGTTCGCAACCGGCCGCCTAGCAGCAGCGCATTACGCTGCACTATGGAGGAACGAGAAGCTTTCTTTCTCCATTTACTACATCCATGCACTGCGCTCACGACATGTCGTGGCTGCGCTTCGGCTAGAGTGTACTACAATACGGTTGAGTGGGACGAGCGGCTGGCGTGGCGCATGCTTTGCAGCGAGGCGCATGCTTTGCAAAATACTGTGGCGGCGTGGCGATAGAGAGAGAGAGAGAGACGTTTTAATGGCAGAAATGTGGAAAGGTCGGCCTGAGTGAAGTGCCTCTAGCCTGCTACTCCACGCTGGGGAAGGGGTTTGGCATGGCGATAGAAGTGGATTGAGCCGCATCAAAGTCGCGCCGTTGGAAACTGCTGGCGATACTGCTCGGCAGGGTCATTCGTACTACTTCGCGCGCTGGTATTTGCGTTTAGACTGCTCAAATAGTGTTCATAATTGCATACGACATGTATTTACGCCTTAAGAATAAATTCCTTTCGATTTCTTCTTTATTTTTTTTGTGAACAAAAATTGAATTTTTCACAGTGTTTTAATATCACTCGGTGGTTTTTTTTGGTCTCGGGCCGGGTTCGGGCCGGTTTCGAGCAGGGCTCGGGCCGGGGATGATTTCCGGGCCCGGGTCTCGCCATAAAACTTTTGGTCGTGCTCGGGTGGGCAGCCCAATGTAACATCGGGCCCGTGCTGGGGCCGGGCTGAAAAAATCGGCCCGTGCAGGGCCCGTGCAGGGCTCGAGCAAGCGAGGTGACCATTTGTTGACGCCACGTATCATAGGGGATGCCATCAAGAATAATATTTGTCCTCGCTAGGCCATGCACAGGGCACGAGCGTCAAAACAGGAAACAGTGGTGCTGTCGTTGTTTTTGCGTCGAAAGTCGGAAAGCATGGCGCCGCTTCGCCTTGGTAGCGCTCGCAAGGCTTGCAGTGAGACGTGTTCTCACGCAGTTTAGGAGGCATATCTTCCGTATTTTTCTCCACGAACTTTCTCTTTTGTACCCGAATATCGCTGACTATCATATCAGGAGCGAAAGGTTGCTTTGAGACACCCGGAACACGACATTCCGTAGTATTGATGGGCTCCATCCCAGAGGTCAAGAGGCACGTAGTCGATCACGAGAACCGCGCTTGTTTTGGTGAGTGTTTGGGTACATTGCTTATAAAGACAGTCATTGCGCTGCGTTGATTATAACTGACACACGTTTCATATTTGCCATCATAAACGCGTTAATCTAGCATCAGTATATTCACGGCGTCGTACTCTAACTTTCTCCGAAAGATCTGCATTCACGACGCGTGGGCTGTAATGTTCTTCCTAGTGTTTGCCATTGTGTAAAAGGAACAGTCTTTCGCATGTTTTATTTTTTCAGCAGTCAATCGAATAAGGAATGCTTGCGATGGCATGGTGTGCCAACACCGCATAGAATTAGGCCGCTAGTGGCGCTATGCAAAAATATCACCGCTACGCACCCATAACACATTGGCGACATTTTATTTTCTATCCTGACGTTCGCTGTGCTAAAGATAGAGAACTCCATTGGGTCTCGCACGGCGCATGCGTCACTCCGTGCCGAGAAACCTTAACAACGCACGATTTTCACCACGATCCGCTGCTTATCCGCCAGTAGTGAATCAGACACTCCTGCTGAAGGCTAACAAAATTTTGTACTCTGTAGACTCGCATGACCAACGTTTCCAAAAAAATACTTTCTAAATAATTGTGTTGCGGTAAGGGTTAAGTCTACATTAATGCAGATATAAAACTACATTTAACAGTAAACGTGCCAACACAATGAATGACCCGACTGGACCAGCCGAGTAACTAATATGTCTCACGTAATGAGCGAAAAACCGTACGACCAAAGAGCCGCTGATCATCGGCGGAAGCACTTTTTTTCCTGTTCAAAACCTTTAAACAATAAAGATGTACCAGATACGCTGTAATATCGCGCTCACCAATTGTCGCGTATGGAAGTTGCGTGACACATTTCAGTATAGTGCGAAGCTTAGGTAGGGTTGTTGGAACTGATGCATGCTTGAAATCAACGCTGAAAACGACAACAACACGAAAAGGTAACCGTTAACTTATAGCGTCTTATCTCCCGCAAGCAACCGACTGGCTAGTAGAGCCGCCACCAAGTGGACGGGTTCTGGAGCCATGTCGCCAGCCTAGTGTTCTTTGACGTACGTACGTACCGCTGTACGTCCGTGTAAATTTTTGCATTTCGGTTCCTTTGGACGTGCCGCCACTGTGTCAGGGGTTCCAACCTATGACCTTGTGCTCATCAGGAGAACGCTCCTGCCTCTGGGTGTGTGTTCAGCGATGTCCCAAAAATAAGGTAGAAGTTACTGTCGTTACGGTGAAAGAGGAAATACGTCGCGTGTTTTTGCTAGATAGAGCCGCGCAGTTAAATAAAGCAGAGTTTTAATCTACTGACGACAAGCTTCAAACGGATCGGCGGTTGAGGCTTTCTATTAGCGACTTCCTGAGTCGGGTCACCGGCCTAATTGTTTTTGTGTTTCGATCGTGCAAGCCAGTGCTTTCTATATGTCTCATTTGCAACACACGTGGAAAATTGACTAGTATATCGCGCACTTCGGCAGATGACAGCCGGCAGAAAGACTATATCTGAGCGGCCAATTATTCTGAAAAAAAAAACACACTTCGAAACTTCATGCAAGGCCACAAGCAGGAAGCAGAAGAAATGAACGATCCAGCCCCTCCCTCGAGCGCTCGCCAAGATACACGGCAGACTTCCCTTCGGAACTGCAGCAGCCGCAGCGGAAGACTGAGAGAAGAGATTGCAATATTTAGCACCGGGTACCCTATTATGACGGCAGCCGAGATATATTGAGGGGGGTACAAAAGCGGCGCACCCGTTGCTGCGATCTCCACTTTGCCTGAAGGTTTTGAGCGGAGACATTGGCAAGCTTCAAGGATGAAGTTCTTTCTCTTGCTGCTGACGGTCGCGGCAGCGACCAGCGCTCCGAATTCCGGTAAGAGGTATGCGCACATTGCGCAAAGAACTGGCAGCCACCTTACATTGACAATCCTGCAGTGTTTTCTTATAGCTGTTTACGCTAAGTGCACTGCATGACTGAGCTGCTGCCACCACTCTATGGTGTGGGCACTAGGGAATATATCGCCGGCTCATTTTATTTATCGTGGACAGTTTGCGTGCAATACTGGTAGGCAGAGCTTTCCTGATGCCGTATGTATATATAAACATCTCAGCGCCTGGCTCTTTTCTGTTACACAATGCCATTACCGGATCATGGAAGTATTCCTAGGAGATTTAAGCTTTTTTTTTTTGTTCTCGAACGCTGATGTCGAGCATTGTGACTACGACATAGAGAGTGATTTGCTTAGCTAACATTGGCAAGCGCCACTTTCACCCATTTGCATATATCCAATGGCCCCTGCAGTTGTGTATTTCCAAGTTGTTCATTCTGGCACATGTCCAGTGGCACATATACTGTGGTCCAAGTTGGCGAGAGAGAGAGAGAGCGGTTATAAACGGACATCATGCCGAAAAGTGCGCGAGATTGCCAAAGAATGCGAATCGCACTAATAATAATCCTTGGGTAGGCTATTGTCCCTCCGTATACTTAATTTATGCTGATGACGATGATCATTGATCCGTGTCCGCACATGCGTCGCTCTTGTGCAGACAGCGAAGGTGGTACGCTTCTGTCCAAGCTAATGCCGGACGTTCAAGACTGCGGCCTCAACGAGGTGTGGAAGCAGTGCGTGAGTAGCAGCTGCGCCGAGGCCTCCTGCAGCAGGCCCATCGTCGGGCCCGCCTGCACGGCCGACTGCCGCTACGGATGCTACTGTGCCGATGGATTCTACCGCAACGAGGAACGGAACTGCGTGCCGCTGGACCAGTGCCCGCAACAAGGAAGGGGAGGTACGTCACGTCCCACGACGCGAGGAAAGTCGAAACGAGTGCCATTTATTGAAGAAATGGAAGACGAGGAACAGCTGTACTAGGCGTATTAGATGACGCATAAGGCGCTGCCTTCGACCGCAGTGTTTGAGGTTGAAGTGTCCGGTGGTGCCACCTATCGGCCGTTTGTTACGTAACGCAGGGCAGCGCAGCGGCTGTACGAGAATAAAAAAGTAAGAACTCTGCATGGATGATTGAATCTATGGAGCTTAACATCCCATGTTATCACCTTTGCGCTTTGAGAGATGCCGTAGTGAAGGGTTCCCGATAGGTTTTGACACTAAAGAGAAGCGCCAAACCATTTCAGAGTGGTGATTACTATGGAGGAGTTAATGAAACACCGCTTTCGCTTTGCTGAATTTTGCACCGAAACGTCAACGCGCGCACGTCATTAGACATCGTGACTTTCGAAGTATATTTTGGCATTTGGACTATTTAAGCGCAGAAACTGTTCTACTTCGTTTATTTAGACTACAATGTGACTCGTTTTTATCGCAAAACAATAACGTAAACCTTATAAGACGCCGTAAGAATTCATGACGTTGCGAGAAGTTGGCGCGGAAAGCTCACTTGGGCAACGCCACCGCTCTGTACTGTCTACGTAGACTCTCGCTTACCAGGCCGCTGCTCACGTTAAACCTGTAAGGCATTCCAAAAATGTAATATACTAATCCAAAGAAACATTTATTGTACGTTTTACAGTCCATTTACGTGGGCTCAAAGCATGGTAGACAAATGGTGTTGCATTCCACGCCGTTTAAATTCGTTTAAAATCAGAATGTCATAACCCGTTACCGCCCCACCGGGTCTCTCCTTGAAAGGCGCACCTAAATTGTGTTCATTAGGGAGCCTACATGCCACGCCGTTTTAGGGTGGTGACAGCCTTTGTAAGGGCACTTGCGGCCGCCAGCTAAATTGGCGGGTTAAATCTGAGGCACAAAATGCGAAAGACCAGCCAACAGATACCATTTCCCGCAACCCTTGGTGACGTGAAATTAACTTCTTTTAATAAACTTTGGCCTCAGCAGCCAGAAACAGATGGCGCGTCTGAGCGCCGTACACAGCACGTCTACCTTTTAGTTAAACAGGCTAGTAAGGACAGTCTTTATTACAGCACACTTCGTAAAGCACCGTTTATATATCATGTACAACTGGAAGGCAAGGACAATGCTTAATACAATTCACATTCTTGGCGTGAAAGAATGCTACCACGAGCACGCCATCGTGCCTTATAACTTGTTGCTTTACATGTGTCGCAGGACATGCAATAGAAAAGTAAGTGTTAAAATAAAAGGAAAATGCAACTAGTATATTAAAGATGTATGCAGGTTTCTTGTGCGCACTGGCGCAAAACTAAATTAAAGAAATTTAATAGATCGCGTGCCAACATGAGTACATCAGAGCGTGACAAAAAAAAGGCAGAAAGACTGGGGACCAAAATGGCTACCCACCAAATTTGGCGATAAATAGCGGTCAAAATCTAGGTGTTGTCACCACCCTAAAATGGCGTTGCATGTAGGCTCCCTAGTGTTCATGTCATTTGGTACTGTATATTTATGGGACCATTGCAAATAGAAGTCTAACCCTTGTAGAATATATGCACCGATTTCCGGAGGCGCTTTTACATGGCACAATGTGCTGCCATGGGAGCCGCCGCCTCGTAATAAAGCACGTCACTGTGTGCACTCTCTGATCGCGGTACTTCTTAGTGTGCATCAAATCGCGTTTGCTGCATACTTTATTATTTACTTTTAAAAACTATGCCAACTACATTTTTGTGACGTTTCCTGCCAAAGAGGGCGCAGCCAAAGTGGGCGAGCACTTCCCTGTCGAGTCTGAAAGGTAAATACATAATCGGAGGGCATTGAGTACTTCAACTTCGTGCTGCAAGGGATAGCAGCCTGCTGAACTATAAGTTCATGCGCGTGGTTGTCGAAACCAGTGAGTAGGGCCTGCGTATAGTCTCGGTGGTTTTGGCGTAATTCCGAGTCAACGCTTCGCGAGTCAACTGGTGATTGCCGAGCTTGGAAGCGTCGGTGTAAAGAAGCCTACGCAACGACGGAAAGATGACGCAAAACTTCTGCATTTGGCATTCAAAATTTAGTTTAATGTTGGCCGTTTCTATGTATAACTTAACAACCAATGGAGGCCTTCAATACAGAGCACAGGAATACAACCTTCGTCTATTTAGTTGATACGTTGTTGGCGTCCTTCCATGGGCTTCTGACTGATGGACTAACTCTATTTATTTATTTACAAGTACCTTACAGGCTTCGCAGAGCCATTGTGTAAGGGGGCGGGGCGATACAAAGTAAGAACAAAGTAAGAAATACTTGAACACTATAGCTGATCTTGCGCAGCTGATAAGGGGAACTCGCTAGTGCAAAAGCAAAGAGGAAAAAATGGCGTGCACAGAAGAGGCAGAGACAAATATAAGCGCAACTTACGATTATGAAATTATGGGTTTCATCTAAAATTATGGTTTAGAGCTGAATTTTGTAAACTGAGAAACGCCAAGCCTGATGCATGATTGCCCATTTTTAGTTATTTTTATGCCAGAAGTTTCAATTGGGCTTCTGCTGAGTGATCTCGGTGGTTCGACAAATAATTAGCGCAGCTTGCACTGAAGGCGCAATGCTTAAGAGACAGCGGAGCTAATGGGCCCCTAGCTAGCCCTGGCTTGTGAGCTAGGCTAAGCACTACCAATTCAATCCCTGATTTTCCGGTATTTATTGATTATTGATCGATTATAAATCAGCTATTGATTGCCTATCGATTGGCTATCGCAAGGTTTTGGCCACGTCTTCGGGCTAGGCTAAGCACTAACAAGTCGTAACCAGAATTATCGTCAGTTATTGATTGGCTATCAGTTGCCTCTCGATGACTGACTAAGCTTAAGTAGTCCCAACGATTATTAGCTACACTTAGCCAGGCACATCTTCGCAATTTCACAGGGGTATGTGCCATTGCGCTTGGACCCTTTCTGCACTGCCGCCAGCATCGGGCCACATTTTTGGATTCAGCAGACACATTACGCCCGTCCTAAACAGCTCGGCTGTTAAAAAAAGGAGGCTTGTGGTGTAATAAATATCAACCTAGAGAGAGAGAGAAATAGAGAGAAATAAAGCTTTAGTGCTAAGTGACTCTTAGTCCGGACTAGTCGTGGTTAGAGTCCAGCTGGGATCACTCGTCGTTGTGTTGAGTCCAGGTCTCTGAACCCGTTAGCGTGCCAAGCCGCGAGTGGTGGCCGTAGTGTTGAGCGTAGTTCCTGTAGTGGATCGGTGCAGTTCTGCTATAGGTTCAGGGTGATGAGACAAGGATCGAAACTCAGAAAAAGAACAATCGACTATCATGAACGCAGCGCAGGGGGGCTACGCGAAACGCTTTGTGCGTGCTTCAGACTGAATGTCCAATAGGTTAGAGAAATGGGGGGACGTAACGAAGTACACTAGTTACATTTATTCAAGCGTTAGAAAGGTTACATGCCTGACGGCTAGTGCGGGTCGAATTTTGCAATCATGCTCGCTCCCCATTCGTAGTGGGCCGGTTTGTTTTGCGGACGGTGTTTGGACACTAGCGTTACAAAATGACGGGGTGGCGCCCGAGATTGCCCTTCGCCTCTCGAGCCCGCGGCACTCGAAGATCGGTTATAGGCTCAGGCGCTTGCCTTAATCTACTGCGCTTGCACTCCCATGGAGACGGATGCGTTCCACCGGGTCAATGAGATTGGCTATCTTTGTAGCCTCATGGCTGCCTTTGATGGGCTGCCTGACTGTTTGCAGACCATATCTGGACCCTGCGTGTATAACACAGGGGTGAGGGGGGGGGGACATAGTTGAGAAAGCTTGAAATTTCTAGAACTACGTGCACCCTTGTAAGCCTTGTAACTCCTGATGAGCACTGGTTTGAGTTTGAAGGAATATGCTTACTATGGCTGACTGAACTGTCTCAAACGCGACAACTCCCGCTCGGATCGACAAAGGTACTACCGAGCTATGCCTCTCTGAACGCCCAATGATATGCTAAAGTTAGATCAGATTACGTCACGCGTGGCGCGGCAATGGCGCTATTGGGCGTGCGGCGTATGTACCGTCGAGTGATTGCGGCTTTCCTCTACGCAACATGAAGCGCAAGGGGGGTAAGTTCGCAAACATATAGACATATTGCTCTAACATGTTTTCGTTAAATGCGGTTTTAACAGGTGAACGTCACTGATCGATGTTAAAGACGTTTCACGTGAAAAATGCGATAGTGTGTGCAAGTGAACCTTGTAGAAACCTGGGTTTGGACGGTCTCATGATAGCACACAGAACATAAAGTCCACAGGATTGACGAAGTCGCATGACAAGGGCAAAAGGAAAAAAACTATAAAAACCATAATGTCACTATGTTAAAATAAAGACAAGGTACACTAGGGAAAGGGACCGTTTTCGTGAGCCTTCAGGCAGGGACGCGTGCCCAGAACAGTTTCTTATTTTTCGCGAAGTTCGTGCTTTTTTTCCTGCGGTAGAATATGCATGCACGAGCCTCCGAGATCTCCACTGGGGAGCAACGTGCGCCACCCTCAAGATCTCTGATCCGTTGTTGCTTGTTACGCCAAATTTAGCGGTCCTTTACAAACTGCAGGAATAGCTTGGCCATTTGGAACGCCTGCCTGCCACGTAGATGACCCAGGATCGGAGTATTCGGCAGGGTCATAGCTTTTTGAGAATGTCGTCCGTATGACCATGTTTCCCTGTTCTGAAAAGAAAGGACACCTGGTAGCAGCCATTGCTCCACGGATATATATTTTGGAATGTACTGTCCCAAAGATACGCCTGGAATTCTGAACATCTATTCACTTAAAGGTGGCATTCCCAACGGCATTTATTCGCTTTAATATCACTGTTCCTGAACAGCAGTTTTCGGTAAAGGCAACAATCTGAACATTTCTAAAGAAGTAGTTTTCTGAACGCGCACACGCTGCAAAAAATAGACGAACCTGTAAGCCTGCAGATGAGGTAGTCTTAACGCATTGTAGTCCCGCCGCAGAAGTAGGTTGGACATCTATTTCTGGATGTGCGCATTTAGTATCCTCACGACCTGTTCTGTGTAAAAGAAGCATTTTGACCTGCTGTTTCTGCCTGTAAAACTGCTATTGAGAAATTAGGATTTCCATTGACGCTATTTGGTGGTACATCGTTTTGGATAAGCGCGCTATTTTGCATACGGCGACTTCAAAACGGGAGGATTAAACAGGGAACGGGACGGGACGATTCTGTACGCGGTTTCACAGTCTCTTCTGAAAAACAGCGCAGGTGTTTGATACAACAGTATTACGAACATGTGTTCCTTGTAAAAGTGGTATTGTACTAATTGCGGATCACTGGTTTCAAAACGAGGAGGGGGGGGGGTGGCAAAAGGCGGTAGACCACAGGACTAAGGCTACATGTTTCCTGTAGAAGCAATTTTGAAACAATTAACATGTTGATGTTTTAGGCGAATTACGAGTCACGCCGTAGTGGGGGACTACAGATTAAGACCACCTGGGGCTTTGTAACGTGCACCTAAATCTAAGCACACAAGCGTTTTCGCATTTCCGGATTTGAACTCGCGACCTCAAGCTCAGCGGCGCCGCTCCATAGTTACTGGCGTACAGCGGCGGGTGAAGTAATATTCCGACTACCCGTTGCTTGTGAAGGTGGCATTCCGAACCCATATATTCACTGTATAGATGTACTAGAGAGAGATAATTTATTTGAAGGAAGGCAGAGAGGTTGGCCTGAGCTAGCATGCTCTAGCCTGCTACTCTGCACAGGGTGAGGGGGGAAAGGGGACATAAAGGCTGGATGAGGGGTGATGATGACATAGAAGGATGTAGAACGGTAAAGGCAAATTCAGCATCCTCATGGCTATCAACAAAGTCCAAAAGAGGCATTCAAAAGTGTCATATACCTTCCAGAGCAACGGACTGAGTCACGAATACAATTGAAAGTTCACAAAAACTAGCCGCGAAGAAGCTTGTTAGAAGTAGTATACCCTGGGCCCTAATTTACAGCTCCGTCTTCCGTCCGACCTTCCATGACGTGATTGCACCCTTGTAGCCCGTCTGTGGCTTGGAGTAGCATTTTCCAGTGCGTACTGCTTTCTGATCAGAATGGTCCATGGCCCACTTTGTGAAATCTGCGGGTGCAGCGAAAGGATCGCGCACGTTTCTCTGCGAGTGCTCTCGTTTCAACCCGCAGATAGCAGCTTTGACAGCCACGCTAGATCAAATGGACAAGCGGCGCCCACTCATGGGAGTTGAAAATCTTGGAAACTGGCCTCAACGAACATCAGCGCGAGCTGATTTGAAGGCGTTGATGCGTTATTTAAAGCACACCAGACTGTGTGACAATTTGGGACTGTGCACTGTGTGACGTAGAATGTATTAGTGGTGCGTTGACACTGTGTATGACCATGTAACGCGTTGGCAGACTGTTTGACAGCGGCCACAGAAACAGTTCTGTATTGTTGTGTTTGTTTATTTTCTTTTATTTTTCTCTTATCTTTAGCACCTCTTTCCCTATTTCCCGGTACAGCATAAACACCAAGAAATGTGCTCTGGTTAAGCGTCCTGTCTTTCCTTGGCCTTTCTCTCCCTATCTAGTATTCGCTGCCGCGCACGCGCAATGACTTCTCGCTCCCTCCGCTGTGCAGGAAGGGCTCAGCCGTCATGCCGCGAGAACGAGGAGTGGAAGACGTGCGTGAGCAGCTCCTGCGCGGAGGCCACGTGCGAAAAGAAGACCATCGGTCCCGAATGCACGTTCGACTGCCAGCAAGGCTGCGTCTGCACCAGGGGATTCTACCGCGACGCCCAGAACAACTGCGTTCGCGAAGACCAGTGCCCAACGTCTGTTTAGAACGAATATTACCGGCCAACAGTAGCGCACCCAGGATCTCTGCCAGGGGGGGGGGGGGGGGGGTTGACAGTTTGCCAATACCATCTAAACAGCACTAATTTCGATTTCTTCACGGGAAATTGTGAAAAAAATGCGCTTTTTGCGAGTGTGCAGACGATTGCGCGTCTTACATCTTAGTTGCAGCACTCAAATGCGTACGGAAAGAAAAGGGGTTAAACAAAAGGGGGGGTTAAGCCAGCTTCAGGGGGGGGGGGGAGGTTACAACCCCCGAATCCCCCCCCCCCCCCGTCGGTGCGCCACTTCCGGCCAATAAAGTACTTTCTCACGTTGCATAGTATCACCTTACCCTGCTGGTGGTGCCAAAATTGCGAAAACATTTCCTCGGTCAAAAAAAAAAAAAATTGCTTCTCTTTGCTGCACCGGATTATGGACATTTAGCGTTCGCCTGGAATGTATGGTCTTGTCCTTTCGGCAATTCGAACTTTCGTTACCCTATTACGATGTCGAGAACCGCAAATAAATCTGTACATGATTGGTTGTGGGTTCGCACCATCGAAATTCTGTGCGTAATGTGGGGATATAGAACCACTGGACCGTTCTCACTTTTATTGCTGAAAATATATTTGCGAAAGCAAGACCTACTTTGAGGGGATGTGTGCCATTATTAGAGGAACAACAAGAACAACGTACTTTGAGAAATCCCTATAGTGTACATAGGGATTCCTGTCCCAGTGCGCAACGTTTTATATTCTGTGCAATTACCCTTGGTCGAACCCGAAAGGAAGTGTGTCATGTTGTGCATGAGTTGGCCATTACTACAGCAGACTGTCCTGTTCACCACCTTTTCCTCACTTTTAACTTTAGGTCGCATTTTTAATAATTGCGACTTCGTCAAAAATGACCTGATCACTTTAACAAAATAATTTGTAATGGTTAATAGTGATAAGTTCTTTTGTTAAAGTAATATGCAGTACTGCCTGTGTTTATATTATAATAATTCATTATTATTTAAACATAGACCATACAGACCACTCAGGTAACAGGAAGCAAGGGCTTATGTTATTTTTGCATCACGAACATTGGCCAATTCAATCACCCCTCGTGAATACGTACCATATGTTGAAGGCGATAACAACTACAGCAGCCGCAGCAATCAAGAACATATGGGATTGGTCTGCTTGGCCAATCCCCCGTAGTGGATGTGAACCATGGCTGTATAGTGTTTAGTGACGTCACATAAAGTAGTGATAGCGTGGCCTGCTCGCTCGTCGTCCCCCAGTGGTTCCTGGTTTGCAAGATATCGGGCGTCCGCGTGGGCCGCTAAATTACCGCGCAGTAACAAATTAGAGAACAAATTAAGGACCGCACAAAGAGCGATGGAACGAAAAATGTTAGGCCTAATGTTAAGAGACAGGACGAGAGCGGTGTGGATGAGAGTGCAAACTGGGTTGGCTGATATTCTAATTGAGAATAAGAGAAAAAATAGAACGCGATAGCGTTATCGTGACCCGTTCGCATCGCATCGTGCGCATACCGCAAGTAGGCTTCATTCACTGCAACACTAGACGTGGGAAAGCCAGCTTACAAAGGTCAAGATTACATCGATCCCCTTAATGTCGGCTTCACTTTTAAACTTAAATGCATTGCTGGAAAGACGTTTTTTCAAGGACAATATGAGTGGTCTCATATTAAAATGTGAAGGCCCTAGCACCTTTTCGTGATTTTATAAATTTTTTGCTATTGCCCCGACGCGCGCAGGTCTGGTAGAAATCTGGAAAAGGGTTAGTGTTTAGGTTTACTCGCAGCAGAATTAGGTTTTCTCGTACATTCAAATTGCAATCCGACGCCGATTAGTAAACAATCCGATGGCGAATCCGACGCCGAATGGTAAAGTAGTACTTTACGATTTTTCTGATGGATTTCTCTGTGAGAAATTAATAATCTGTTCACCAAAACCTGGCACCACGTGGAAGGCCTGCGCGGTCAATGTGGTTGGATGATTTTCTCCTCCACCAGCGATCACACGCCGGTTGCCGACGCCGGATTTTCTGCGACATGGGGCCCTAAACGCTATCGCGTTAAAATAGAGCTGGGCAGGCCATGTAATGCTTAGGACTGATGATCTGTAGACCATTAGAGTTACAGAATGGGTACCAAGAGAAGGGAAGTGCAGTCGAGTACAGCAGAATACTAGGTGGGGGATGAATTTGGGACATTTGCAGGCGCAAGTTGTAATCAGTTAGCACAAGACAGGGGTAATTGGAGATCGCAGGGAGAGGCCTTCATCCTGCAGCGGACATAAAATATAGGCTGATGATGATGATGAACAACTGAGCAGGCGTCAAGATTATTAAGGCGAAAGCCTTATATGTCTCATTAGCCAGTCGATGTTGAGCGAAAACGTGTCGGTGACACGAAAGGTACAAAATAGATACGAACCCTCCCCCTTTGATGGGAATTAAGGCGAAGTTAATTAAGGCACAGTTACCTAGGATAGAGTTAAAGCACTCGAACCCACGACCTTTGGTGGGAGTAGAACCTTAGACCGTCCGTGCGACTTCAACCCACCACCGTTATTTGTAGTTAAGACAGTTTATTCAGGCACAGGTAATTAAGATAGAGTCAATTAAGGCACTTGTACCCACGATGTTGGGTGGAAGTCAAACCCTTGATGTTTTGATTTAAGAGGGATGACTTCGGAGGATGAGCGAATTCAGGAGGATGACTAAGCGAATTAAGTGGTTGAGTAAGCGAATTAAGAAGGCTGGTTAAGTGACGTAGACTAAGCGAATTAAGGGGTATGTTTACGTCAGGTGGCCGTCTTAAAAACATCAACACTTGGGCTTCCGCCTTCAAGTCAACTTAGGGATAACATAAGTGACCCTGTGAATTTTTTATACATTTCTGGGGCCGAATTCTGGGAAGGGATATGCATTGCCGTCTTAGGGATTCTTCCGGTCATATAGGCCCGGCAGGCGGCTTGAGAGTCAATGATTATAGTCTCCGATTTTGTCTGAGGTATGGCTAACGGGGTTGCTGCCTCATTCGCTTGGAGGGTATTGGACTGTGTTACAATGAAGCTCGTTATGAGGGTAGGGGTGTGATCACAGTTTTGGCGAAACCGCGCGTAGTCTGCAGCGTCCGTATGCACCGTGGTGTTAGTGTCCCCATATTGTTTTTCTAATGTTTGGGATATGGCTTCTCTTCTCCTTACGTGGTGTTCAGGGTCGATGCTCCAGCTGGAGGATTCGCAGTTTTGGTCGAATGTCCAGTGGGATGCCAACCGTTGCATCAGCGGCTTGTGGCTTGCGCAACGTAGGAGTAGGAATACGTGGCGTCCAGAGGCAGTGGTGGATAGGCGCGATCCCTCAACGCCACCCAGATAGAAGGCGTGTGCAGTATCCTTTATGATTTCTTGGGGCTTGGACCGAAATTTCCACTGTAAAGCCCGGCGTGACGAAAGCGGTGACGTCAAAATCCCCGCGGCTTACTCCGGAGCATCACCATTAGATTCTGTGGCAGTCGGGTGAGGTAGCATGACGTCATGGATCGCGGAGTGCGCAGGCCTTGTGTCACGTAGGTGGCGTTGGCTCTGTGCGCAATGGGGCGGGCTTCAATACATTCGTAAAGTGTGTTATACAGTCCAAGGGCTAGCAAACGGGCACTGTATGTACCCGTGGGTAGAGCTAGGGCTTCTTTGCAGGCCTTTCGTATGATTCCGTTATTCTTCGGCCTTTCCGCCACCTGAAAGATGGCGTATGCGACGATGTAAGTTATCCGAAAAATGACCAAGGCTTGTACGAGACGTATCATACATACATACATACATACATACATACATACATACATACATACATACATACATACATACATACATACATTAGCATACATACAGCAGCTCAGAACATTTTACACATTTTGTGCCCGCATGAGCGCAAGTCCCTTGTGGGCGGGTCACGGCTGACATGAGATGCTATCTCGCTGCTTAGAAGACAAAAATACAACATATATTATACGTGTAGCCACAGCTTCAAAATTATTTTACTTGCGTAAGTAGAGAAAAAAAAAGTCAATCTTGATTCATTTTTCGCTTGAATTCTGCCCCGTTATTTCTTCGGGAAACTGGAAAAAAATACTTACGTAAAAAAACACAATATTTTCATTGCTTACAAGACAAGAGTGAAAAAATATTAATAGCAACAAAAAATAGACACAATACCTACCTAATATTTAACTAGAAAGCAACCATGTTTTAATTTGTTGTGTGGCTGCATTATGGAATGTTGTCGAAATATTTCTTTGGGCAACTCGGGAAAATGAAAAGGAACGTAATATTCTCGACACTTTTTACCATAGTTCGTATATATATATATACGCGGCAATTTATAAAGGTATGTTTTTTTAGCGTTTTAGATTTCCTCTGTCCTATTTTGTGACCATTCGTGAAAATATTGGGAAGAAGTATCACTTGTACAAACCAATCTGAAAATAATTAAACACCAGCAATATTATTTCTTGCGTTATTGTCTAAACAATCATAAGCGGTACCATACAGTGTGCTCAAAGAAATACCATGTACGAGTGATAATTTATCCACTCGATCTACTTTTGTTTGTGCGCAGGAACCATAGACGGAAATACCATATCTCAGGACATACTGGCCCAGAGCCTTAAAAACCGTCGCCCCTTAAGAGGGGTGTTAAATTTAAGTGTTTATAACTATGCTGCTACTGTTCGTAAACCTTTGATAACGTAGTCAATGTGAACATCCCACAACATACGGTCGTCAAAATGAAGTCCAAAGGGATTAAAGGAAGGGGATAACGGTAGGAACATGCAAGAGCGCCCTGAACACTGAGAACCATGTAACTGAATGGACAGGTCTAGGTTAACAGTCTTATGATGAATTCTAAAACATTTCATGGTAGTTTTTTTGTTTAAATATATTTGGCTAGTATTTAAGCAATCAACCCCACGTATTGAGACTTTTTTGAAGTAGTTTAAGGCCTCGCAATACAAATCACGTGATATAAGTATTGCAGTGTCATCAGCATATCGAAATATGGCAGCATTCAGTTGTATGTTGGCGATATCATTGATGGAAATGTTAAATAAAATATTCCCAGAACCAACCCTTGATGTACACCATATCTAATAGATGTAAAATCGCTATAAGTATTTTTATAGAGACTACATGCAAATGGTTTGAAAAATATTTGGAAAACAATTTATAACAAGGACCTCGGAAAGCAATACTTTCAAATTTGTATAACATGATGTTGTGTTCTATAGTTTCAAAAGTTCTTGTCAGATCTAAAAAAAGCCTGAGCGCAATATTATTTTGATCAATATTTTTACATATATAATCGTTACTTCACATAGATCTACTGTACTTAGACTACGTGTAAAACTGTATTGGGGCGGATTTGTAACATCAAATTTATTGCAAAACCATATCATGCAAGTGTGAAGAAATTTCTCCATTATATGCATTAACACGTTCATTATTGCAATTGGTCTCTAACTATTTTTATCTACTTTACTACCCTTCTGATAAAATTAGTCTAATTACTGAGGTCATTAAACCCTGCGGAATAATACCTGTTTCTTAAACATCCATTCATTATAAACAAGAATACACTTTGCAGATGAAAGAAATTCTATTTTATGTCTCGGGCTCTTATTCCGTCAGAACCTGTCGTTTTGTTGAGTGGAATTGCTTTAATCAACTTCCACAGGTCCGTTGCAATATTGGATGGTAAAACAGCAGAGTTTAGAATCATCTGAACCATGTAATTTAAACTGATACTTCTAGAAGACTGCTGTTTTAGTATTTTTCGCGATAGTTCAAAGGCTTCTTTAAAGGAGTTAAGAATTTCCAATGACTCTGCAGGCGCAAATGTTTTCAGCAAGCTATCTTTTAGATTTTTACGTTCAGGTTTTCCAGCCAATTCATTGACCAAGCTCCATGTTTGTGCTATGTTAATGAACATACTGTGAACATTTTTCAGCATAGTATTCACGTTTGTTTATTCGTAACTGTGCAGTAAGCTTGTTACGCGTGGTTGGATGTTCTAGGGGCAGATCTGAATTTGTCGGCCAACTTTTACAAAGCCTCCATAACCTATCTTTTTGATAAGATAATTCACCATTGGATGCTGTTTTCCATTTTTTCCTTGGATGTTTACGTTTCGAATTCACTTCCTTCGTGGTCAGTAAAACAACGTACTAAACTGATCGGTCAATTGATTATACATTATCACATAGTTGGTAGTGTCTAATATCGTCCACTCAAAGTTTCTGATAAACTTATGTGCCTTTGTGTCATCTATGAAGTATCCCATGTGATTCACGTGAACTTCAGTAGAGGTAGTATCTGTCACACATAAGGTCGTAAAATAATGATCTTCCACTTTTTTATGTATAACGGCAGCATCGGTTTCGAAGTGTGGGCATCTCGACGCTGTATGATCAATACATTATCTCGTGAGCCGAGAAGCTACAAGTTCTTCACGGGTGAAATCGTGTATTAAATGTACTAAACCGTGGGTTGAAAGCAAATCTGTGTAACGAACCACACAAGGACGGTACCGTGAATTATTGGTGAAAGAGGAACACGAAGATTAAAGGCAGTGTTCGGGCGATCATGTTTGTCTCCGTCCGCAACCTTCTGCTCGCGTCACACAAGCCGACAGGATGAAGACTTGGTAGCCACCTCATCAGCCGCACATCAACATGGAGGCCTTACACGCCACGCCGTGAACCCCAAGCGCACAGATCCACCACCGAAACAGACCAGCATCATGGCCGCCCCATCGCAAGCCTTAGACATACCCAAGTACACCGGATCAGTGGACAATGGGCCCGTGGAAGATTGGTTCCGCCTCTTTGAGTTCCACAGATCCGCTGCATGATGGTCGGAACGGGAGATGGTCGCAAACTTCAATGACTACGTAACCTGTGAGGCCTTTCGCTTTTACCTTACGCACATCTTCGAAAACCACGAATCGTGGACGAGAATTAGAGATGATCAGCCGATTTCACGTATACGCTGCAGACCCCTCCATTACCCAAAAGCTAGAGGCATTTAAACTGCGTCGCAGCAGTCAACCGCAGTCTCCACGTAGCAATCATCATCATTGCCAACCAAAGCCACCAATGACTCGATCATCGTCAAGTTTCTCATGTAGTGACCCTCCCGAAAAGACGAAACAAAATCGAACGCCTACCATGATTTCACCACGCACAATGGACATAGTAAAGCCTCCGTTCGCTGAGCGATATCCAAGTCACTTCGCTTAAAGACCAAACTTTCCACCAGGTTTCAGTGCCGTGCAGGAATCACGAATATGTGCGTCTTCATTATGCTATCATACTCCTGCCATCGCGAATGCATCAGATGCGTTCACTGCGTCTTATACGTGCGACCTGCCGCCTGGTTTCAAGTCACGCCAGTCATCTATGACGCTCATTCCGCAGCCCGTGCTTCACAGAATTGCTTCGTTTGCGCATGGCACCTCGAATTTTCCAGAGTCGGACCTATCACTGGAAGCTCGTAGTGAAGTCACGTGTACAGCGACATCATCTAATGATATAGCATCCAGGATTCCAAGCAGCATTGACTCAGACTACGGTACCGTTCACACCAGTCAAGCAAAGAGCGCTGCTATTGCTTCCAGCGGTGACATGAAGCAGACTGCCTTCCCACCAAGAGTATAGAAGGAAACCAGCACGGGCGTGTGCTCTTTCCACAAGGAAGACAATTCACTTTCGGCAGCAGCGGATAAACCACGTTCGTTAGGAAACCCCCAAGCCACTTCGCAACACAAAATCTTTTTTCCGCGCATAACACCGCAACGAGCCGTTGCCTCTGCAGAAGCGTCGCAGGCACCTAGCGTCGCACCCTGCCATATAACAGTAGCACACACTCATTAGGGCGTTGCAGCAGCCTCAGAAGAAACTTCTGTGATGCCTGGCATAATACTTTTGCCATTAGTCGAGTCTCCCACAAGCGAGCAGTGTACCAGCTACCAAGTGATCCCCACTTTAATTTGCGAAAGAAATCAAATGCATATTTTTATAGAAGTGCTACCTCAACAAATGTCGCAACAACATCATCGGCATCAACTCCAAGAACAACGGCAGTAACCACGACTTCGAAACAGAAGGCTACGAAGACCGTCACCGATATTTCTACAGGTGCGACAACAAGAAAGACATCAACGCCAAAGCTTACTCAATCCAAGGCGAACTTAAGGAATACGGTGTTTTGCAAGAAAAGAGCGTCTCCAAATGCATGTTTAGAACCATCTATCAGTACTGCCCCCCCTCCAAGGATTCTTGCGACAACGCTGTACACGACGACGGAAAAGACACGGGCACTTTCTTGGCTTACCAGAGCGACAGAGACGCCGCCGCAACGACCCAGTCCACCGCACGTTCGTGCAGGAGACACCGTGTGTCTGCAAGTCACAATTACATTGGAGTTCCCACGGCAGCCGTGTGTCCAAACCTTTCATCATCGGAGCATGGATATGTCGTCTGGAGTGCAACAGCCAGCCTCGGCCACCTGGGCTCTTCCAGACGTCACCGGACTGCCACACTGAAATCGTGCATGTGAGGAGATTTTTTTTTTATTCAGCATTGATTCAGACACAATGAAGGTCTTGGATGGCAAGGCTAAAGGCAGAACATAGTCTGCCTGACAAAGGCCCTGTCACCCATACACTGCTCAAGAGAGGGTATCGTCCGCCCCTGTACCTACGACTCTCTCGGGGGGCGGGGGAAGTGTGTAAGTAACCACACAAGAACGGTGCCGTGCATTAGTGCTGAAAGTGGAGGACGAAGGTTAAACGCAGTGTTCAGGCGACCATGCTTGTCTCCGTCCACAACCTTCGGCTCGCGTCGCATCTACATAATGAGCGACTCCCTGTTTTCTTGGTTTGGTGACATCAATGTTTATGTCCCCCGCTATAATTATGTTATGACGAGCATGTTTGGTAACGAATATAGATAATGCCGATAAAAATAATTTCAGAACTGAATTAGGTGGCCTGTACACTGCCATTACCAGAAAAGTAGCTTTAGGCTTGGATAATGTAAGGAAATGACGTTCGCTGCGGTAAAGTCAGTAGAAATTACTTCCATTATTGATTCGCTCCTAACAACGTAAATACCACGGCCCTTACCCAGGTGACGGCACTTTGAATGTGACTGAAAACCTTTGCGAACATACGCTGCAGATTGGGACACTGATATGTTTATCTCTGTTAATATGAGGATGTCAACGGATTTGAATGCTTCGCTCAAGTACACATTTAATGAATGAATCCCAGTGCTTTTTAATGCTTCTGATATTAATGTGTACAAGGTCTAGAAATGGTGCGGTACAGCTATCATTGAATCGTAACCTTCTTTCTACCCATTCAGCGAATGAAGTGAGCCCAGCGGACTTGACTAAGTTAGCCTTAGCAGATCCGTTTCGCTGACCATTTCTTCACGCCAGATCGTTCAATTTTCCTCATGAAGACCATTCCGTTCTTGGTCCACACAAACTTGAATGCCTTGGTCGTTGGTCTTGGCTACTTGCTTTGCCTGCCAAAGCAGTCTCCTCGTTTCAGTCATAAAATTCTCATTGATGAAATTGTTTTCTTTTATCAATATTCCAAGCTTGCTAAACCATCTGTCTCAATCTGCTCTGGAAGTAAATTTTACGATTATCGACTGTATCCTTCCATTCCTAGCTGGCAGCCTATCAGCTACATCGATACAATCAGCAGGCAGTGATGGGATATCAAGTTTTTTTGCTAGTGACCTCAAAAAATGTTAAGAACTTCATTTTCACAAGCTTTCACAGCATTAATTTTGATATTATTACTTCTAGAATAATCTCTAAATTTGTAACCGCTGTCTGCAGTTGGGCGATTTTTTGTCCTTCGTCACAGGACGTGCGTCTAAGTCATCAGAGTGTTTCTTCGGAGCAGCAACCTGTCTGTTCTGAGAGACAATGGATGTGGTTATTTTATCGTATTTTTTAAAGCATTTCCATCGTGCCTTAAATCTCTTCGATATAGTTTACGTTGCGTTTCAACTAATCCCAACACTGAGTGATTCTTATAGGACGGCAACTGCATGGCCTTATCAAGTCTCTACTCACAAACCGAATTCATCTAGCCTAATCTGAACAGAACTGATGGCTGTCGTTACCTCTGGCAGAGTGGGCTGCCGCTCTTCAGAACCAGCCGTTTCGCCGGATGTCGCTTTTTTTCATGACGCACTTAGAACACACCCAACTGGCTTTACATTCTTTTTTCCAACACGTGAGCCCTTCCCAGTGTGATAGAGACTGCTACATTCACAACAGCACACGCTTTGCGTATCTCGTGGTAAGGGCTCACGACACGCAGCACAGTTTCCAATTATTGATTCAAGGGACATAACAAAGACACAGAGCACAACGCAAAAGGCCCTGTAGCAGACGGACGGCGTGAAAACAAACAATAAAAAAATAGCTATCGCCCGAATGTAGGCTTACCTACAAAACAGAAGACAGGTTAGCTTGCGAGCCCACCTCCCGTCAGACTGCGACAGGTTGGCTGCCTGCAGCCGCTTTTGTATCCGGTCTGGTCCGTGATAGCTGCCCCTCGCGTAACTGCCGGACAGCCGACGGCCACTGGAACATTGGCGCATGCGCAGCCTGTACAGTCACACTTGACGGCGTATGGCGTCGATCAGGGCAGCAGGAATGTCTTCTTTGCCGTTGAACAACGGGGAATATCAATTGCTACAATACAGAACGCATGATATACCCCTGACAAACGGGCAAAAGTAAAGTCCTTTGCAGGAAACCCATTTTGTTACTCCGAAGGACCCTTCGCAGAAAAGAGTTGCGCCGATGACACACG
Organism: Dermacentor silvarum; assembly: GCF_013339745.2. Taxonomy (NCBI): domain Eukaryota; kingdom Metazoa; phylum Arthropoda; class Arachnida; order Ixodida; family Ixodidae; genus Dermacentor; species Dermacentor silvarum. Next base: position 89,408,591 of record NC_051158.1, read on the forward strand.
GCATTGCACTAACCTCTTTAAGTGGTTCCTCAGATGAACGCGGAAAAAAAAGCGTTGTTTGTTGAAGAAGCAAGAGAGGAAACATCTATAAAAACCTGCGCATGTAGATTACATTTAGTGATTGCAGAACCTAAAAGCATTGTTTCCCCGCTTTTTATGGCTCATAATGCGCATATTCGCAATTCAACATGGCGGCGCTAGCGACGTGTTGCGATCGTTTGAGAGTATAGCTTGTGTAAATCTTTACTGTTTGACAAATCGCATTACCGCTAAAGAATAATACATTTTCCAAGGTAAAAAACACTTACGGGGCACTGTAGTTATGTAACACGTTTTCGTCTATTGAATATGAGTTGTGCACGCTGTATGTGATAGTACACGTTTCTGCTCGAAAAACTGATGCCCGATCTTCTTTCCCGCTAAGGAAGTTTGCCAGGAGGGTGATACTGCTTTGTCATGTGCCAGTGTGTCAGGGGTATTAGCTTGAGAGCCTACACCTCATCAGACTGTGTTCATTCTGTCCGTGTTTCTCACTGGCAATCCTTCGGCGCATTCTTACTATCGGGGGGGGGGGGGGGGGGTGGCGCCTGGTTCTTAAGATGAACTGGTTGTTTTTGCAGTTTTCTTCGAAGGCTGTGTCTTGATGGTTGAGGTAGGGAGAATACTATGTCCGTCTAGTGAGGCATGACCGCGTCGCCTCTACTGCACGAGTAGGAACTCGGATTTCAGACCGTGATTAATCAACTTTCGGAACTTGCCTGTGCCCCCGAAATTGAAAAATTATGTTCTGCAATTTAAACACTACGGAATGGAATGTAATATTTATTAAATTTAATCCAAAGAATTTCAGAACTGGTCATCGGTCGAAATAAGCAAGACACGTTAGGAGTATCATTGAAAGAAAAGCAAAGAAGAGAGTGATATAACCGGAGCCTTGACAGTGTAGGGTAACTATACATGATAAAGATAGAGCTTTTAATGAAGATAATGAATATAAAGATAGGCAGAATGCTAGGCCGCAATTGATGTAATAAAATATGATTAGCTCGAGCAAGTCAGGTGACCATTTGTTGTCACCCCGTTTCATAGGGGAGGCCATTAGAATTAATAATTGTTCTCACTAGGCCATTAACTGGGCGCGAGCGTCACAACTGGAAAAACAGGAACTGCGGTCGTTTTGCGTCGAAAGTTGCCAAGAGTGGCACCACTGTTAACCGTGCGAGAGCCTTGATGGATCTCGCACGGCTAACACTGAGCCGTGTTTCCACGCAGTTTAAGAGGCACCCATTTGTAATTTTACAGTGAAGCTGTTAGCCTCTCGGCGGTCTGCTATTTTCGTGTCCGCATCCGTTACCGAAAATATGGGCCGATCCTGGTGCCCGTTTAGGGCAGGAGCGGTGGCTCGCACCACTGTGCTTCATTCACGCACTTTGCTGAGTGCATGAAGCAGAGGCTTCATGCACTCAGCAAAGTGAAGCAAAAAGTGCCTACATTCTTTGAAATCACACGTACAACATGTAGAGCAGCATTCGTTTCAATAAAGAACAAGCACAAAGCAAGCATCCGACGATAAGGCGCTTGCGATAGCAATGCAAAGCACGTAGCGTTCACCGCGTACGTTTCCCGGCAAAGATTACTCTTGCACAAGCTACCGCGCTGACGGCAGCCTGGGCATAATTTTTGTCCGGGAGCTGTAATATTCGAAGAGGCAGGCATTACTAGCACGAGAAATTGAGACATATATCGTACTAATTAACGGCAATTGACTTAATTACTTTCTTGGTGAATTACTTTACTGCACATATTGCAATTTACGAGTTATAGCCGGTAAATTTGCAAGACTTGAAATGAATTTCCAGGAGAACACGAGTTTCGAGATATTATTTCCCATATTGGGGGACGAAATACATTGGCGTGCCAGTTACTTTTGTGCTTCGATGCACAGAAGAGCGTTTTGTTTAAAACATCAGCTGTAAAGTATACATTCTTATGGCCAGTTTGATGGCGCACATGTCCAGATAGGTGTTAATCTGGAAATTCTTTCCAACTGAATACAACTTGCAAACTCAGGGTAAAAATTCTTATATTGCAATATCTACTATAAAGTAATTAGTTAGGTCGTTATTTACTGCACTTTTTATAAGTGGTTTAAAATATGTTTCAATTTCTCTTGCAAAAACTGTCTGCTCTCTCACAATAATACAGCTCAAAGACAAGAAATATGTTATCCGCAACAGGCCATTTTTCAAAATTTCTCAAAGCAAAACTGATCACCCAGTGTAGAAACACATAATTAAAGTTTTCAAAAATGTTTTCTAACTAATCAGCATGCGGCCAAGAGTTAAATGTGGATTAATGCAGACATGAAGCAGCTTGTAACAGTAAACGCGCCAATACAATGGACCGACTGGACCAACCGAGTAACAGATATGTCTCATGGAGTTAGCGAAAAACCGCACTGCCAAAGAGCCGTTGAGCTTCGACGGATGCATTCTTTTCCCTGTGTACCTGATACGCTGTGATAGCGCGAGCACTACTTGCCGCGTATATAAGTTGCGTGACACCTTCTCGTATGGTTTAAAGCTACATGGTAGCTGGAATTGATGCATGCTTGAAATGAGCGCTGAAAACGATGACAACACAAAAAGGACACCGCTGACCTCTAGCACCTTATGACCCGCAAGCAACCGACAGGCTACTAGAACAGGCTACTAATGGAGGGTTGTGGAACAGCAATGAACAGCCTGGCGTTCTGTGACGCAAGTTAAAAATTACTGTCCTTACGGTGAAGGAGAAAATAGGTCGCGTTTTACGGCTAGGTACAGCCGCGCTATTAAAAAATGTCACAGTTTCGCCCTAAGGGCGAAGCAATGAATGCGATAGCAACACAGCAATGTCATACGAAGTAAGGTGAGCGGCTTTGGTAGCAACAACACGCAGAACTGTTGTCGACGCCATCGGCGTTTTGCCCGCGTTAGCTCAAAATGCGTGCGGCGTTGGTGACTGTTGCTGGAGCCTCTGATATAAATAGGCACTTGGTGCCGCAGCTAAACGTCGCCTCCCTTCCCTCCCCCTCCCCCACGGCCTCTCGCGCGTCCGAAGAAGGCGCGTTTGCTCTACATATATGGTGATTGTAAAGGAGAAAAGAGACGCCTACTTCTGCAGCCCTTAAGCGAGCACGGCGCAGAACGCGCGTTTGTTCTCCGCCGTGCGTTCACTCCCCGTGAAAGACGCACCCCTCGCGCCCTTTCACTCGCACATACAGCGTTCGGCGCGCGGCGACGATTTCATCTCCAAATGACGTCATACGGAACCTCACGGCGACGGCGACGGCGACGGCGACGCCGACGGCGACGGCGACGCCGACGGCAGAAATCTGCTTTTGAGTGTCCATATAATTGCTATCGCAATAAAAGTTGTCGCAGTTTCACCCGAAAGGCGAAGCATCAATTGCGATAGCAACTTAGTAGAGAGCTATACGGAGTAAGGATAGCAGTTTTATCCGCTGTACAAACTTGGACATGCAGCAGCACCGGCAACACACAGCACTGTTGTCGACGCCGTCGGCGTTTTGCCCGCGTTCGCACAAAATGCGTGCGGCGTTGGTGACTGTTGCCGGAGCCTCTGATAGAAATAGGCACTTGGTGCCGCAGCTAAACGTCGCCTCCCTTCCCTGCCCCCCCCCCCCCCCCCACGGCCTTTCGTGTGTCAGAAGGCGCGTTTGCTCTACATATATGGTGATTGTAAAGGAGGAAAGAGACGCCTACTTCTGCAGCCCTTAAGGGAGCACGGCACAGAACGCGCGTTTGTTCTCCGCCGTGCGTTCACTCCCCGTGAAAGCGCGCGTCCCTCACGCCCTTTCACTCGCACATACAGCGTTCGGCGGCGCTGAGCCGTGCTCCCTCAAGGGCTGCAGAAGATAGCGTCAACCTTTCCCTTTCCCTCAAGAACCACTTATAGCGGAGCGCGGCGACGATTTCATCTCCACTGACGTCATACGGAACCTCACGGCGACGGCGACGGCGACGGTGACGCCGACGGCAGAAATCTGCTTTGGAGTGTCCATATAATTGCTATCGCAATAATAAGTAAGCAACAGAAGAAAAGCAGCAAAAAATGAAGCGCAGGTTTAATCTCCAGACGACGCGCTTTGAACCGATAGGCTTTCTATTAGCGACTTCCTACGTCGTGTCACCGGCCTAATTGTTTTTCTCTTTCGACTCTGCAAGCTAGGGTTCTACATTTGGCTCACTTGCAACACACGTCGACAATTGATCGCGCACTTCGGCAGATGACAGCCGGTAGAAAGACTGTATCTGAGCGGCCAATTATTCTGAAAAAACACTTCCAAACTTCATGCAAGGCGGCAAGCAGGAAGTAGAAGAACAGAACGATCCAGCGCCTCCCGCGAGTGCTTGCCAAGATACACGGCCGACTTCCCTTCGGAACTGCTGCTACCACAGCGGAAGATTGAGACTACGGACTGCAATGTTTAGCATCGCGTGCTCTATGACGACTGCAACCGGGATATATTGAGGAGGGAACAAAAGCGGCGCGACCGTTCGAACGATTACCACTTGTGCCTCAAGGTTTCGAGCTTAGACGTTAGCAAGCTTCAAGAATGAAGTGCTTTCTCTTGCTGCTGGTGGCCACGGCAGCAACCTGCGCTCCGACTTCTGGAAATATGTATGCGCACACACGCGAAAGGAACTTGCAGCCACCTTGCATCGAGAAGCCTGAAGTGTTTTCTTATAGCTGTTTAATCTACGTGCAGGGCATGACGTAGCTTTTTCTAGCGTAAGTCGATGGTACGGACACTAAGGAATACGTCGCCACTTTCAATTTTATGACTTGTGGCCGGTTTACGAGTAATACTGGTCGGCAGAGGCTTTCTAATCCCGTATCGTAAAAAAAAATAAACATATCAGTGTGTTAGTCTTTTCTGGGCTACTGTGCCATTACCGGCTCATGGAAGTATTCCTGAGTTATGTTTTTAACAGCGGAGCTGTTTAAGCCAGTCGTAATGTGTGCCGCCTGCCACTGCGTTGCCAAGCAACCACCTCGCGGAGCGTCGCGCGCTATGCTCGAGAGAGAGAAAGAAAATGAGAGCGAGAGAGAGAAACAAATTGTAGCAGCACCAACGAGGTAACGCGCAGAGGTGCTGCCGACGCCATCCGCACTTCTCCGTTTCTCCACATTTGTGCCGAACGCTCGCGGTGTCCGTGACTGCTTTTTTGTGTCCCAAACATAAAAAAATTAAAAAATAAAATGGGGAAGCCCGCACCACCAGATAGGTACAGCAGGCATGAGTGCGAATAGTAAAATAAATAAAAAGTGGATGCAGCGGCATCCCAAAGGAATTTGCGTGAAGTATGTGACAAAAACACAAATAGGCAAACACCTTTGACGCTGTTTTAGGAGCCGTCACGAAGTCGAGGAGCTGCCTCCTAGGAATAAGTGGTTAAGAAGGCTCCGGCAGCGCCGAAGCCCGAGCAGGGAACCTAACAGCCCACCAGGTCCTCCCACCCGCCACCCCAGCAGCACCCACGGCAAGCACGCAGTTTTAGTGAGAACTTGACGGCTGGTGTCCTCCGTGCGCCCTTCGGCACGCTGAGATTGGACAGAATCCAGATGTGGGCAGGTGCCGCCGGCGCCACCAATCAGGATGGCCACCCGGGGCTCACACAGGATATGGCCAGGCAGGTGTTTCCGAGGCCGCATGCTGCAAGTATGTCTACACATGAAATGTATAAGTAGCGGCTAGTGGGCAAGAAGACACAGAACGATGGCCAAGAAGAGCAAATGACACGAATAGGATCGGAAGGGAAAAGAAGAAAAATGAGATAGAGAAGATGAAGCATGCAGCTAGTGCCATCTAACACGGGGAAACCCCACCATAGCTGGCTAAAACAGTGCAGTTGGCAAAAGCAAACATGCAAAAGTAACATGAAGCGGTAAAAAATGAAAGAGAGAAGAATTAGTATGCATCCGGCAAAATGGAAGGGGTAAGAGATGGAGAAACAGAAAGAACAGCCACATGCGCGATCTGCAGGAGCGGGGACCGCGATCGCTTGGAATTGAGCAGAGCGCAGAAGCAGGCGGGCGTCAAAGACTCAGCGCATGCATCGGCGCACAACTGATGCACTATGTGCGCCGTGTGCCGGTATGCGGTGAAGTAGTGCGACACATAGTCACACGTGCACAGATTTGAAGTGCGAAGGTTGAATCGTATAAATATGACACAAAGTTCCCGTATCCCGTAAATAGATGCCCCAGCAATCTATTCGGCGTGTACCAACCGGGAATGATATGTATGCTAGGAATGCATTGGTAAAGGCTGATGTTTGAGCCCTCCCTTTGCCAGTAACAGTGGCACTGATTCCTCGCAATAATATGAAGTCGCGTACGCACTGTTTTTATAGAGGATGCGGTTTCGCGAATCTGGCCCAACCTTCCCGTGGACAATGAAGCCGAGTCCGCCAGCTCATTCCCGACCACGCCCCAGTGTCCAGGGTCGTGATACAGGCGTACCCGGCGACCCCCACTAGCCTGAAAAAGAAGCGCCCTCTTACAACGCCAAACGCGTGAGTCCGTGTCGCGGAAATGAGATGAGATGAGATGAGAGACAACGCAAGCGCAGAGTATCTAGCATATCACGTTAATGTTGCGTAGAGGGCGGATTTTTAAGCAGTAAATTTGTGGTTCTTCTGGCTCCTAAAGCAGGCACTTAAAGCCTTATATTAGGTACTACAGGGGCCGAAATAGGCACTACAAAATGTTCAGAAACCGCGACTTGTTTTCTGTATTGAAGGTTCAATGCCATTTTTCATGCTAAGAAACCTGAAGCAGCGTTCAATTGTGAGGTAATGACCTTATTTTGCAAGCCATCGACTCCCAGATATTTCTGCGGACACAGATCACTTTTTGTCAACCCGCATACTGCAACCAACATGTTTATTACATCTGTTCAGACGCAATAAGCAGATTGTGTGTACTTATTAGCCAAGTTATCTGCTGACAATTGCATCAAGTGGATTAAGCACGAAAAATACAAAATACATCAGGAATGACGCTAAACAGTTAATGATACAGTGTAAAATTTATGCCCAATGAATTGAAGTCAAACACTGTTCCAGTAAGAAAAGAAGCAATGAATAATGTACGTTTAGAAATATTTTTAAAACCTATAAAAGTAACACATGACTATCTATACATTTTCAGGTTGAACATTAAGCCTCTTGTCACTCACAGTAGGCAACTGTGAGGTCACTTTGTCCGTAAACTGTTTTGGTCCATAGTTCCTTCAAAATATCAATAAACGTTGTCACGCAAACCTCTCTTTGATAGGTCGCATGACCAGGTGCATTGCTCATTAGCAGCAGCATTTGACAATGCTGATAGGTCTTATTGAAAGAAGAATGTGCTTTCGAAATGAGGGACCCTACAAAGAATTTTCAGGTGCTAAAAGGAAAAATAGGCCTCCCTATAGCACAAAGAAGCGAAATAGGCATTTATAGGCACAAGAGGCTTCAATAGGGAAGAGATAGGCATTTACCTATAATCCGGTTTTAGCAATGCATTCCGTATCAGACAGTTACAAATCTCTATTATTTCTCCCTTCTCGGTCTCAGCACGCACGCCCGTGGCCTTCGGAACAGCTGCGATCTGTGATCTCGTAATTTTGCCCACTCAACCTGTACTTTTCATGGTTATTATCTCATGTTAACCAATGCAGCCATCGTTTCAATTTGAATAACTGTTAGCTGCAAAGTGTCCGTATTCAGAAGATTCACTTTCGCGTCAATTCAGTTCACTTTTCATTGCATTTTTGAGTGCTTAAGAGGAATCTTTAACTCAGGGGCGCCTATCTAAATACATGGGAAAGAAAAGTCGTTTTTCATGGCAACCACATCACCAAACTTGAGGAAGATTGTTGCATTTAAGATAAAAAGTTGAAATGTAGTGACTGTCATTGTGAATTTTAAATTGAGGCAGTATAATGTTTTACAAAAGTTCTCGAAAATCTCAAATTTTCAGAAAACGGAAACTATCAAGTTTACAACTCTGCAACTCACCAATGAAACAAGATATCACTATTCTGTAAATTGCATCTGATAGTAAATTTGAAGCGGATATACTTGGTGTATTATACATGAATCTGAAAAAGACCACTAATGTGTCAGTAGGACTCAAGGCACTTGTAAACAATGTAAAAAATTCACGTATGATTTCAACTGTTATACCAAATTTGTCTGCTTGGGATGCGCAGAGCTACGAATATGTAAATTTTATGCTTCTATTTTTTTTCAAGTTGAACATTCTTTGTAACACATTCAGGCACTAAACCGAAATTTCATTTCCATCAGTTACCAAAATTTAACTTTCTCGCTCAAATGCAACAATTTTCAAAAAAATCGGCTATTTGGTTATCTCGCAAAAGCGTTTCTGCTTTTTTTACATGCGTTTGATTTGGCGGCATTGGAGTTGGGCCCGTCGAAAGCTTCCTCTTAAGGTACCACACACATGCGTTAGAGATAGCGTACTAAAATCTGAAAGGTGTATTGAAGAAAAGAATAATTTTTTAAAAAATTATGGGATTTTACGTGCGAAAACCAACATCTGATTATGAGGCACGCCGTAGTGGGGGACTCCAGAATAATTTGGAACACCCGGGGGTCTTTAACGTACACGGGTGTTTTCGCATTTCGCCCCCATCGAAATGCGGCCGCCCAAGATTAATTTCTTACACTGTGCAATCATCCTCGCTTTCGAGTATCGTTTTTATTCTTGTCGGATAAGATGCGAGATTCTCATGTTGTACGTATTTTCTCGAACATTTTTGAAAGACCTTACAGGATTTATGCAGCCTCGAACGAGCAAGGTCACCTGCAAGTACTTACTCTGTTAGGGCCACTTGGAATACTCGCCGACTCAGCAGAATAATCTCGACAATTCACAAACCTCTCTTCCGAGTGCAGCAGTACTTTCTACTGCAGGATTTTCTGTAGCTGGTTACAGGAAGCAGTTACTGAACTAGCATTGTAGCGAAATTCATGCGTGCTAGATACAAAATGCCATTAAAAACTTCCTTGGTGACACTCGATTGTTTACACGTCACGCATCTGGCACACGAGCAGTTTCTTTGCTCCGAGCACGAAATATTCCAGATACAGCTACTCTGGTTGCGCACCGCAAGAAACAGCTCTTACCTGTGAGTGCTGCACAAGGCAGCATGACCTGGCACATGCTTTCAGGCGTCTTGAGGATCCTTCCTGTCTCTAACTGAGAGAAACCGTCCTTTGCTATTTAAACGTCCGCTCGAAATGATCGCGATGCTGCCACTGGCTCACTGAGCTATGCTTCATTATTTGGAATGAGAAATGGGCGCTGTTTGGCGGAGGATACGGAAACTATACACTCTCAACGGTTACTGGCGGAAGGGTGGAAGCGGGGAAGGAGACGAGAGGACAAGTGGTTTAGTCACAGACACCAGATAAGGTGACGCTTGCAGCAGCTCACTTGAAAGACAACGATTCGCTCCATGTCGAAATACATTGTTAGTCCCCTTATCACCAAGGGCAGGGTCTGCAAAACATGAATCATCAGGGCAAGGCAAGGCGTCCGGAAACGCATAGTCAAACGACGCATTCGCTTCGCTTTCGCTAAGCTTTCCTCCCTCCACCCCCCGTTTTCTAAAGGCGAAGCATTTCTTGGCGAACATATGCCAATTTGACGGTGTCTATCTATCAATCTATCTATCTAGCCGCCTACGTCTTGGTCTCTCATGGTCGTTTCGTTAATTTGGTAGGTACCAAAAGTCGTATAGTATGACAGAGTGTATGACGCACATAAATGATAGGTCATAACATGAATATCATGACATGCGTGTCATGTAGGTCATGAAACAGCCGCCTACGTCTTGGTGCTCTCATGATCGTTTCATTTACTTGGTAGGTACCAAAATTGGCATAGCATGAGAAGAGTGTATGACCAACATAAATGATAGGCCATGACGTGAATGTCATGAAATGCTTGCTATTTAAGTCTAAAAAAGCCGGCGAAAATGACAGTGACCCAGGGGAAAAAGATTAACACTCAAAAACCACTGCAATGAGCTCGGACGTGGGTACTAAGTGAAAGAAACACTAAACAATGATGGTAGAAGTGATAGTCATGAGCATGACTCAGCAAAAATGACAATCAATCATCAAAAAACGATTAATACTCGAAAACCTCTGGAATGCGTTCGGACGTGTGCACTAAGTGAAAAAACACTAAATGATGATGGTAGAAGCATAGTCATGAGCGTGACACAGAAAAAATACCAGTGACTCGGCGAAAAAAGATTAACACAAAAACCGATGGAATTGGCTCGGATGTGGTACTAAGTGAAAGAAAAGGCTAAAGCTTGATGGTCGAAGTCATAGTCATGAGCATGACTAGGGCTTTGGCCTGAAGATCCCTTAGGCGTAGCTAAAGGGACTCCTGAGGACTTGTCATGACATGAATGTCATGTAGGGCATGAAACAGGCGCCTCTCTGTCTGTCTGAAAAAGCTTTATTTAAAATACATGGAGGAAGCCCCACCTCTCACACTCACATATAAAGGTGGCCGCCTCATTAGAGGAGTGCATTGGCGACCGCCACGGCTTGTGCTCGGTCGACCAGGGCCTTCTGGCTCTCCAGGTCAAAGCGACCGAGCAGGGCTGCCTCCCAGTTCTCCCGGGTGGGGTTTTCTTTTCGTCCGTGCCCTGGAACGGTGCCAGCAGGGGCCTCTCCCCCTCACACTGTCTCAGCAATCACGTGATGGCACAACGATGCATAGCAACAGTTGCGCCGCCACAGCTGTAGCCTCTCCCGTTTACTCTCTCTCAGCAATCACGTGATGGCACAGCGGCGGGCGCGGCAATGCTCCTTCGTCAGTCGTCTCGTTGCAACAGTGGAGTTGGTCGGATGGCTCTCAAGCGGCCCGCTGATGATTCCACGGCAAGCGGCTCGGAAAAGTGCCCCAAGAAAAAAGAAGACATGGCATAGTCAGTCGAATGAACTCAGGCTTTCGCTGAACACACTTTGGAATTTACAAACTGTTCTTCAATTTTTATCGAAGTCCGACAACGACGGCACAGTGTCCGCATAAATAGCTTCGCTGTAAAAGCGTCTCTTAGCCGCCTGTCCACAGAAAACTATCGTGATCAGCATTGGCTCAACGGTCATCGTCTTCTTCCGGAGTTGGCCCGTTAGCGCTCTCGGGTTGCGCTTGCACCTGTGCTCCCGCCTTTGTCGTCTTCGTATTCGTCCACAGATGGCTACATTGCCGCTCATCATTCAAGCATAGAATTTCACTTCTCTTCTGTTGTCGTAATGGGGAGGCCGTGTTTACGGGGGTATGAGCCATTCATTGTCTTACCGTAACGGACAGATTTAATTTTGAAGCAATTTAATATTGAAGAATAGCCAGCGGAAATGGCGCACGAATGCTGCTAACTACACCGCCGAGCAAAGTCGAGACATCGAACGTAAGCGACAGCGGCGGACTGCGGACACACCGTCCGTTACGTCGTTCTCTACGTCGCAGCTGAACGTGTGCGTAACCTCATTAAGAAATACAAATACGTAAGCAATAGTTGAGAGATACTTTACTGAACCTTCGGGATTAAACCAGTGATAAACATTGTGGCCGCACCTTTAAGCTTCGCTGATTTAAGTTTCACGGAGTACATTGGCGGTGATTTATTATTTTTAGCGAATCTCTACCTGTTACAATGGTCACTCTGAAAAGAGAAGGAACTGGAGGAGCCGCCGATTTTCGGTGAAGGTTATATATCATAAGCGATGGTGTACTCACATGATTCTTTTTTTTCTTTTTTAATGCATGGGTTGCCATACAGCTGACCGTACTAAATAAATGCATGCAGGCATTCCTCCTTGAAGAGAAGCTGAAGAGGTTTCAAAAAAAGTTGTCGCAGTTTCACCTGAAAGGCGAAGCATCAATTGCGATAGCAAATTTGTATAGAGCTATACGGAGTAATGATATTAGCTTTATCAGCTGTATAAACTTGTACATGCAGCAGCGCCGGCAACACGCAGAACTGTTGTCGACGCCGTCGGCATTTTGCCCGCGTTCGCTCAAAATGCGTGCGGCGTTGGTGACTGTTGCCGGAGCCTCTGATATAAATAGGCACTAGGTGCCGCAGCTAAGCGTCGCCTCCCTTCCCTCCCCCTCCCCTCCCCCACGGCCTCTCGCGCGTCGGAAGAAGGCGCGTTTGCTCTACATATATGATGATTGTAAAGGAGGAAAGAGACGCCTACTTCTGCAGCCCTTAAGCGAGCACGGAGCAGAAGGCGCGTTTGTTCTCCGCCGTGCGTTCACTCCCCGTGAAAGCGCGCGCCCCTCGCGCCCTTTCACTCGCACATACAGCGTTCGGCGCGCGGCGACGATTTCATCTCCATTGACGTCATACGGAACCTCACGGCGACGGCGACGCCGACGGCAGAAATCTGCTTTTGAGTGTCCATATAATTGCTATCACAATAAAATTTGACGATTTACGGGGGTTGGAAGGCTTACACAGTGTACTTAAACTCCTGCAGTTATTTTGTCGATTATGCGCGTGGCAGTGCCACAATCGCGGTTTCAATTTTCGTCGAAGCTCCGCCCCCTTCGCGCGGCGAGCGTAGCGGCGAAAGACCGAGCGCGAGGATGACGTCAATACAGGGGTCACGTGAGCGCTCTGTTTGAATCACGCTCCTCGCCGATACCTATACTCCGTTTCATACATCAGGTGCAACGTTGTGGAGGCTAGAGATACTTTTTGCAGTAGCTGCGTTCGCACTCAGAAGTAGTTCGGTGTTTACTGACCGAATTTTGTGAAAATGTTCTTTACATGAGATCACTTCTGAACGAAAAAACTAATTCACCCTTAGAAACAAGCAAACCATGTACCCATATGGCTGCAAACACATTGTTTTAGATCAATTAGCTTTTCGTTATTGTTTTTTATTTGCAGCCTGTCGCGGCAGCCTCACGTGCAAGCTCGCTCGAGCAAACGCCGCTGGCGCTCAGCGAAGCATAGACGGAACGCGCGGAGTGATACATTTTAAGGACCGTACTTCTTGCGTAGCTTCCACCGCGTTGCACCTGATGTATGAAACGGAGTATAAGATGACGTCTCGATCGTCTTTGCCTTCAGAGCCCGTTAAACAACCGCGGCGTCTCCCGCAGACGCTGTAGCTTGGTTTTGCTAAATTAAACCAACTAGTGGCGACTTAATTTTCGCCTGTTAAACTATGATTTTCGTATTCAGGGAGCGAAAAACTATAATTCGTTGAAAGCTCACTTTTTTATAAAGTGATTCAGTTGCTCTTTAAGAAGCTGTAATAGCTGCGTGTGGAACTTATCGTATGTAATTAACCACTCATACTCCACGCCTAATTTGTCCGGATTCCGCTACTTCGAAGCCCTTTCTCCCACGCGGACTTTGGGCATTTCGCAGGGCCTTCAGGGCAAGGCCACAGGCATAGGTTACGGAAGATGAAAGGGTCGCCCCAGCCAGAAGTCTCCGGAGTGAGATTTCCTCCACGAAAGTGATAATACGACGTAGGAAGCAAACACACTGAGGATTAGAGCACGTGTTTTCCTTCGGAGGAGAGATTTTCGGGCTAGGAGGATGGAGCAGGTGCAGTAGGAAGTGGAATCATGTATGTGGGCTGTCAGGTGAAGTAAGGGGATTGATTGTGTCGTCTGTATTATTGTATAGTGGCTGTGCCCGAGGCCCTGCAACTAGGGGACTTTGATGGTGAATTGAGATGACATGTGAAGTGTACGCGGACCTCTTCACAGAGTCAGATTGTTTTGGTCGCTTGTTTCAGCTCCTCCACGACGCTGAGCAAGTGCGAATCGATCTATACAAAGTCAGTGTTGGCCAAGTTGTGAACATGATTGCAGCTTTTATGTCCCACTGTTTTATGCTTTTGTTATATTCGATTATCGGTTAGGCTGAATATGAAAATCGGGTAGACTGCAAATTTAGAAGTAATTCTCATCTTGCTCCGAAAACACTCAACTACTGCATGCTTTGAAGTAAGCGCAGTTAATGAGGGTTTTTCATCTTTCTCTGACAGCTCTGAACAAAATTTTTTTGACGGAAAAAACCCTCGCATTTTGGCACTTCCCAACAACATGACGAGACCATATTTGCTTACAAGTCGAAGAAGACTTTCAATTTATCATCAAAACTGTCGGGGCTGTCTACTACAGTTACACGTACGTGTGCGCTCTTGATAGTTATCTCGGCTTGTTATTAATACGCCTTTGTTAGAAGTTACAATTTTGTTAAGAAGTTATCGAGCTGTGCGGTGAGGTGAAAGGATCCAGGGCAGGTATTTATAATGTGGCTCAATTTGATGACTCAGCCCCTACGGAGGTCCACAACTATGCAAGCGGCCATGGCATAGGCGTTGTTTTAGCACAAGAGCAGCATGGACACGACTGAGTGATAACTTACGCCAGCCGACTTCTTTCGAGATCCGAGCAGAACTACTCATCACCGAGAGCGAATGTCTCGCTCTTGTCTGCGCCGTCGCAGTATTCCCACCCTACCTCACTGACCACCATGCACTATGCTGGCTTTCATCCCTGAAAGATCCAACTGGCCGCATCGGTTGCTGAGCTTTACGGCTGCATGATTGCTCCTATTTTGTCGTCTACAAGTCTGGTCGATTACATCAGGATGCGGACTGTCTATCCCGTCACCCGGTGGACCCACCCCACTGTGGCTCCAGCGACATGACAATGGCCTATGTCATGCAGATCTAACACTTGTCATATTGTGGATGAACCAAGGCGTGATGTCGCACTGTACGAACTTGTGGCACGGCTGGTGTCTTCGCCTTTAGATGCCGACCTCCGAATGTTTTTACTCCAGGACTGAATACTTTACAGTCGTAGTACGTTCCCTGACGGCCCTGAGATTCTGCTTGTTCAAACAGCCGCAGCCGACTGCCATTGCTCAACTTCATGGCGTACCCATGGCGGGCACCTCAGAATTTCACGTACATACGACTGCTCGCGCCACTGATTTTACTGGCCCGGCATGTGTCTGTTGGTGCATCAGTACGTCGCTTCGTGCGAGCTCTGCCAACGTCGAAAAAAGCCCACCCTTTCCCCTAGTGGTCCCCTTGAACCACTGGGCATCCCGTTAGCGCGTTTATTTCGCGTCGGCGTCGACTTGCTTGACCCTGGGTCGCCGTCGCAAATGGGTCGCCGTCGCAAATGGTTCGCCGTCGCAACAGATTACGCCACACGGTGTATACGCGATGATGCGCGCCCTCCCTACAAGCTGTGCAACTGACGTCGCCGACATTTTGCTGCGCGATGTTACACTTCATCACAGTGCATCTAAACAACTTCTGACGGACAGGGGCCCGCAGTGGAAAAGAAATATTTTGACACTATTTCATCTGTATTTTGAAAACGTTCCCCCTCATGACGTATTGTCTGGAACGTGTAGTTATTTGTGAGTGAGTGGGTAAATTTATAGGTAACGCAACCCGAGAATTCGCACCTACCCGTAACGCTCTTACGTGTTAGGGAAAAAATATATTTTCAAGCTATAGAATTAACCTGAATAAAATAAACATGTTGTGATAGATAACCATTTATTTATACTCGCAGGTTATAGCTATTCGTCGCAATCAGCATGAACTGAAAACGTGCGCCCCCGCAACAAGCTAACCAACGTTTTATCTCGTCGGTGGTCCGTCGGCCGAGACAGCGTGGCGTCACAAGTTACCCTTTCTCTGTACGATAAACTACACTGAGGTGTATACCAGGCGCTCTTTTATAGCTGCACTCAATTTAAAAAAAATACCTATGACAGATAGCACAGTTCTAAAGATTGAGCTAAATTACTCGATGGGACAGCCATTACTTCTGAGAGAAATAAAATGCTTATTTGAATAATTACCATACGAACAATGATTAACTTTTTTATGAACACTCAAGGCGCATTTCTGGTGTTGCCGTGAGGTTCCGTACAAATTCCAAGGGTGATAAAATCGTCGCCGCGCGCCGTGTGCTGTATGTACGAGTGAAAGCGTGTGAGGGTGAGGTGGCGACAGCAGCTCACCCTCACATCTTTAAAGCCATCTGCGGCTTGAAAGCCATCTGCGGGGTAGACAGCATGAAGGTCACTTCGCTCGCTGCGGCTGCCGCTTTTCTTCACTCAAGTGTTTCGGCAGCAAGTGTCCGCGGTCATCGAGTGTGATGTGTTCATGTTCGCTTTGCACGTTGACATTAAGCATGATAATTTAGTTAGCAAGCGATTGTTTACAAGTAGATACGAAAAGTACTATCCTTACTTCGTATGGCTCTCTGCTAATTTGCTGTCGCAATCTATGTTTCGCCTTTTGGGCTAAACTGTGACTTTTTTCATCCGTTTCTTTGTCAGAGACTGTGTCAGGCTTTGTGTGTGCATCTATGTTTCTGTTCACGTCCTGCCTTATTCGCTCAGTTTAAACATTTTGCAGAATGTATGAACAGACTAGCCCAACAACATTCCGTTACTGTTTCAGTCTCCAATTGGTTGTAGTATTCTTGTTATTTTGCGTCTCTGCTCGCTCGTGCCACACCTGGAGGTTCGTCTTATCTTCTTAATTATGCCGTTGTTTCGTGCCATAAGCTGGTGTCCGTGCTCTTCCTTTTCCTTTGCACAGTAGCTAGCATCTCACACAAGATACGCGCACTTCACTCGTGACATTTGTAGCGAATCGGTTCATGTATTAACAAACATAAGACAGTGCTGAGACGTCAGTTGACTAAAGGGGTAACATAATTAAAGTAGAAGCGCGCAACATGCAGCAATCTGTACGGGCTTATGTAATTTGGGCTCAATGACGTCGAGATTAATTGAAAGTGCCAATTGCAAGGTCAGATTTGTTCTCAGCAAAAACGTTGGAAGAAAATAAAAATTCACCGAGTGTAAGTTCCTTCTGTAAAAGATTCAGACGACGAAGGGAGAGCAGCGATGCTCGAATACGCTCAAGGATGGCTGAGTCCGGCAGCTGTATGTTTGTCGAAACACCGCCCGCTTCTTCTTACAGTGGAAGAGACATCAGAGGTTGTCGGGGAGACACGCTGCTCTGGGTGGAGGCCTCTGAAAGCCCGGGTCCAGGTGACCGTCAAGACCGCGCCTTCGCCCCTCAGCCACCTTCCTCGCAGGGTTCGCGTCCCGTAGTTGTCGGGAGACGACAGATCATGGGAACAGCCGAGCCAGCAAACCTCTGCGAGCCCGGGTACAAGTACCCGACAAGCTCTGACCGCAACAAGACGGCAAGTTGGGCCAGTTGGTTGGGATTCATCGTAATTAAGGGTCGTAACAGCGCAAAAGACACGGTTGTCGTTTTTCGTTCTTTTTGTCCGTGTCTTGTTTGCGCTGTTACGATCCTTACGATGAAGCTCCGACCTTTGTGCCGAAGCCGTCTTCCCTGCTCCCAACCTCCGAGGTGCCCCAGTGCTGCCGCATGAACTTCTCTGATTCGGTATTTTTTTTTCTATGTTTTTTCATTCCGACACTCGGCGCGCTCTGGCCACAATCTCGCAGCACGCCGTCGTTGTCGTCTTCATTGCGCATGAGGCTCGCGTGGAGCCGTGAGCTCGCAAGTGTCCTTAATGATCGGCCCATGGAAAAAATTTTGCACAAATCACACTGCTATGCAATTGACGGTGATGCGAACCATTGTATTTGCTGTCATCTTATGCAAGGTGCAAACTGAATAAATGTTTACGTTTGTGTACCAGAGAGGTAAAAACCTTGTTCTCATGCAAAGTTTACGCTTATCAATACACTGCTCACAAGCTATGCCAAAATTCAAACTCCAAATCAGTTGGATGCAGTGTCAGACGTCAATGCAGCAAACTCACAAGGACGAAGGTGATGTATGGTGCTTGTAGAGGTAACAATGTAGATTACAGGTGCATGCACAGAACAATACCACGATAGGATTAGACAAGAATGTACACGCACTCTATGGCACATACCGAATGGTTTATAAAAATGTATGCAGATCCTACGTACTGTGAAAATCGATGTAGGCGAAGTTTTCAGTGCTGTCCGCATTTGTCGACGATAATTGGAGGAGATCTTGACGAACTACGAGGGTCGTGTTGTGATCTTAAACGTCACGTTGCGGGCTCCACTTCTGTTTGTCTGCGTAGTATACAGAACAAACAACAAGACGTGTTTGGTTGAGGCGTTGTTGCGCGCCATTGTTCGTAGCCTGCGAGTAGGTTAGTGCTGTCATTGCCTCACACGGCGCATCGCGTAGTGGCTGGTGTTGAATTGCTGGAACACCGCTTTCGTAATGTCGTCTGGACGCTGCGGTGTTTTAATGGGGCTTTGCTTCTGCATTCTATACATCAGTTCGTGTGGACAAACAAGCAGGATGTCCATTTTTCAGAAATAGCAGACGCACCCTCTCGTACATTGAACTTACATTTTTCCTGTTTATGGCCACCTCTAATTGTAAAGTTTTCTGTACTTGATGAGACCCAAACGAGACATGCTTTCTGACGTTGCCTTTGAACTCTCACACACTCCTCCCACGTTGGGAAGTTTCAGTGAGTGAAGGGTGGAGAGGCTGTTATTCATTCCTCTCGTAAACTGAATTGGCTCTAGCCATTCTCTGTCTCCGCTATCTACGTCCTCTTTACCATTCGACCTTCTTTCTGGACTGTTGCGCTCGAGTACAAAGGTAAGCGCTGGAGCTTGCACAATGCTCTTGCGGAGGACCCCGGCATAATTTCAGCAGTCTAGATGACATTGTGGCGATGGCCAGGACGTCCCGAGAGCATTGGGGCGAAGCCCAGGCTCACGTGAAGGATCTCGTAGATCACAAACGAGGCATGCATTTTGATGTCGCCTTTGCCCCCTCCCTCGCTTCTATACACGTTCTTAACTAACCAACGACGCGGCGCCTAAGGCCGACAGCAGCGGCAGCAGCAGTAGAAAAGTAAAAAAAAGAGGCAAAAAATTTTGCAAATGAAAAGTTATTGCAGAACTCATCTCACGATGACTGTCGAGCGTACTGTGAATAGCAGCCGAGCAATGTAGCTACGGACCATATTCCTGAAGTTACGTTTATTTAAGACATGTAGTGAAAATTCTGAAAGTATTGTTGCATCGGCTATATGCAGCATATTCCTATATCATCCCGCTCTGCTATGGCGCTCGCTTACCAAGGTCGCCCATGAGAGTGGAGGCTTGACGACGACTTTATCACTCCGACACAGGGACAATGGAATGACGAAAACTCGTGTCCCGCCTTGTCCTTCTTTTTTCGTGTAGCGCGTTCAGCGTGTTCTTAAAATAAATCAAAACAAACCAACCAGCCCCATTTATTGCTCCGTTGATGAACAAGGAATGATATCGATCTAACGACAAAGGCATGTAATAACGACCGTATGACGACAATGCGATGTCGATTCTTAGATTATGACGATGGTATAACGACGGCAAAGTGAGGACGAGGACCTTAGGACAATGGCGGCTGCATGGCGACGGTGGCGTGACGGCGACGGTATGACGAAAATTGGACAAAGAAGCGAGACTGGCGACAATGGAACGACCTATACGACAAGACGACGGTGGTATCACAACGGGCAACGGATGCACGATAGCCTCGCTATGACGACGACGAAATGACGACGATGGCATGAAAACGGCTGAATAATCATGATCGAATGACTACAGCGTGACTGCGATATAATGATGAAGAAGGAACAAAGTCGATCACGATCACGATCAGGGGCACATACTTATTGTTCCAGACAGGAAGACAACTTGAACCACTGGGTTGGCATAAGAGGCTATATATAGAGGTCAATAGATAGATTAGTAGATAGATTCAAAACTTTTGAAGCATAGGCAGAGCATGCCAATCACGTTATGAATATATTGGCTGTTCCATTAAGAGGTCTGTATGCTTTAGATAAGTATGAGCTGACATTCGCGCAGTTCCCTAGTTCAAGACGACATTATATGTTCAGGTTTTATGTACTGTCAGCCTCGGCTGCGGGAGGTCGTGGGTTCAAATCGACGCTGCCGGCGTATGCCCACCGCGGTTATCCAAATGGGCACACAGCTAACCCTACCCAGCACTAGGCTAGCTTTTAACCCTGTCTGGGTGAATTGTCCTGGGGAAGGAGCCCGCACCATGCAAATCCCGTCTAACCCTCTGGGCATACAAAACCCTGAAAAAAGAGGTCCGGGCCTCTCCCATGGCGGTAATTGCCCGTGCGGCATCCGAATGCACCCTTAACCCATTAAGGGGCAAGAAAAATCTACTAGAAATATTTTTGTGAGATGACATTTTCACACTGTACATACATTGTGAAAGTTTCATGAGTGGCGCTTTATTCTTTCAAACGCTACGATAGCGTACTTTATAAAGTACGTTGAGAATTTGTGGTAACAAAACGTGACATAGGTCCCCAAATGTATATGCTATATTTTGGAGCTTCCAAAAACAAAAAGTCTTGAAGCATAAAGTAAAACGAAGCTTCGCTTAAGCCTGCATAACAATGTGGTAGCAAAATTAGCATTTTAGAGGGAAATATTCTATGCAGAGAGGTGATTTTACAATTGAAGTGCGTATCATGACTTCATCAAGTAACGGGGACAGACTTTAGTGTTGCTTTCAGAGGCGCGCGCGATGAAAATATATTATTGGTGATGTTCTAACCATGCTATTTTACGAAGAATGCAGGCATTCAAACCTAAAACATTCAGCCTTTGGTTCAGTGGTAGTTGAAACATTCAACAAACTGGTGGCGCCTCATGAAATGACAGTCGGTTCTTGCAATACAATGCTGTTGTATTATTTGCTCGAGGATATTTTCGTTAAAAATTTCTGACCTTTCAAGAGATGGGTTCTACATCTGGTTCCCCAATGTGTGTTGCCCTACTTTCATAGCCTAACTCATCTCGATTGACAGAGGAATGTAGATTGTCTTTGTTGTTTTCTCTTTCGTCCAACCTATTTTGCAATTTGTAATAAAATCCCCCATAAAGTATATGTCTTGTAAAATAATCTTCATGTGATATCTAAATGTTTTTTATATATCCCACCCACGTCCCCAGCGCCAACGCATCACCAGTGCTAATGCTGTGGCGCCATCACATAACTAAAAATCAAGCCACGTTTACGCGGACTACAGAGGCGCCACCTCTGTAGTCTTAGCAGCGTCAAAACAAACTTCCGAGCTCAATAATAACGGAAAAACACACCTGATGCCAAAATTACCTATACGTGAAGCCAAAATTTAGTCTTAAATTATTTAATAAAGTATATCAAACCTCGTTCCCACAAAGCGGCGACCCATATTATCAGCAAACAGGAAGCAACGTGTAAAAAATAACATAGACGCCTAAGTGATTTACTACGGCTAGGTGCCGTATTTGGCTTTGCTCTTGCGCTGCGCTCTGCCGGAAGTGCACGAGAACGTAAGCGAGCAGATAAAGAAAAAGCAGTGCCCCAATTTAAATTTTTACTGGTTGGTCTGGAACAAAGATAGGGTGCACGTGAATCCGTCACAAGAAAAAAGAAGAAGAATGATACGGTTTTTACAGGATACTGGTTTCATGCAGGCCGCAAAGATACCAACTTATTGCCCGCGTTATAACGCACCCACAGAGGTTTCACCATTGCTATTCTTTGCGACCCCATTTATGTTTACTCAGAGTATCTAAATTATATGTTTCATGAACAGCAGGACTACAGCATAGGGAATGACGTCGGCGGCGAAACCCATAGTTAGGATGCCTGTGCATGACGGAATGCTTTAAGGCATGGCCATTTGCTGGCGCTACAAAATAGCCAAGATTACCACACTTGGAATACGCAGCCATATATTGTTGCAGTAAAAGAGAACTAAGAATCCTTGTGGTAAGAGCGGAGAGAGGTAAACGATTATTAAATATAAAGAAAAGGCACCCCTGTGGTTCTTCCGGCAGGGGGGCCTAGATTTGATTGATGGCAGTAAGAAAAAGTTTTGCTTCCAGGTTTTAAAATCCTTCAGTAAGGAGAACATTTTGTTAACAGGAATGGCAGAGAGGTTGCTCAGAGCTGGTGTGCTCGAGTCTGCTACTGTGCACTAGAGAAGAGGGAAGGGGAGAGAAAGCTTGGAGATGGAGGATGATAAGGTGAAGAGATGGAGTGAACGCATGAGATAGCACATTAGGCAGCGGCCGGGATAAAGCAACTCGCTAAGTCCAGCGTCATGCCATAACTATATACATACACGCACGCACAAACAAACACACACACACTCACTCACAGGCACACACACACACACACACACACACACACACACACATATATATATATATATATATATATTCATTATAATGACGAAGTGAACTAGGCCGCGCGTGCTCACAAGGCGGACGCCAGAAGAGCTAGTAGGGAGAAGACGACGAGGCAGAGGATAGAACAGTGGGCCCAGGATGGTCCCCATTGTCTCCAGGCATTGTCCCCAGGTAGTTTTTGTGCAGAAACTATTAGAGCCATTACAAATATCAATCCGTGATGTGGATTTTCAAAATTTCCCTACTGCGACAGTAAGCGTTGAATTCGATGATATATTTCCTAATAACGCTAAACTCCTGCCTATTCGATACCTAAAAGTTTGTTAGATGACCACCTCGAGAACCTCCAAATAAATGCAGTAATAGCCACAGATGCTTCTGTCAGTGAAGAGACGGCAGGAGAGGGTATTTACTCGGCATCATTAAATTGGTCTTTCTCCCTTCGACTACCCAACTTTACGCCAATATTTCAGGCGGAGTTATTGGCGATCATCCTAGCTCTACGAAAACTTCCCACACCTATTATTTCAGCCGTAATCTTAACCGACTCCTTGTCTGTTTGCTCCGCTTTATCAGTGCCCAATTCATCTATCATTCTCCGAGAATTTCATTCATTCATCCCCCAACATTTAGGCCTTATCCATCTGGTACGAGTGCCAGGGCACGTGGGGCTCAAATTAAACGAATCTTCAGACGTACTAGCAGCGGCATCTCTTAACGACCCGGTACTGAGGATCCTAAGACCTTCGGTATACGTCACTTCTGCGGGATTTAAAACAATTCCTGTCCAGGAAGAAGATGCCAAATCATGTGTACTCAATAAAACCGATTTTCAGCACCTTGGGTTTCCTTGGCACAGCAGATGGTGTTCAACAAGAAAATTTGAAGTGTCGTTTACTTGAATGCGTTGCCGAATACCAAGGCTTAATTTCTATTCTCATAGGTCTGGTTTGCCACCTTCCCCTCAATGCTTTTATTGCAATGAACCGGAAACTATGGGTCATTTTTTTATAGAGTGTCGTAGGGTCACCATCCATAGAAAACGACTTCTAGAAGGTCCCCTCCGCCAACTTGGATTGCCCATTACGCTATGCCTATCATTCTATCTCTGGGGGGCGTCGGCACTAGGACACTGTAATAGGAACGTATGTGATGCCATATTTAATTTTGTAATGGAAACAAGGAGACTGCCATGCAAATTTTTTTTCACAAGACAACAAAAATATTTGCTTCAAATTTTAAGATGCTATAGCATGAACATTAATAATAACGATTAGAATTCATTTATTATCTCATTCTTAAGAAAATCCCATTCAAGAAGAAGAAGAACGTGAACTTTTTTATCAAATCGATAAGATTTGAGTCCGGCGTATTTTTAGTGGGTCTGGGCACCAGCTGCGGACGCGGTTCCGAGACCTTGTCTCGAAGCGGCTTCCTCGCGTTGGAAGACGGCACTGCTCAGCTCGAACCTGACAGTACAGCTCTGGGCCGTCCCATTCAAGTATCCTTCACTTTTCTTCCTACGGCCGCCCAATTCATGGCCAATCCCCCGTAGTGGGTTGTGCTATAGCTATAAGCACCAAACCAGACCAAACCAAACCCAGGAACGGGTGCTGTCTCTGTGTCTACTTTATTACATTACAATGGCGCAGTCGACGAAATCCCAGTCTTAAGGTGCTCCAGCCTTCAGCGCCGTGCTGCGGAGCCCTTTCGTCCTCCGGCATCTCGCCGTCCAGGGTCCGTCTGGGGAGAGAACGCCGTCAACGCTTCTCTTGTCATGGATGCCGCACCTGGGACTACCTGGATCTGCTAGCCCCCAAGGCATGCCGTTCACGCTGCCTTGAATATGGATCCTCGCTGTCGTGGGTGCCTCCTGTGGCCAGGGAACGCCGTCTACGCTTCCCGTGCTCTGGATCACTGCCCCATGACATCATCACAATCTCAGCCCGCAAGGGATGCCGTCCATGCTTCGTCGGTTATGGAGCCAGCCACCCTACCACCGTCGCAAGCATTCACCGCATCACCCGGGGACGGCGTCCAAGCCTCCTAGGCGGCTCTAAGGCAGGACTCTACTTGTGATTTCCTCCAAGCCATTGCCAAGCTGACACAACAGCTCGAGGTAATGACGAACACGTTCGCATCCGTCAGCGGTTGCGCTGTTGCACCTCGCACTGAAACAGCGCTTCGGCCCCTACGTCTTGGACCCGTCCTGCATGGGAACGCCGTCCACGCTTCCCTTGGCGAAAATAACATGCCCGGCACTTTTTCGACTCCTCAGTCACCAAGGTATGCCGCTGATGCTTCCTTGGTGGTAGAACCGGCTGCCGCGAATACCACAACGACCGCACTGTCCGTGGACACCAGCCCTAGTTCCTCGGGCGGCTACACAGGCAGCCTGCCGGAGTTGAGCCGCTGCGACTTCCAGGAGCCGGCTTACGTAAAAATACCACCTTTTCGC
This sequence comes from Dermacentor silvarum, assembly GCF_013339745.2. Classification (NCBI taxonomy): domain Eukaryota; kingdom Metazoa; phylum Arthropoda; class Arachnida; order Ixodida; family Ixodidae; genus Dermacentor; species Dermacentor silvarum. The sequence continues at coordinate 89,433,412 of NC_051158.1, forward strand.
GACTTTCCAGATGACATCATCCTTTGGCTTCGCAACATCAATGCCTTGGGTGATCGTCATGCTTAGCCAGATCACCCAAGATGGCTGGTTGCAGCAAAACGACTTTGCGGTGCCGCAATGTTTTGGGACAACTACGCAGGCATCAAGCAGCACTCCTGGCCTGCATGGAGCGCAGCTCTGATAGCTGCTTTCGCTCCGCTTCCCCATGCCTGCGGTGAGTCCGATCAGCGCAATTCTGCGTACGGCGCTCCGGAGAGCTACCGCTCCGATCCTGCGGCAGGTGTGCCCAGCAACGCCTCGACAGGGAGAGCCACAGGCTGCCCCACCATAGGCTGCGGCTCACCGGGTGTCGCCGTCGACTTCAACCCAGACTGTGGGAAGCGCCTGGCGACCGCCGTTCCTGCGTCGACCCACCGTCGGGTGGCGCATCACCAACCGACACCGCAGGCTTCACCACAAGCTCTGACTACGCAGCAAGCCACCACTGCTGCTTCGACTTGGCAGTCTACGCCAGCCGAGGTGCTGCGGCGGCAACCCAGTGGAGCTCGGGAGTTGCACCATCTCGGCGCTGCAGCGGCACCCGGCAAGGTTTTGGTAGGCGAGCTCGCAGCCTGCTACGTGGTAGACCGCAGATGCAAGCCGTTTTTCCACCGCGGGTCTCCGACACTACACCATCACTGGTAGAAACCGTGACCACATTTCGTCCACAGCAGTCTGTGCAGCTGCTCCCGAATTAATGAATACCGGAGCACATGGAGGCACCGACTCCTTTAGTACTTGAGTAGCTAGCATATGTCGCATTGTTGACAGATCGCAGCAGGCAGAACAGTCCGGACCCGCCAAATGCTAGAAGTTTAACGCAGTCATTGGCCTAATGCGTGGGTGTTCGCACCGCGCTGAGTGAGGCCTCGCTGATAGAAACGAAGGCGGGTGGCGCGCCTGAGCTCATCGTCATCGAGGACCTACCTACGCGCGAGGGACGCACGGGTGGCCTCGGGACGCTCAAGGGACTGTCGCATGTTGCCATCAAGAGAGACTGCAATCGGCATGCAAGGGACCAGATGCGCAAGCGGCCATGGGTTTCAAGGCGTACGATCCTCGTTCCGCCTTCGGATGGGGACGAGTCGGCAGCAGCAGGTGTTGCGTCGAGCTCAGTGTGTTTGGGCCCATCGGCGAAGCTTGCTTGGTCGGCGGCGGCACTGAGGGGACGCACGCGACAGCGAAGCATAGCGGCGTTTCGTTCTCTAGCATCTCGTGCCTTACGTGCGCATCTGCGATGGTGCGATCATCGGCGAGACCTGCGACCAGCGCGCAGCACCCAGTGCCGACCGCCAGAGAAGCTGGTTGCGCGCTGGAAAGCTCACCATTGACGACCTCACTCCCTAGACATGTTGCGTTTCTCCAAGCGTGCCGGAAACTTGCAGCGTGGCCGAGTGTAATGACGAAGTGAACTAGGCCGCGCGCACTCGCAAGGCGGGCGCCAGAAGAGCTAGTAGGGAGAAGACGACCAGGCAGAGGATAGAACAGCCGGCCCAGGAACGGGCGCTGTCTCCGTGTCTTATTGATTACATTACAATATATATATATATATATATATATATATATATATATATATATATATATCAGCCTCTAGAGTCTGGAACGGAGAATGCTTATCTAGGTCAATTACTCACAGGGGACCTTGACCATGAGAAAGAAATTTGCTGAAGAATAAAATTGGGTTGGAGAGCATACGGCAGGCACTACCAAATCCTGACTGGGCGCTTACCGCTGTCGTTGAAAAGAAAAGTGTACAATCATTGCAATCTACCGGTGCTAACATATGGGGCAGAAAATTGGAGGTTAAGAAAGAAGCTCGGGAACAAGTTAAGGACCGCACAAAGAGCGATGGAACGAAAAATGTTAGGCCTAACGTTAAGAGACAGGAAGAGAGCGGTGTGGATCAGAGAGCACACGGGCATAGACGATATTCTAGTTGACATTAAGAGGAAAAAATGGAGCTGGGCAGGCCATGTAACGCGTACGATGGATAACCGGTGGACCGTTAGAGTTATAGAATGGATACCAAGAGAAGGGAAGCGCAGTCGAGGACGGCAGAAAACTACGCGTGGTGAAGAAGTTGGGGAAATTGCAGGTGCTTGTTGGAATCAGCTAGCGCAAGACGGGTAATTGAAGATCGCTGGGAGAGGCCTTCATCCTGCAGGGGACACCAAAAATAATTTGATAATATATATATATCATCATCTTATGTGTATACAGATATCCTGCAGGACCGCCAGTCAGCCTCTAGACCACGCAAAGCGCTATCGAACGAGAAATGTTAGGTGTAATGCTAGAAGACAGGAAGAGGGTGGTGTGGGTCAGAGAGCAAACTGGAATAGCCGATAGTCTAATTGACATTTAAAGGATAACTGGATCTGGGCCAGCCATGCATTACGTAGGGTAGATAATCGATGGACTATTAGAGTTACAGAATGCGTGCCAAGGGAAGGGAAGCGCAGTCGAGGAGGGCAGAAAATTAGGTGGAGTATTGAAGTTAGGAAACTTGCATGTCCTTGTTGGAACAAGCTGGCGCGAGACAGGGTTATTGGAGAGCGCTTGGGGGAGGTCTTCGTCCTGCTGCGTACACAAAACCTAAGCTGATTATATATATATATATATATATATATATATATATATAATAGAAAAATCAGCAGCACAAATTCGCGGTTATCTTGGATTAATTTACCCAACAGTTTCGGTCGGTCCGCTGACCGAAACTGTTGGGTAAGTAAACCTGAGATAACCGCGAAGTTGTGCTTCTGATTTTTCTATATACGCTTGGCCCATTGAAATATCCACTTACTACTGTATATATAGATATATATAAAGAACAAGAAGGAATGGAACCGATGGGCCCTATTAATAATAATCATACCATAAGAAGCCAACAAACAATTACACCGAGGACAACATAGGGGACATTACTTGCACTTACTAAATGAAATAAAGAAATGATTAATTATTGGAAATGAAAATGGATAAAAAAATGTTACAGTTTCGCCCTAAGGACTAAGCAATGAATGCGCTAGCAACACAGCAATGTCATACGAAGTAAGGTGAGCGGCTTTGGTAGCAATAGGAATTGTAGTAAACATGAGCTGATTAAGTAAACAGGTGTGCTGCGGCGTAAGTAGACCGACATGAAGAGAGACTCGATGACCACGAGAAGGCGCGTGTGAAACGGTGGTGTTGATGAGAAGCGCTTCCCGTGAGCAGTGCGTACGAAGGGACACACCTGTAGCGCTGCACTGCCGATCCGGGCAGCATTGAATGTGTAGCGTGCGTTGGAAAATGTGGCCCGACTATTACTAACTGAATGAACAAGCGTGGTGTGAGCGCGCACAAACAAACATGAATAGATCACACTGAATGACTGCAGACAACGACTATCAAAACGCTGGCAGCAAGCGCATACGCCGCAGCGGGTGAAGGTACGTGCGGTCTATCGCTTCAACGGAAACTGAGCGGCGAATGCACAGCGCCTACAGAGGTCAGAGCCGTGTGGAGATAAGAGACGGTGCGGGCGAGCGACGACAGCGGTTGTTGGCAGAGTAGAAGTGTGCCCCCCCCCCCGCGCTCCCTCCGGCGCTGGCTTCCCGCTTCCTTGCTTGCGCGTGGGAAATTGAGTGCGTTCGCTCTCCGTGAGAGCGTGCGTCCCCGCACGCTTCCGCTCGGGCATACGGCGCGCGGCGAAGCTTTTATCTATACGGAACCTCACGGCGACGGCGACGCCGACGGCAGAAATCCGCTTGAAGTGTCCATATAATTGCTATCGCAATAAAAACAACAGTCCGCAGGTGGGGCACGATCCCACGTCTTCGCGCAATGCGAAGACGTGGGATTTTTCCTCGAGCGGCGCTTCACTTCCTCTTCTTTTGACAACGGTCACATATAGCTGAATGCGTGCGGCGAATGCACGTGCCATTACGTCTTCGTCTTTGTTGTCCTCACAAATACGCCATTGTCCTCTTCGAGGGCGCACGAACCTGCGCGCGTTATTTAAAGGCGGTTTTTGTCGTGCGTCAATATATATGCGTATATATATATATTGGGTTTGGGTTGTGACCATGGCCTTTTCACCATTAATGTACATACACACACACACACACACATATATATATATATATATATATATATATATACATATATATATATATATATACATATATATATTATCGAGTTATGAGCCAAGGAATAGCACCCTCAGGTAACAGTTGCATGAAGACTGGCTAAGAAGCTGTCCAGCGTCCGTTGCTCCGCCACAAATGCGGGACAATCGTTTCAGATGTCTGACAGAGTTGACAGTCAAGGCTATTTGACCGGCCAACGAGGTTTGCGTGGCGGCGGGTCAAATCACTGCTTAGGCGAATCCTGCGCAGCACATTATCTGGCTCCGCGGAACCTCCGTCGTTAGGCGGAATATCCCATCTGGATCGAATAACACATGCATCCGTCGGTGTATGCTGTCAGCGCAAGCTATGCACATCAATGTTGGACCTTCTCAAGTAACGTGAACAATGAGTTGGCGACCCGTTCGAAGTCACGAGTAGGCGACCCGTTCGTAGTAAAGGTTTGTGCGCAACTGCTACAACAGCGAGATGTTACAGAAAACCTCGCCAGTTTTATTGATACAGTTTACACGGAAGTGTAAACCACCTGGGGTTCTTTAACGTGCACTACAACGCAAGCACACAGGCGTTTTTGCATTGCGCCTCCATCGAAATGCGGCCGCCGCGGCTGTGATTCGATGTCGTGCTCAGCAGCGCAACGCCTTAGCTGACTGAGCCACCGCGGTGGGACAATATCTTTGTTGTCATGCCGTCATCGTCAAGCTGTCGTCTTACTGACGTCATCATTTAACAATCGTCATCTCATTGGGGTCATGTCGTTGTCATCATACCGCCTTCGTCGTTCCATCGACTTACTTCTGATTCGCGTTTGATTCTGAGTAAAATAGTTTTTTTTTTCAGGAAACGGCCGCGATTGCGTTACATTGTGGAAATGTTTTCTTCTTAACCTCAAATATGACATTAAGTTCACTTCCACTGCAAAATGAGGCGTTCTTCACCATTCTACCATTCTTAGTTTCAAGACTTTACATTTAATTTCTGTATGTTTTACTCACCTACCTTTATATAGGTCAGTACTCCGAAATCTATTAGCATTGCTATTATTATGGTAGCCTGTAATGTTTTTAAGAAGGTTAAAGGTGTTGCATGTGGCAGAGTGAACAAGCCTCTTGCTCTTTCTTTATTAAAAAACTAAAAGATATTTAGCATTGTCATAATCGTGACAGCTACTGCTTTTCACGTCATAGTAATAATAACACGAGAAATACGGTGAGATCAGGATTATAATAATGGTTCGGAAATTTCATAGCGAAGCCTAGTTTCCTTGCCTTGTTTCAGTATGCTGTAGAAGCAAGTCGAACGTCAAAGCTGAAAACACCTGCATGGAAAAAAATTGAATATAAGAAATGGAGGAAAGCTGGTATATTGCAACCTAGAGCGAAAAAAATTGTCTAACATATCGCATGCTATGTATAATTCCCGCGAGCGGAAACGCAGCTCTCTTGAACGCGTGCAAAGCGAGGTCATGCCAGACGTCACCTTATCTGTAGCCTGTGACTCGTAAGCGAAAATAAAATGTCAGCATACTCTGAAACGGGGCCACGTGCGAGCCAAAATAAACTTAAAAATAAAGAAATAAAAAGGAACAGGTACTCCAGCCATGATGCAGCGGAAAAGGTCTGGTAAACGAGCACACCTGAAACTAAGCACAGCTCTATACCTTGTTTAAGCGTTCTGGCAAGCAAGTTCACTAATTGGAAAGCGAAAGGTTTTCTATTTGGAGTCTCTGTGTTTGGAATTGTAGCCTCCTGTTGCCGCAGCAGTGAATAATTGGATAAATTGATAGTTTAACTGATTCCACAAGACATTGCAGAGACATGTATCTATCTTCACTCCTCACTTTTGTCACATTTGCCGGAATCTGGTGGTAAGTGCGAACACCTCTAGGTCTTGCTTGTAAGCGGGAGAGCGGCGATATGAGATTTTATAAAACGTCAGCGTTTCAAAATCGGGTGTTTGAAACACAAATCTTCCCGTTCGTAAGGTACCTAATGGCTGGCAACCTGTGCTAATGTTGCGTTCGTTATCATTGTCAGCCTACGTATATTATTGCGAGCGACTGAATAGCTGACAATGTTTTGTGAATATGTACTGAAAGGTTGACTTAACAAACTTTCTCTGCCTCAGAAACGTTTATCATTGGCCACTTCGTTGGGAAGTAAGATGACTGCTATCACGATGCACCGGCACCTGACACCATTATAGTGTAAGAAATGAAATTGGACTGCAAAACGAGGAAACGCTTAGCGCTTCGTCGCTAAACAGTGATGGGGGAATGTGGGCGGGGGGGGGGGGGGAGGTAATGCTTACAAAAAGTTACGTCAGAATAGTGTTTAGGTGAGCTAATTAGTCTACTCTTCATAGTTATACGGTGAATTTTGAACAGCTGAACTGAACAACGGATGACTAAGGAAGACTTATAGGACTATAAAGACATAGTCATATGTTGTTAGTTACTCGGTTCAAAAGTTGACTTCGCAAAAGATACGTTTGTCTGTTGCGTAGTGCGAACATTGAGCATATGTGGAGGTGAGATGACGGCGAAAGCATCCCCCCTTCCTCTCCCCCCCCCCCCCCAGCTGCACGCTGTTGCATTTGCATAGTTTTGAGGACCGACTACAACAGCGCGCAGACAAAAAGCGCAGCCTGAATTGCAAAATAGCACTGCACCAGGCCTTGCGGGCGAAGATCTCCCTGTTTTCGGTCTTAACCAATTTTCTTACCCAGATGAGAGGAGTGGAACTTCCTTTGTTAGAGGTAATATTTCTGTCCAATTCATTGCCGCCTAACACGCATACAGCTTTTTCAAAAACAAACTTCGTATTTGCAGAAAAAATTACCCTTGTCTGGAAATAGAATCAGAGAACAAGACGTTCTTACTGGGGTTGGGGTTGACCGGCCTGCTAACACAACTATGTACAATTCGTTTCATACTTAGCGTGCAATGTTATTGAAGAGAGAGAATTTCACAGCGATTCTTATGTCGAGTCCTCGCTGTTCGAGTCCCTTTGAGTTCCAGGTCTTGACGTTCAGACCATTTGTTGGGATCAAATATTGTGTTTGATGTGAGCTACCTGCATTGGCCACAGTGTAGTGTGAAGCTCTTGCGTTGGAGTGGTCCAGCTCTTCCAGATGTAAGGAAGGGAGGGAGGGATTTTCGAGCGAATTCAAACGTTTATAGAGCAGAGGGTCCCGTGGCATTCCAAGTCACTATGGAGTGTGTTACGGTAATTGCCACATGCTTCACACGCTCGTGTGCCACATCTGTTCAAAATGTGGTGTTGGACAGCATCGTCGGGTAGCGTAAGTGTTTTACACCGAAGCTGTATACCTCTACCAGCCAAGGAAACTTTCGTGTCGCTGGCATAAACAAAAAACGCCACTCTAAAAATTTAATACAAACAGCACCTCCTTTGAAATCAGGAATACAGCATACAGCTCAGCACTCGTTTTCAAAATAACAAAAAAACACAAAACAAGCATCAAAACCACATGATGGATGTTAAGGCGCGTGTGAACAAATCCTGTGGATGTGAAGCATTGTTCAGCGCACGCACCATTGTACGCTTCATGCACGACAAGCTCACAAGAGAAGTTAGTGAGGCTGAAAATGTTTTGAGGTTAGGTCGCGAGTGCATAAGCACCGCATATGTGAACCTTTCCAATAAGGAACTTGTTTTCCTTAGGAAGTAATCATTCGCGCATACCTGGTGACGTTGTGCGAGTATAAAAATTTGTGCGCTGAAACTATAAACATTTCTTGGTAGTTTCCACTAAGTGTGTCTTCTGGTCCTTCCTTCGTTTAGTGGTCGTTCACTCTCCGCTATACAACCCGGAGATCATGAACCAACAAGCCCAAATTTCCACTATCTCATGTATCTCATCCTGAAATTTTTAGTCGATCAAATATTTCGTGAAATGTCGAGTAGGTACAACGCTCTGCATAGCAAGCCGGAAGGGTGTTATATGCACAAGTGCACACCATTCAGCTGCCTAGGAAAAGCTTGCTTCCGTGGCTTCTTGCTTCGTTGCTGTGACCTTATCAGCTTTGATAATTAAAGAGAGCTTTTACGGCGCCTCTGATTGGCTCAGAATGCCACTATTACAAAATTTCACAATATGGCTGCATATGACGATATCCATAATAGCATCCTCGGTGGGGTACGTTTGGAGACTATGACACATTGGGAAATATCTGCTACCACTCGGCATCTTTTTCTTATTTGCCCGTAAATGTTCTGCTTTTTACCATACGAGTAGAATCAGCCAGTGACGGCTTAATAATAAGCGGTCTGCGTTTTCCACTTTATTTGTCAAGAACTAACGGCGCCAAATTGTTAAGAATGTTTATTATGACAGAGAAGGCCAAGGGGAAGGCTGCAAGCACCCGTCATGGGCCCCCCCCCCCCCCCCCCGCCACTTCTTCCTGTCCGTTCCTTAATCTAACAACATGGCTCCCCTCCAGCAATCTCACGCTTTCCGAATGCTTCTAGGCTTTACACATGGCGCAGGAGGACATTTTCACTGATGAAAAAGCTTGGAATACCGGGACCGGAACCAAACCTCCTGTGGGGAAATATGTACATCATTTGGAAAAAGGTATAAGTGCAAACGGCGATGCGCGTTCTCTAGTTCCTTTTTAATATTGTTGTCATAATGCGTATGTTTTCAAAGGAAATTTTTTGATCATCTTGGTTGGGAATAACGGAGGGCTAATTGGGAGGCATGGGCAATCCGCGAAGTGTTAGAGATGTGCCTGTGCGAGCAAAAACAAAGAAAGGCAAGTAACTGAGACATAGTATATGCCCACAATGCACATGAGTGTGGAAATTATGGAGCAGCTGAAGAGCCTGCGTTATCGAATTTTGTTGACCAGGAAATGCAATGCGTTGGAGTAGCTCTTGTGCAAAGCACTAATGGTACACTGACCACATGTCCTTAAGGAAGCTATAAAGTTGTGTCTTTATGCTATAAGGGTAAACGCTGAAAAATGTATTCAGTGTTTATTTACCGTCGCAATGAAGCTTCGAAACTTCTTGAACTAAACTGTTCATGGCGGGTTTTGCAACTCACTTTTCGACATTTTACTCGGTGAGAGCTGAGTAAAGTTAGTACTAGTACGTGTAAGTAAACTTATGCAGCCTATTAATAATAATAATAACAATTGATGCCAATGAACGTCATCCCCCTGCAATCTCAGCTATAAGGAAAATCATAGTGAACAACATTTGATTGATTCAACGAGCGGGCTTCCTCAAACTGTGGAGGAATGACAGCACGGGGAGTGCTTGCCATTCCGTGCTATAAAATGATGCCACCACTGTTCGGATTTGATAATGGCCTCGTGCTTAGCAGCGGAACTCCAGTGCCAGTTACTGAGCAGGCAAGAACATTGCTTGAATAACGCTTACATGTTCCCCATCGGTATAAATAAATACATTGAGTTAGATTGCAAGCTGGTGGGTCAAGTCAACGTCGTCAGAAACAACTTATGGTTGATCGTTGGCTGAGATTGAAAATAATTGTGAAGATAGGAAACAGCCTAGATAGAAAACCTTATCTGCGTTCCTAGGAAATAGCCAATTCTTTCCGAGAGGATGAACACTGAAAGAAATTGGTGCTAGATAAACTCGCTGATTGTGAGACAGAGAGAGAGATAGTAAACTTTATAAAAAAGAGCACACGAGCGAAGGTAGTTCTTCTGCTGTGCAGTGGGCGGCACCCTCAGTCCAGGAGTCCAGCGGCCTTAGCTGCCCTGCTCGCTTGGTTGAGCAGGTTGAGCTGGGTGTGCCTGTATGACCAGAGAATGTGCGCATCAATTCGTTATCGGTATAACCACAACTTCAAGTGTACCAGAGAGCTGGAAGAATGCCAACATTATACTTATCCATAAGAAGGGAGACGTTAAAGAATTGAAGAATTACAGACCCATTAGCTTGCTTTCAGTATTGTATAAAATATTCACCAAGATAATTTCCAATAGAATCAGGACAACACTTGACTTCAGTCAACCAAGAGAACAGGCTGGCTTCAGGAAGGGATATTCTACGATGGACCATATCCATGCCATCAATCAGGTAATCGAGAAATCTGCGGAGTACAATCAACCTCTCTATATGGCTTTCATAGATTATGAAAAGGCATTCGATTCAGTAGAGATATCAGCAGTCATAGAGGCATTGCGTAATCAAGGAGTGGAGGAGGCATACGTGAATATCTTGGCAAATATCTACAAGGATTCCACAGCTACCTTGGTTCTCCACAAGAAAAGTAGAAAGATACCTATCAAGAAAGGGGTCAGGCAAGGAGACACAATCTCTCCAATGCTATTCACTGCATGCTTAGAAGAAGTATTCAAGCTCTTAGACTGGGAAGGATTAGGAGTGAGGATCGATGGAGAATATCTCAGCAACCTTCGGTTTGCAGATGACATTGTCCTATTGAGCAACAATGGAGAGGAATTACAACAAATGATTGAGGACCTTCATCGAGAAAGTGCAAGAATTGGGTTGAAGATGAATATGCAGAAGACAAAGATAATGTTCAATAGCCTGGCAAGGGAACAAGAATTCAGGATCGCCAGTCAGCCTCTACAGTCTGTAAAGGAATATGTTTATCTAGGTCAATTACTCACAGGGGACCCTGATCATGAGAAAGAAATTTACAGAAGAATAAAATTGGGTTGGAGTGCATACGGCAGGCATTGCCAAATCCTGACTGGGAGATTACCACTGTCGTTGAAAAGAAAAGTGTACAATCATTGCATTCTACCGGTGCTAACATACGGGGCAGAAACTTGGAGGTTAACAAAGAAGCTCGAGAACAAGTTAAGGACCGCACAAAGAGCAATGGAACGAAAAATGTTAGGCCTAACGTTAAGAGACAGGAAGAGAGCGGTGTGGATCAGAGAACAAACGGGGGTAGACGATATTCTAGTTGACATTAAGCGGAAGAAATGGAGCTGGGCAGGCCATGTAATGCGTAGGATGGATAACCGGTGGACCATTAGGGTTACAGAATGGATACCAAGAGAAGGGAAGCGCAGTCGAGGACGGCAGAAAGTCAGGTGGGATGATGAGGTTAGGAAATTTGCAGGCGCAAGTTGGAATACGCTAGCGCAAGACAGGGGTAATTGGGGATCGCAGGGAGAGGCCTTCGTCCTGCAGTGGACATAAATATAGGCTGATGATGATGATGATGATGATAACCACAAAATGTGAGGTTATTCATGAGCGAGTTGCGCAAGCTCTCTCATTGAAAAGCTCACATTTGGCTGTTGTACCGATTATGCGTTGATGCGAACATTCTCTGGTCGGGAATATAGAAAGAAAAGTAAAGATTAAACAGCGTAAAATTAATTATGGCATTGCATTGTGCCTTTGTTGAAAAAGAGTGTGTCGCGGTTGACAAGTGTGATGTATCGCTTCTTGTGCGTGCTTTCTTGAAGCGCATTAACTCATGCAGAGAAACAAAGATACCCGCAGCGCTTCTGACGATGTCACTAGTGAACACGAGGCGTGTGAAATCGTGACATAATGGGAAAAAAAATATGCCAGATCATTTCGCAGGTCCCGACAGCTGTGTTTAATTCCCCGTCTATGTTATGTGTTCATTTCTGCAGAATACCAGAGGAGCCCCTCAAGCGACAATGCATAACAACGTGAAAGTGTAATAGCTTGCTCGTCAGGGAAATGTTCTTCGCCTCCATTTCAAAACACACTGTAGCTTATTGTGCTAGAAACAATGCTCTGTTATGAAAAGTAATAAATAATCATAAAGGAAAATAAGCCTGAGAGACATTTTTATACGACAAAGAAATCATTGAAACAGCTAATTGAAGCTATCTGTCTGTGATAGGTTTATTTTTACACCGGCTGTGCATCTTTGTCTCCTTGCTTTTTTTACACAATAAAATGTGTAAAGACAGTTAAATATTTTCTGCGGAGGTCACATAGCACCTATTTATGTCGAGCGATGGAAGTTTGACTAATCACTAATTGATACGATAGCCTAGTATTAGCGGATATATTTATGGCAGCCACTCTACGCGAAGATATAGTGTTATGATTTAACACATTTTTGGACCTGAGCGGTCCTGAAGTTTGAAAAACATCAACGAATGAGCTGATTAGAACAAAAAAATTTTCCTTTCAGGGTCTTGCTCCAACCTGTCATGACTGGCTGCAGAAGTACGGAGACATTGTCGGGTAATAACTTGGTCTATCTCGGACATTTCGCGAAAATTTCACGATTCCTTAAATTGACAGAAAAAAAACCTAGCACGCAATCTTTCGAGCATAAGATATCGGGGAAAAGAGAAAGAAACGCGTCAGCCCCTATGTGCAAATAACAAACGTCAGACACCCTTGTCATCAATACCCAAGATTGCTCTTCATGCTTGACGAACCCTTTCTGTTTATATAGCATCTAAGCGGCTCGAGGTTGAAAAATGAGCAAAAAACGCAACTCAACAGGATGTGTTCGCGTATGAATGCGTGGAACGCGTGAGAAGGTTTTTCATGCACTTATTAGAAATGCATTTCTTGTTGCCTTCGCGGTTCTGTCCTGTTTCCAACGATATTAGCCCTGAAGAGCTTTTCTACGTCTGAAAGCTCTTTTCATACTTGGCGTTGAGATCTTTCACTCGTCCTCAAAGACATTGATCAATAATGTGTTTGATCAGATCTAGCTGATTTCCCAGCATTAGCTTGTGAAGTGACTACAGAATCTCACTTAATGTCGGCTCGTTAAAGACATTGTAGACGTTTAAACGACACATAGGTATACAGGAAGAAGGAGACTTGAGGTGTTCAACAGAGGTCGAAGAAGGGATTTATCTGATGCCACCATATTGACAAAGGGATTTGTCTGCATCTGGGATTCACAAAACCGAGAAGGTTCAGACAAGGACATGTCCCCTAGCCAGGGCATTGGTTCTAGGACATCCATCGTTTGAATACTGTTGAACATTGTAGAAGTTTTGTCACTTGCACAATCTGACCAGCGACATTTTTATGGTCTCGCTTCTTCAAATGTTGAAGGCTTGAAAAACTCCGCTCAGAATAGCACAAAAACCTTCTTTTATTTCTGAATCAGAGATGTTGTCTTGAGCTGCAATGTCCAATGGAAATTGTGTGTTCTTCTTATGATGTTTTCTCCATTTTAAATTAAAACACGCGTTTATGAACGCATCGTATTGCAGGTATTTCAACGGTATCATGCCCGGCATAGTCCTGCGTGATGCTAACCTCATCGAGAAAGTCTTCGTTACGAATTTCAAGTCGTTCTCTGGAAGACAGGTGAGAAAGTGTATGCCTATGGCAAGACAATCGGGTAGTGATGAAGCACAGAGGAAGGTGCTAAAAGAAAAATTTATTAATACAATTTTTGCACATGATATTGTTACTAGCTATTTGCAATATATTATGTCGGAGTCATTTATGGTAGCGTTATCATGAACTAAATCAAATAATAATTAGGGTCCGATTTGCGCAAGTGTAGCTACCATCCTTACAAATGTTATAGCTGATATTTCAATAGGTTCTCACTTCAATTCAAAGCACTACAATTTTTAGTTATCCTTTTAGTTATTGATTTAAATCGTGATTTTGTAATGATCGTATATTGATCAAGCGCTCAAGGAGTCAGTGGACCTACTGTGTTAACGCGACACTAAAGGCAAATATTAAGTCAACGGGCAATGTTAAAATACGATCACAGAAACCTCGAAGCGGTTGTTTAGTGTCAAGAAAATACTTATTTTATGAGAAAATTCGCGCCTGAAGCGTCCTCGTACCTCTAGCGCCATTCAAATCGCCCGCCATCCCGAGTGAGGAATGGTGACGTTATGGTCTCATAGTGACGTTGTGCCGCCGGTGAGTAAAACGCCGCCCGCAGATTTTGCGGAAAACACAGACGCACGGGCAGAAACAGAGTCAAGACAACGCCGACGGGAGTGCGAAAGCGGAAGGAAAAACGTGCGCCGAATTGTAAACATGATGATCGCCGACGGTCGTCGCAATGGACCTTGTGGACGACGCCGACAACGGCACATTGGCTCGGGACGCTGTGCTAGATTTCAGCGATTTAAGCTCCGATGAGCGTGACATGCTGCTGAGGGCTCGCGCTGCCGGCGTCGTTCTGTACTACGACGGCGGCCTCGACACCGGCTCACCTGAGCGCGAAAGCAGAGAGGACTCCAGCAATGCGACGTTGGGCGACGAAGCTGGTCACCGTCTGGACGTGCTGTCGCGCGGACCGTTCGGGCATCCCGCGACATCACATGGACGTGGAACTCTTTGCTGCTTGCAATTTCAAGTGCGAGTTTAGCTACACACCGCAGCACTCCGCGATATTGGAACTACTGAAACTCGAAAGCGCGCGGCGCACAGTCGATCGAAAACGAAACCTTTACACCACTCATGTCGTTATCAAGGTGACACCAAAAAGTTATTTTTTCAAAGAATCTAATAGAAGTAGAGAAGTAGCATTTTCTTACGTCTAGTAATCCAAGGAAATTGTCTTTCTTTTTAGTCCAAGTGGTTGAGTACTAGCGACATAATATTTTTGAGGAGTGCCTTCGACATCGGGTAAGTACCTGAATGTCCCTGGGGAGTCTCTTATCATGTCCTGCATTTACCTCAATTTCTCGATTACTAAAGTTCTGTTCGCGATTATATTGACACCCTAGACGTTCTAGTGCATTACTCTATCACTTTAGCTTGACTTTTTATTTGCCTTTGGTGTCCCTTTAACGCTAGCGTATGATATCAATTCCACCAGTCATGCGGGGCTACTATGTTTTATAGTTCCCATAAAACCGGCGTCTGAATTCCGGATTCTGAGTTCCTTGCAGCCCCTAGCCATTTTCCATTTGGTTCCTTAAAGATAATGGTGGTGGCTTCCAAGAACCTTCCATTCAACAAGCTTCGGCTAACAAGACTCTCTGGCGAAGAGTGGCGGCAGCTGAGAAGCATTGTGTCTCCCGCTTTCAAGAAGACCAATGTGAAACAGGTAGTACATTATGCTTCCTTGCCTCGCAAGCACTCGAGATTAGCCTGAGCTACCGATGTAGGTAGTTGACCGTTACGCAATTTCATAGCCAGAACATGTGGTTTTTACTCATTCAATCTTCATCAAAACGAAGAAGAATATTCAACCACAGGGTAAATAAAGGTAGTGCTTTTTCTGTTTGTTTGGCGAGGTACGTTTATTCCTTTTTAGTTCAAAGAAATCTCATTGATACATCGCGTGGCTTAAATCATTAGCAATACAGGAAGTTGTTATTACGTGAGACCAACAGGGATCAAATCAAGTCAAATCAATTTATTGTCCAGTTTACATGCTGGACGGTCAGGGATGTCGCAGATAACGTGTGTAGTTGTCCTGTTCATTACACATTGGCCATCTACATTTCTCGTCTGTCAGCACATAAGCAGCAAACAGAGGTTCGGAGTAGCAGCAACTTTTAAGTTGATTTCCGCACTTCACGTTTATTCCACGCATGCGGCGTTAAACGCCGCCAGAAACCGAAGTTGTGTTGCATTTGTTTCGTCTCTTGCATGCTTGCCATACCTGCTTCAGACGGTGCCCATGATGAGTGCGTGCACGTGTCGTTTCTTTGACATCGTCGACGAACTCACGAGCCGCCAGGGTTCGAGCGTCGAGCTGTTCAAGCCATTCGTTGACCTGGCGGCCGACATTTCACTGCGGTTCTGCGCCGGCATAAACTCGAACGTGCAACGAGGTGATGAAAGGGCTCGCGCTCTCGTCCACTTCGCACGCAAGAACATAGGCCAGTTCAACGGATTCTTCTTGTTTCTTTTCAGTAAGTTGGTGTCAGGCATCTTCAGAGATTCCAACGATTTTTTTGGGAGCTGTTAAGAAAAGTTTTGAGAAATGCTGCGGTGTTGTGCGTCGACTAAAAACAAAAAGAGTTGTCTCGTGTCAGCCATCCCCTACATTATACTATAGCTACTACATTATATGTTGGAAAGCAGACAATGTTCGGCTGAGTTTAAGACGTTTTGTATAATATTACGCTGTTCGGCCAGGACTAAAAGTACTAAAAGTTATGGGGATGATCCTTCCTTGCAGAACTGAAACAGTGTTGGCTCGTTTTAGAGCAGGTTTTCGGTCCTGAGGTCGGTCTTTTATAAATGCTTAGCAGTGGGCATATAACATGCCCTGTGAACTGCCTGAATTTGCGCAGCTGCCAACTCCAATTGCTGGTGGGATTTGTGTGCCCAACCAGTAGGTGTTTCGCGTTGCGCGAAAAAAAAAAACAGGCCTGTCCTCTGCGTATACCGAAGTGCCTATTTCTCCGCATGCACGATTTGCCATGAAAAGATAAAACCATGCGTGTTTTGAAGCTTTAGCAAACCAGATAGTGGAAAATTCGCCAATTGTGTGCAACCTGACCCTTTAGTTCACGAGCGTGTCTTTATACGCTTCATTTTGAATTGCAGGCAAAGTACGTAAACCAAATTTCCTTTTCCCACAGATATACTGCCAAACACTCCGTGGCTTCACAACCTAGTTCTCTTTGTTCGGAAGATGTTCACACGACTTCCATCCGAAGAGTTTGTGGAAAAAATGCGCCCTTTCATCGAACACCGTCGCCACCGCAAAACTGTAAGTTGCCATTGCGGTACGGGAAGGTGGTGATATAGTAAACTTTGGCTGGCGGTGAAGGGGGCTAGCGGGTCGATAATTTTGTAGCCGCGCTACTTTTGAACGCGAAAGGCTAACTAAACACATCCGAATGAGATACACACGTCCATGGACAACGCTCCATAATAACGGCGTGTGCCGTTATTTGAGGTGGAGGAGAGAGCGGAGGGTGTTGTTGACTGCAGACAGATGCAGCTTTACCGGAAGTGGCGCCAACTGCTCGGCCTCCGGTTATTTAAACAAATGCAGCCTATTTCAAAATCTAAAGAATAGTTCGAAATAACAGTTGGGCAGACATACGGATTTAATTGTTTCGAACAAATCCCAAAGCGCCATCGATATCGCTATCGCCAGATGAAACGTGGTCCCTTAAAAATTCACAGCAGTGGACTCGAGACTCAAGTTCAGAGAACTCATTATGAACTTGCCTGCCCATTTTGTATTGTCATACAGGAAAAAAATATACAAAGAAATCGAAAAAAATAGAAAAAGTAAAGAGAGTCAGAATAATAACATTGCGGAAACACAGGGCACCACGGAAATGAGACATATCCTGCTAAACAATATGCATTGTCAAAGCTGGCTGTATCGGCAATGTGTGAGCGTCCAGTCAGAGTGTTACCAAATCTGTCTCTATATGTACAGTCACGGCATAAAAATGTGAAACGCAAGAAAACAAAAAGCAGACAAAAGCTTCGGCAAGTTCTCATACGCGTCAATAGGTCGTCTTAATATGTCCCCACTCAAGTGTTTTGCCTCTCCATATATGTATGTGAAAGTCAGTTGTGCATATCTCTGCTTATAAAAGGAACCTTCATGATGTCAATGATCCTTCAAAATGTTTTTCGTTTATAGCATGTGCTATATCATGTGCTTTTTGGGATATAACGCGCCTATTGCACACGTCGTTAAATACCTTTCCAACAGAGGAAATTATAAATTACTACGTCTAACCAAATGTCAAGCGAACCCGCTCTGTCGCATTGTGAAAATATATATATCAGCGCAGAAAATTTTTCTAAAGAACGCTATGACAAACTGTATTGACGATCCATACTCTTCACTCTTGTTTACTTTCTCAGGTAAATTACTGCGACGTGCTGCAGCTTCTTTTGAATTCAGAGGACGAACACGGACGTGCAAATGGCAGTTCAGATGTGAATACCCAAAGATCTGCAGGTGTGTGCTAGTTAGCTCGTAGCTAAATGTTTCGGAGGGTCTCCACAGTTTGGTGAACAGACAGACAGAGGGTAGTTATTGCCTCTGCTTGGGAAATCTGCATTGAAACAATCGTGTGCTCAAGCATGCTTTTGTGATTGCGCAGGTTAGCGTACTGCTTGTATATGTTACTGACATTGCGTAGTGCTGCAGGACTTCCTCTCGAAATGTGGATGTCAGGAGCACGTTACATCCTAAGGCAGCAAGTGTGCTTACAATGTTCTGAAAAGAAATATTCACATTGATTAGAAACAATGATAGACGTTGAATTTTTAATGGGTATAAAATGCTAACTGTATTCCGCGGCCACGTCATGGCATGGCAAGAACTATATTTTGGTTCAGAGAAACTAGGGCCCGAGGGCAGAAGCCCCCAGGCAATGTCGGTGGCTCCGCCTACGTAGCCCGACCACTTCCAAACTCTAACGACGCGGCTGGCGAACATCATACATAACCAGAACCGAAACTTACCTGTTCTGTTTTGCAATGTTACAGGTACAAACAGTAAAAACTACTTATCTATGAGAACAGAAACAAATATCTGTCTTTTTCTAACCGCCAGGTAAGAATCATTATCAAGTTTCGTGTTGTATACGTTTTAACCTGGCCTTTTGCCTGATACAATAAAGCTTGCTGAAAAAAGAGAACATCGACCAAGAACGAAAAAAATATACACTTAGTGAAAATTTACAAGGATTTCTGGCTCCCACAAGAGAGCCTTGTTCACAATTAAGCGAATTAGGCTTGAGCCCGTGAGAAGTTCGTGACGTGGCAAAATATGCAGGCATCACTCTGTATCTCCGCGCGAATGAACAGCCCCGCGGTGAATCGCGCATTTGGATGAGTGAGAGAGATAGGGACGTAGAAATTGGCATATTTTTGTTCGTTTTGTAAGCATGGGTAGCGCATATTATTATGTCTTAATAACGTTTCCGGCATTGTGCTTTCATAAACCTCCTGTACGCTGAAACAGGGGCCAACTAAGATATATCGAGATTGTTTTACTTTAATTGTTCTCTTGCCCTTAACCGTCGGAAAATGTTTCCCTCCTTACCGAAGCTAATGTTTTCTCCGAGATCACTGCAGTTTGATTTGGGGTTATCATCATTAAATCGGCAACTAAGATCTCCTTGTACAACCAAGGAACTCATATTCCGCAATAGAAAAACTGGAACTTGAATCGAAGACGACGTGTATACAACGCTCCTTGCAATTAAAAAGGGCTGTCAAGTGCGCATGGTTCACTAAATAATATTCTGCTTTCTCTCTTAATTGTTTACAGCATCGACGTGGTTGCTGTCAGCTTAACAATGACGTCTTACCTTCTGGCGAAACACCAGCTTGCGCAGATGAAGGTTAGACAAGAAGTAAGAGCGGTATTGAAGAACAAGGTGAGCTTTGTGCACGCGTATAGTCGTTCTTTTGTTGTTTGACAGTGGGGCGGCAAAGCATATCTGAGTTAACACTAATTCCCTCTCTGGTTTTCGCAGAAAGCTCTCACATTTGACGACGTATCATCTCTCACGTACCTAAACCAGGTAATACTTGAGTCGCACCGGCTTTACCCACCTCTACCTGGGTGAGTTGCTAATAATTCTTCTAACACACATATATAGTTATAAATGTATTCATGGTACCCACGCTCAGTTTTGGCCCGAAAGGCCAGCTGAAATTATGCACACGACGATTTACATCATTTGACACCGATGACTATGACAGATTTGAAAAGTATTTCGTACAGATGAGTACAACGCAAACACGAATGAACGACATAAAGATATTAACTTCTACTGGCACAGACATATGCCTACTGTGGCCACGGCCAGGAAGACGACCACAATGACGCCACGTCTAATCGCGGAATTGTTCGCAAAACAAACCTCGCTTTAAGAAGCCTCCGTTGATTAGAATTGTTTTCTTCGTAATCATGCTTTAGATACGCAATAATATCTGACCCGGACGTTTAATGAAACTGCTGGAATTGCTAATGTACAGCGGATGAGAAAATTTTACATGACGTGATTTAGGCGGCATATGTGCATTCCTGCTTTGTTCATAAGGCATGCCACTTCTTATTTATTGAATTACTGGGTAGGTCGCAAAGGCTACGGCACACTAAAGCTTTAGAATTCCAGACTATAAGACAAAGCTTTGCTGGAATTCGAAGTTTTCGCAAATCCCGTGGCCGGTAAACCTTTGTAAACAATTGTACTAGGTATAGACCAAAGAGAGAGGGAGCAAGGAGAGGAAAGGCAGGGAGGTCAACCAGACCAGCGTCCGGTTTGCTACCCTATACTGGGAATAAAGGAAAGGGGGAACAGAAAGACGAAAAGAGGACCAGAATTACCAGCGCTTCTAAGTGTTCGCCATGTTAATTATTATTATTATTATTATTATTATTATTATTATTATTATCTTAAAAGCGTACAGCGGTATATTTGCCCCAGTTTTGACATCTATATTTAATAGCTCTCTGAATACTTCCACCTTCCCTCACATGTGGAAAACTGCTCGTGTTTTTCCTGTATTTAAGTCTGGCTGTAAAACCGATGTCTCAAATTATCGCCCGATTTCTCTTCTCTGTGCCACGTCTAAGGTTTTTGAGCTTGCTCTTCACAACGTATTGTCTTGTACTGTGAAGAACACATTGATTCCGAATCAGCATGGATTCCTCACCGGCCGCTCTACTATCACAAATCTCGCAAGCTTCATGACACATATCTCCGCGCCGGTACTTCAAATGGGGCAAGTAGACACCATATATTGCGACCTCAGTAAAGCTTTTGATGTGGTAAGCCACTCACTGCTTCTCATCAAGCTTACGCACTTTGGTGTTGACTCGTCAATTGTAAATCTATTGCGGAGTTATCTTATTGGTAGATCATGTTTTGTTGACGTCAACGGCCAAACGTCTTCATCGTACATGGTAACCAGCGGCGTTCCTCAAGGATCAGTGTTAGGACCACTCCTTTTTTTTTAATTTTTATTAATGACGTTCTTTCCGCCATTCGACATTCTTCATTCCTCCTATATGCTGATGACATAAAGATCTTTAAGGCAATTCACACTGTTGATGACTGTCGCATCCTGCAGTCTGACCTGCTTTCTTTTTCTAAATGGTGCACAGATAATAACCTCACCTTGAATGCTGCTAAAACCAAAGTCATGACTTTCACCCGCAAAACAGCAAGCATCTCTTTTTCTTATTCAGTAGATTCTGTACCATTGTGTAAGGTCCGTGAGATCAATGATCTTGGTGTACTTTTTGATACAACCTTACACTTTTCAGCTCACACTAAACGCGTTGCAATGCGGGGCATGCGCACTCTTGGCTCTGTTTGCAAACTGTCGAGAGAATTCAATTATCCTACACCGTTCCGCAAGTTGTACACAACAATCTGTTTTCCTCAGCTCGAATACGCGTCGGTCGTCTGGAATGGCATTTCTAGATCCAACAGTGACATTATAGATCGGGCCCAGAAAAAGTTTCTAAGCATATATCATCACCGCTTTGCAAACACGGACTCTGGGCCCTGCTCTAGCACTGTTGGATTATTGCCATTGCCCTTACTTCGCTGCCGCCGTAATCGTGCTGACCTGCTTTTCCTTTTCAAACTCCTTCACGGTATCCTCATGTGCCCCGAACTCCTCAGTTGTATCACATTTCGTATTCCGCGCAAAATCACCAGAGAACACAGACCTTTCCATGTTGCTGCCTGTCACCACCAACACTCAACCGTCCATAGAATACAGAGTCTTTATAACGCCCACTTTCATGACCTTGATATTTTTCACAACTCTCTGTCTTTGTTCTGCTCTCAGCTTTCCGTTGTTGTGTCTTAGTTTCACCATATTGTTCAACTTCCCTTCTCCATTTTATTATGTATGCATTTTGCGCCTTCGGTTACATGTATGTACACTTTTCTTTTCAAGATTGATATTTTTATTCATTGTTTTTTTTCACTGATACTCCCCTGCTGTATTTCTTTTTCTATGTATACGTGCGCCAGCACCCAGACCTCACGGTTGTTCCTGGGCACGATAAATAAATGATTGATTGATTGATTGATTGATTATTATTATTATTATTATTATTATTATTATTATTATTATTATTATTATTATTATTATTATTATTATTATTATGTGAGTACTGCTTGGGGTCTGCGGGCAAGACGCTGCCAACAATGGGTCGCAGTGCGTTTGCTGTTCTTAGTTTCCTGCAGTGGCGGTATCCGAAAGTGCTGCAGCCGTCTTGTCGTCTCTGAAGGCCGGTAGGTGTGTCTGCCTTAATGCGATCACATTTAATATGGCAGAATGCAACTTTCTCGTGTTGTCTCCGTGTATGTCGCAGGGCGTGTCGCATTCGCAGCGCCTTCTTTAGCTGGTTGTTGGTGCAGTTGACAAGGGCACAGTACCGCCGGACGAATAGGCTATGCACGTTCCGCTTCTGAGAACATGCAGAAAACAAACAGCTGAGTATGTGCGGTAAGAATAGGTGTAAAATCACCGCAACCAGGGAACACGCACCGCAAGTACAGCTACTATCTACCTGTCTCTCGTAGTCGCCGCCGGAAGGCATCACCTGGTGTGGAGAGTAGAAAGAGCGTTTGGATTTATAGTGGACATAAGCATCGACCGGGCGGCAGTCGGGATAAGTAAGAGGCGTTTAGAGTATTGGTGGAAAAAAAGACGGAAAGAGATTGATAGCACCGGGTCCATGACAAGCACAGGTAGTGGTACAAGGTAGATAGACAAGTTTTGAGGAAGAAATAAAATATTAAGGTGATGTATACAAAAATTCCTAGAATGAAAAGCATGTATAACACACATGAATACCTCAAGCAGGCTAGACGACTGTTTGTCACCGCCCCGTTTCAAACGCGATCCCTTTTCGTAGCGGCGCGGCTAACACTCTCGGAACGGGGCTATAAAAAAAAAAACTGGTCTATAGAAGACGACATAGCAAGTGAAATAATTCTTTGTTTGATCTGAATATTGCAGATACTGAATGTAGATCATACCAAAATTATTATGCTTTTCCAGGTCGGTGCGCCGAGTGGCTGTGGAAGATTACTGCGAAGGAGATTTCAGAATACCCAAGGGCACCGACGTGTTTGTGCCAGCACTAGACATTCACTACGACTCGAACTTGTGGCCAGAACCAGAGAAGTTTGACCCAGATCGGTAAGATAGAAAATGGACGGAAAGCAACTAGCTGCACTCATCGCCATAACAGGCGTTTCAACAAATTCGTAATCCTTAAAACTGCGCAGCAGTGCGAATGAGGGTTGTATTTATGGCGACACGTTATTTCCGCCGGCTCAAATAAAAAGATTGCACTTGACTGCTTATTTTGATTCTAAATTGTACTTTTGTTTCGTGAATTGTTCTGCTGACTACACAGATTCAGCCCCGAAAACGCTGACTCAATCAAGCCCACTGCGTACCTGCCTTTCGGACTCGGTCCACGGATGTGCATAGCCACGGTACTGGCCCAGACGGAGATAGCATTGATTATCGCCATGCTTGTGTCTCGGTACAACCTGGAGCTACCAGCGGAAGAACTTGCAAACGTAAGTGACTGTGCTGTCCAAACAAGCCTCTTGTCGCAAAGGCCACATGCGTTCGTGAATTAAGCAAAGGCACGCGGTACACTTCACCATGGGATGCGACGTATGCAACGAATCGTAGCATCAACAACAGTGTCCAACCGATTTTGTAGAAGTTACCGGAGACGGCGAGAGAGAGAAAGTGGTTGTGGAGAGGAAGAGACGACGTTTCCTGCAACCCTTTGTGAGCACGGTTCCGCGCCTCCGACGAAGCAGCAAGCTTTACACCGAGGCATGCTTCGTCTCACAGGCCACGTCGTACCATGTTTTTCCCGCCTCAAACAGCCTCGCAAAATGGCGTCGAAGCCCCTCCTCCCAGAGTAAATTTCTGTTCCCTTTAAAGTTGCTTACCGAAATAGCAAGAAGGAAATCAGGCGCTCAGCATTGTTCGGCTATGACAAATTTTCGCGCGCGCTTCTGTCTCAAGACAATCTTGTTGCTTCAGTTATTGCGCCTAATCTTTTATTGCGATAGCAATTATATGGACACTCCAAAGCAGATTTCTGCCGTCGGCGTCGCCGTCGCCGTGAGGTTCCGTATGACGTCAACGGCGATGAAATCGTCGCCGCGCTCCGGACGCGGTATGTGCGAGTGAAAGGGTGCGAGGGACGCGCGCTTTCACGGGGAGCGAACGCACTTCGGAGAGCAAACGCGCGTTCTGCGCCGTGCTCCCTGAAGGGCTGCAGAATTAAGCGTCTCTTTCCTCCTTTCCATATATAGAGAGCAAACGCAACTTTTTCCGTCGCGCGAAAGGCTGTGGGGGGACGGGAGGGAGGGAGGGAGGGAAGGCGGCGTTTAGCTGCGGCACCAAATACGTATTATTGCGATAGCAATTATATGGACACTCAAAAGCAGATTTCTGCCGTCGGCGTCGCCGTCGCCGTCGCCGTAGCCGTCGCCGTCGCCGTCGCCGTCGCCGTCGCCGTGAGGTTCCGTATGACGTCATTTGGAGAAGAAATCGTCGCCGAACGCTGTATGTGCGAGTGAAAGGGCGCGAGGGGCGCGTCTTTCACGGGGAGTGAACGCACGGCGGAGAACAAACGCGCGTTCTGCGCCGTGCTCGCTTAAGGGCTGCAGAAGTAGGCGTCTCTTTTCTCCTTTACAATCACCATAAATGTAGAGCAAACGCACATTCTTCCGACGCGCGAGAAGCCGTGGGGGAGGGGGAGGGAGGGGAGGCGACGTTTAGCTGCGGCACCAAGTGCCTATTATTGCGATAGCAATTATATGGACACTCAAAAGCAGATTTCTGCCGTCGGCGTCGCCGTCGCCGTCGCCGTGAGGTTCCGTATGACGTCAATGGAGATGAAATCGTGGCCGCGCGCCGCCGAACGCTGTATGTGCGAGTGAAAGGGCGCGAGGGACGCGCTCTTTCACGGGGAGTGAACGCACGGCGGAGAACAAACGCGCGTTCTGCGCCGTGCTTCCTTAAGGGCTGCAGAAGTAGGCGTCTCTTTCCTCCTTTACAATCACCATATATGTAGAGCAAACGCGCCTTCTTCCGATGCGCGAGAGGCCGTGGGGGAGGGGGGGAAGGGGGAGGGAAGGGAGGCGACGTTTAGCTGCGGCACCAAGTGCCTATTTATATCAGAGGCTCCGGCAACAGTCACCAACGCCGCACGCATTTTGAGCGAACGCGGGCAAAATGCCGACGGCGTCGACAACAGTTCGGCGCGTTGCCGGTGCTGCTGCATGTCCAAGTTTATACAGCTGATAAAGCTAATATCATTACTCCGTATATCTCTCTACAAATTTGCTATCGCAATTGATGCTTCACCTTTCAGGTGAAACTGCGACAACTTTTTTATATCACAGGCTCCGGCAACAGTCACCAACGCCGCACGCATTTTGAGCGAACGCAGGCAAAACGCCGATGGCGTCGGCAACAGTTCTGCGTGTTACCCATGCTGCTGCATGTCCAAGTTTATACAGCTGATAAAGCTAATATTATTACTCCGTATAGCTCTCTACAAGTTTGCTATCGCAATTGATGCTTCGCCTTTCAGGTGAAACTGCGACCACTTTTTTATATAAAAAATGTCACAGTTTCGCCCTAAGGGCGAAGCAATGAATGCGATAGCAACACAGCAATGCCATACGAAGTAAGGTGAGCGGCTTTGGTAGCAACAACACGCAGAACTGTTGTCGACGCCATCGGCGTTTTGCCCGCGTTAGCTCAAAATGCGTGCGGCGTTGGTGACTGTTGCTGGAGCCTCTGATATAAATAGGCACTTGGTGCCGCAGCTAAACGTCGCCTCCCTTCCCTCCCCCTCCCCCACGGCCTCTCGCGCGTCCGAAGAAGGCGCGTTTGCTCTACATATATGGTGATTGTAAAGGAGAAAAGAGACGCCTACTTCTGCAGCCCTTAAGCGAGCACGGCGCAGAACGCGCGTTTGTTCTCCGCCGTGCGTTCACTCCCCGTGAAAGACGCGCCCCTCGCGCCCTTTCACTCGCACATACAGCGTTCGGCGCGCGGCGACGATTTCATCTCCAAATGACGTCATACGGAACCTCGCCGTCGCCGACGGCAGAAATCTGCTTTTGAGTGTCCATATAATTGCTATCGCAATAAAACGCCGGCCGCACGCGTTTGGTGCGAACGCGGGAAAAACGCCGACGGCGTCGACAACTGTTCTGCGCATTGCTGGTGCTGCAGCATGTCCAAGTTTATACAGCTGATAAAGCTACTATCCTTACTCCGTATAGCTCTCTACTAATTTGCTATCGCAATGGGTGCTTCGCCTTTCGGGTGAAACTGCGAAAAATTTTTATTGCGATAGCAATTATATGGACACTTCAACAGGATTTCTGCCGTCGGCGTCGCCGTCGTCGTCGCCGTCGCCGTCAGGTTCCGTATAGATTCCAAGGGCGATAAAATCGTCGCCGCGCGCCGTACGAGTAAAAGCGCGCGGGGGACGCGCGCTATCACGGAGAGCCAACGCACGGCGGAAAGCAAACGCGATTGTCGCCCAAAAGGCCGTGGGGGTAAGGGGGGGAGAGAGGCGGGGCGACGCTGTGCTACGGCACCAAATGCTTATCTTGCAACCCAGCGCAAGGAGAACTGGCAACGCAATCTCCCACGCGAAAGCAAAAAAAAAAAAAAAAAAGCGGGGAGGCAGCGCGGGAGGGACTGGGGGAGCAGCTTCTACTCTGCCAAAAAATACGCTTGCACTGGCTGTGGTAGCCGTCGCCCGCACCGTCTCTTTATCTCCACCACGGCCGGGCTCGACTGGCGCGCGCACTCGCTTCTTAAGAAGCGAGCGAGCGCGCGCGCCAGTCGAGCCCTGCCGTGTCTCCACACGGCTCTGACCTTTATGCGCTGTCCATTCGCCGCTCAGTTTCCGTTGAAGCGATAGACCGCACGATTCTTCGCCCGCTGCAGCGGCCGCGCCAGCGTTTTGACAGTCGTTGTCTGCGGTCATTCAGTGTGATCTATTCAGTTTGCTTGTGCGCGATGACACCACGCTTGTCAATTCAGTTAGAAAGCGAATGTGTCCACGTTTATGCGGCCGATAAAACTACTCTACTATCCCTACTCCGAATAGCTCTCTACCAATTTGCTATCGCAATTGATGCTTCGCCTTTCTGGCGAAACTGCGACATTTTTTAACTTTTCCGCCAAATGTGTTTGGAAAATCATTGCAAATTGTGGCAATTTGTTAAAATCATCGACTTGCAGAGTCTGAAAGTCGGTTGAAGCCAGATTGAAGGAGTTCCGGCAAATTCATGTGTTCGGCCGACTGGACTCCAACATTTTATTTCCAGAGCAATGATATGGAGACTCCAGGCGTATTTCTGCCGTCGCCGTGAGGTTCCGCATAAATTCCAAGGGCGATAAAATCGTCGCCGCGCGCTGTATGCTGCCTGCGAGGGTGCACGAGCCTGCAATCGCGGCTTAATCTCGCGCACGCAAGGGAGGGAAGCCTTCCGTCACACGCAACTCTTCGGGGTGAGGGTAGGGAGAGAAGAGGGGTGCGTTCTCCGGCGGCCGTGCGCGCCAGCCCGGGCCGCACGCGTTGATGTGAGACGCTTCATGGAGGTCCATTCGCTCGCTACTGCTGCTGCGCTTCCTAACTCCAGCATTGTGACAGCGAGTTTCCGCGGTCATCGAGAGAGATATGTTCATGTTTACTTGTGCGCACGTGGCACCATGCTTGTTCATTTTGTTAGTGTGCCTATGCTTACAAGTATATACGGCCGATAAAACTAATACGGCCACTAATTTTACATGGCGAACGATGCTTCGCTTTAAGGCAGAAATTTTTTGCAAGAAACAAAAACTCTTGCACCCTGGCCATCGATGGCGCTCAAAGCGATTTGGGCGCTAGTGCCGTGTTTCAAGAACTCTGGCCTCAGTCGCCGATTGTACTTCTGCTGTGCGTCCTCCCACGTGAGCACATTGCTCACTCTCTCCTTCTTTCATTCTCACCCCCCTCCCCCCTTCGCCCTTATGTAGGGCAGCAAACCGGATTCTGGTCTGATTGACCTGCGTGCTTTTCATCTCCTCGCTTTCCCTCTCTTCTCGAATCCATGTGCCGACCCTCATTTTCGTGCTAGCACAATGGCCGCATTTGGAGCTCCTATATATTAACGCCAGATGTTTCTCTGGTGACTGTTGTTGGAAATTGTGTGCAACGTTCTGCACTCAAAAGAGGCCACGAAGCAAATAATCAGAAATATGACGATCTTGTGTTCAGAGAAGAAACGTAGGGATGTACATTTTGCTCCACAGATGTGTCTCCAAGCTGGACATTTGAGCAGTTAAATTGAATATTAACCTTTCCACGCAGCGTTCCATTCGCGCTTTCTTCTCGCAGAGCACCTGCTGTGGCAAGTTTTCATTTCATTTGATTTATTTCCTTCAAAGCGTACATACACAGTGCGCAATAAAATTGTTTGGCCTATAGTTGAGGCTAGGGTAGGATCGTGTTAGTGAACATTTTGCAACAGCAAAAATTAAAAGAACAACAATGTCGAAGGTCATGCAGCTATAACACATGAAATCAACATGTATGCAAGTCACAAAAGGTTTAAAGAGACTTGAAACAAGGACAATACTTGTATCGCTCAAAAAATGATAAGATAAACAAAATACCTGCTATGCATAAAAACGGTAAACGTGCAACAAATACAAAATAATACAGAATATATTTATTGTCGTCTTGGAAAAGTCAATCTTAAAATCTTCAATCTTCGAAAAGTGAAACTTTGATCAAGTAAAAGGTTACAGGTATAGCTTGCAATCTTCGAAAAGTGAAACCTTTTTTAAAGTCAATACGACGTGGTTTGCCATTGTTATTTTAGGTGGTACAAAAATTAATATTTCAGCTCCGTGATTCTGTAATAAGCGCAGGCCGTAGGCATTCCGGGTTATTGGAATAAAATGTTTTCTTTGTTAGCTTTTACAGTGCTCCTGTTAGGGAATGAATAGGCCTATCGGAAACGGGTGATCGTTTCGAATAACGTTGTTAGCAGTGATGTAAATTTTCAGTTTAGAATAAAGTAAGAAGGGTAACAGATCAAGTTCTCTGAACAGTTGTAGAGATGGTACATAGACGTTCTGGAACGTCATTAAGCGCATAGCTATCTGCTGAAGGCCTGTAGTAAGGTCTACATTAAACGTTGACGTCCATGATTCGCATCAGTACGTCAAGTTACAATGAAACAAGAAAAAAATATTATTTTTAATGCAGAAATGTTGTTCGGTGGCAATAATCTGCATATGTCGTCTTTCACTTTCCACGTACCTCCTTGAACGGGTTCCCATTCCGCATAAATTGCAGCAGCTTACTTCTAACAGCTGTAGGGCGGATATATTTGAAGCCCAACTTTCTTTGGCACTTGCGCCTACTTAGTGCAGGCAGCTGTATGTCGGATCAAAATGGGTCAATCCCGGAGACAATGCATCGAAGGTGCTGATTTGGAGATCCGATGCCGATACCCGTGCACAATGTGCATCGCCGCCACGATTTCAGCGTTTACTGTAGCGGGGGCGATCCGGGAGCCATTGCAAC
This sequence comes from Dermacentor silvarum, assembly GCF_013339745.2. Classification (NCBI taxonomy): domain Eukaryota; kingdom Metazoa; phylum Arthropoda; class Arachnida; order Ixodida; family Ixodidae; genus Dermacentor; species Dermacentor silvarum. The sequence goes on from NC_051158.1 coordinate 89,463,099, forward strand.
GTCACAAAACCCACCCGCATCATAATGTCACGTTGTAATGACGAGGTAGAAACAGTTAGTGCCAGAATGAGCCACGAATATAGCTTTTTATTGGACGAAATGCGTGTTGAGCCCAGTTGTAACATTGTAACACTGGTTAGACGGTGCAAAATGGTCAACGGGAAAAAGATAAACAATCTACATGTGTCATGTCAGCATTAGCCATTAGATTTAACCAATAAATGTCCCCAGCAGCTGATCGAGGTAACCTTATCTGGAAGCTTTCGATTCACTTTTTCAGTGATATTCTGACGGTTTCGGCCCAGTTATAGTTACGAGAAACTGATATATTCTAGTAGTTTTCTGCGCTTGTTGGTCTATATTGAACTGGCCGAAACTAACGTATGTATTCCCAAACCAATCTTATACCTACGTTCTGCCCTCCTTGCCTTTTCACTGCCTTAACGCTTTTCATAAAGACATTTTATACTTGAACCCAAGCCTTACTTAACCTTCATCATCATCATCATCATGATCAGCCTATATTTATGTCCACTGCAGGACGAAGGCCTCTCCCTGCGATCTCCAATTACCCCTGTCTTGCGCTAGCGTATTCCAACTTGCGCCTGCGAATTTCCTAACCTCATCATCGCACCTGACTTTCTGCCGTCCTCGACTGCGCTTCCCTTCTCTTGGTATCCATTCTGTAACCCTAATGGTCCACCGGTTATCCATCCTACGCATTACATGGCCTGCCCAGCTCCATTTCTTCCGCTTAATATCAACTAGAATATCGTCTACCCCCGTTTGTTCTCTGATCCACACCGCTCTCTTCCTGTCTCTTAGCGTTACTCCTACGATTTTTCGTTCCATCGCTCTTTGTGCGGTCCTTAACTTGTTATCGAGCTTCTTTGTTAACCTCTAAGTTTCTGCCCCATATCTTAGCACCGGTAGAATGCAATGATTGTACACTTTTCTTTTCAACGACAGTGGTAAGCTCCCAGTCAGGATTTGGCAATGCATGCCGTATGCACTCCAACCCAATTTTATTCTTCTGGAAATTTCTTTCTCATGATCAGGGTACTTATCATGGTACTTATCAGGGTACTTACCATGGTACTTATCAGGGTACTTTATTATGATCATGATACTTAACCTTACCGCATCGAAAAATTTTCGTTCGTTAAGGTAGCCTTGCATACCTTAAGGCGCATACCGTGCATACCTTGCGCCTTATTCGGCACAAGGCCGACCACTGCCGAGCTCGTCGATCTCGTCGCTCTTTCAAGAGAACCCTACGCCCACGAAGCGCATCCACATGTGGAACTCATGCGGAGTGTAATTGGGGACCATCGTGATCCCACGAAAGTATGCAATGACGGCGAGGTTCTAAGCACATCTGTCGTTTCGCAGTGAGCTGTTATCCACCTTCTCTCTTCATGCTACCACTCGCTCTGAGCCCAGGCGATTGCGCTTCTCTCGTGAAGCTGCTTTACAGCTCCTCGGCCAGAAAAGAAAGGAAGAACCCCACTGTCAACAACAGGGAGAAAAAAAACTGTCTGTGCTGTTGAGCACACTTGCTGCGAAAGGAGGGCATCCCAAGTTGCACACGAGCCTTTCGCCACGCATTGGTGTTTTCTCCCCAGGCCAAAAGACCAGTGGCTCATTCTGAAGCCGCAGGACGTCGTTTACAGAATAACCTACAGTGATTACCTTGCGTAATTTGTGAGGGATCAGAAAATACTCCCCCAACACCTGCGAGAACACGGGAACTATCCCCGTCTCTTGGACAGTCAACTCACTGTCGTCGCTTGGACCGAAGAATTCCTATTGATGGGTGCCGTCGTTCTTGAGACCGAGAAGAATCTACTGAAGCGGCTCTACCTTGAGCCCTGGCACATCCAAGGAGCCATCGAGGCAATGAACCGCTCGCTATGAATGGCCCCGCAGCACCCATGCAGCACGGTACAAAACAGCAACCGTACAACAACTTCCGTAGAAAACAGCAACAACAGAAAAATATCTGCGACAATTACGATGCCCCCAAATGCAAATTTTGAGTGCAGCTTTATACGTGTTTTCATTTCGCGATATATTAGCTGGCGCGGACAATATGCCACATGCAACACATTGCAAACGGAGGGCGGCGCGACTCCTCAATAATCGGGCGATCGCGACAGGCAGCACGTGGGTGATGCGTGGGCGCTATTGACAGCAGCCGCCGCAGACAGACATTCATTCATGCAGCGCTTTGTTTCCATATATGGTATCGGTGAAAAGACGACGGCGCGCTACTTCAGCTTCATCTCGTAGCGGTCGTCGCCGCAGAGCCGACGGGCTCCGCGAAATGAAAACACGTATAAAGCTGCACTCAAATTTCGCATTTGGGAGTATCGTAATTGTCGCAGATATTTTTTTGGTGTTGCTCTTTTGGGCGGTGGTTGCTGTACGGTTGCGTGGCACAACGCTTATCTTCTCAAGCTTTCGCCATACCCTCCTCCTCCACTTTCCACCTCATCGTTCCTCCGCTGCACCCTTCTCCGCTTTACTGCTTGCGCTTTCTTCGCGATCGCCATCTTTCGTCCCCCACTGCTCTCCACGTTCGCTCTTTCCTCCTTTGCTGTGCTCGTTCGCTCGGTTACGCCGAGGGACGACGCCGATGGAGGCCGACGCGAAACGCAGGAACTGGCGCCTAAGAGCTGCGCTCTAAGAACGACGATGACTACGACATATGTTGCCAAACGAGAGATGCACAACACCGTAAGCTCGCCGTTATTTACATTGCTCTTGCACAGCGGGCAATAATGTGACTCTGCTTTTTATGTTTACTGTTTCCAGTTGCAAGCACCTACTTTTATTTGAATAAATCAGTGATTGTGCTCTGGAAACCTTCCTAGCCTCACTCCCCGACTCGCTCCTTATGACGACACGGTCGCTTTTCATAAGGTTGCCTTTTCGCACAATAAGGAATGTCTTTGAAAAACACCTTAGCCTTTTCCCATACTTATCTTTGCCTTATCCTTTAAAAGTGCGTCTTATAGCGTTAAGTTAAGGTTTCTTTGTGAATATGGGCCTAAGTTATGACTTAGCGAAAAAAAGAAATCACTCAGAAATGCTGAAAAATAGGGTGCTTTCTAAGTGCGCCATTTTACCTATGTTATGAATTTTTACCGCACCCGGCACAAACTGTCAAGCGAACTACTTACTCTGAAGCCTCGCCAGTGACTAGCCTTCCTACTTTTTATGCTTTCTAACTGTTTATGTCATAGCAGGAACTCATATCGCGTGCAATTTTGCAACGCAGGACGACAACGTTTACACAGCGACGGCGCTGCTGGGGCTTCCGAGAAAAGGACTGCGGATAAAACTGACTCGACTCCCAGATTCTCACCCCGAGCCTGGAACAGAATAAAGCTTTGCTTCCCCACCTAACACTCCTGCAAATACGTAACCAATTAACCAATAAATCGCAAACACCTTAATTCTGGCTGGTGGAATTCATTCATTTAAAAGGCTGAAGAGGACCCATGGACGCCATCTCGATCGCTGATATTTAGTTGACTGGAAGCCTCGAACATGTTTCTAGAGACTGGCCTTCTGAATGGGCTGCAAGCTTTGCACTTCCATGGCTTCAATTTCAAGTAATTCATGACACTTTCAATAAAACAGGCCGTGATTGGGCCTTCCTTCCGCTTGTCTATGGGCTGGCTCACATGTTAGATGGCGTCGAATTGTTTTTGTTTAGTTAGTGCTGAGAAGCAAATTTCATAAGATGTCTTCTATCTTAGTATAGGCAAGTAATTTTCGGATGCAATTGTGCCTTTGAAGGCCATACAAATCAAGCTAGTTTCGGGCTCTCGTCAAATATATTTTGAAGACGATATATTTTTACAGGCTTTTTTACCGTCGGGCGGTCACGAAGTGACACACCTCAACAAGCAGCAATCACGTTACACATGAGCGTCTGCTAATAAATCGAGAGTTGTACCCTCGCCAGTGCAGTTTCGTTTTTTTTTGGTAATTACAGTCGGATTCATTAGGATGCAGCAATTAGTAGCGACAATGTTTTGTATGCCGGGAAACGACTATGAAATCTTCGCTTGGAAGGCTCCAAGTTTTGAATTGGAATCAACCGTATATGAGGTCTGTTAGAAAGTATACGACCTTATTTTTTTGCCAACACCTGATCGATATGAAACAAGCACGCTTGCATCAGCCGACCTTGAACCTTCGTGCGCATGCGCGAATTTTTTCCCGCCTGCCGATAGCGTCACTCGCTGGGACACAGCGTTTCAGTGAGGTAGTGCGCAGTGCTTTGGTCCGTCTTTTTATTGCAAAGAAAATGACAGAGCGACAGGAGCAGCGCTACTGCATCAAATTTTGCCGGAAAGTGGGCGACAGCCAAGAGGAAACCATTCGGAAGATTAAGACGGCTTTCGATGAAGATGCTATGAGCAGCACACAGATTAAGGAGTGGTACAACCGGATTAAAGACGGCCTCACATCGGTGGAGAGCGAGCCACGCTCCGGTCGGCCATCAATCTGCCGAAATGACCAGGTCATTGCCGAAGTCAACGCTGTGGTGACACGGGACCGTCGTGTGACTATCCGAGAAATTGCGGAAGAGGTGGGCATCAGCCCTTTTTCTGCACATTTCATTATGACCGAAGATTTCGCCATGTAGAGAGTTGCGGCGAAATTCGTGCCGAAGCTGCTCATGGTGGAGCAAAAGCAACTTCGTGTTGAAGTCTCACAGGACATGCTGGATTCCACATACAGTGACTCCGACTTCATGAACACCATAATCACTGGTGAAGAGTCTTGGGTGTACTGGCACTGACGCGGAAACCAAATCCCAGTCGTCACCAAAGAAGACCAAAGAAGGCCCGCCAACTGCGCAGCAACGTGAAAGAGATGCTGACTGCTTTCTTTGAATTCCGCGGTTTGGTACACCACGAGTACGCACCACAGGGTCAAACAATCACCAAAGAGTGCTACAGGGATCTTCTCCGTCTCCTACATGATGCTGTGCGGCGCAAGAGACCGGAGTTGTGGTCAACAGGAAATTGGCGCATCCATCACCACAACGCTCCTGGACATTCCTCGCACTTGATTCAGACTTTTTTTTGGCGAAAAACCAGACCCTATAGTTTAACAAGCTCCTTACTCTCCTGATATGGCCCCCTGCGACTTTTGGATGTTTCCCAAAATCAAGACGCCATGAAAGGAGCGCGATTTCAGACAAGAGAGGACATTATGGATACAATGACAGCTGACCTAAACTCCATTCCCAAAGAGGCCTTCTCGGAATGCTTCCAAGAATGGCAGCACCACTGGGAGAAGCGTGTGGAGTCCCAAGGAGACTACTTTGAGGGTGATTAGGCTTCCAATGCGCCAGTTATGCCAGTTTTCATTCTTCAGCCAAAGGTCGAATAGTTTTCTAACAGACCTCGTAGCTCTCTAGGTTCAAAAGTTAGTAATATAATTTGTATAATTACTTGTCTATTTACTACACCGAGTCATCTTAAGCTGCATGCTTAAGTAGTAAAAATATTCCAAGAAAATCGTATTATTATAGTAGCCTCCTTTTTTATAGAAATTTATAATGCATTTTCTGAAACACTCCGTATATACACTAGCCCAAATGTACTACCAAACGACTTGGTGTCAATAAAAATTGGAATTTCACATTATACAGCAAGTATTACATTTAAAAAGGAAGATGGTATACAAAAAGAACACACAACAAAAACAGCAGTTCATTATGATACTTCCAAGTGATGAGGTGGATAAAACACTTTGTTGTTATTTTCTTTTTTTCCTTTTCATTAACTTCGATCCCCGTAGTTGCCCTTTAAGATCAAACGAACTTATTTCACTTCCTTCTGAATTAATATTCATGCCCAATCTCTTATGAGCCCGAATTCGGAATGCTCTTCGTTTTAAAGGCTGTTTGCGATTGACTGACAGCCTCAGCCAATAATATGTCCTTAGAGCATCATAATTGGAAGGAATCCTATTTGCTCTTGCGAGCAACTCTAGATTAGCAGCTTGTTGGGTACACGGGCCCTGATCACTAAAACACTCATTTGAAAATATCTAGATGTTTGTTACGCATTGTGCAATGGTGAGTTGCGTAATAACAGAGCCACGGAGAACAACACTATGTGATCAAAGAGGCTGAAACAGATTGAATTGCTTTATTGACAGAGTGCCAGCATTACAGAGCTGCTAGAAGTGAGGCAATAGTCAGGCAAGTCAGGCAAGTCAGGCAATAGAGGTCGCGTATGTAGTGAGATATAAGTGAATAACGCTGTTAAAACAGAAACAAACAACGAGAATGACATAAAAGAGTCGCCAGTCATAACGAAAATGACCTAAATTTGCCCTTTCTTTCACTGTCCTCTCCTAGGCTTGAAGCTTCTGCAATTTGACCCATACACCTTCTTTGGGATAACCCAGCAACGTCGCCGCAGTGTAATTTGGTGGCTCCTGAAGCAAAACAAAGAGAGACGAAACGAGAAACTTGTATAAATATATTGGCCAAGTCTGACATTAGTGTATTACTATTTTTTTTCTTATTTACTTATGTTACATTTTGATTATAGTTAATGTTCTAGTACGTTATTCCTGTGGATAGGGAGGTGGTGCTGCTATTATTTTACGAACATGATTGCCATCAGTGACTTAGCCACTACGGTGACCTGATGTTCGTTTCGAGCGTTAATCCCATGATTAACTCATTCAATAGTAGCCGCAATGCGATTTAGCCAGGACAACAGCTCTTCGGCGGCTGCCACCGAATTCACAGTGCAACGTTATTAGATCGCAGCAAGTGCCTGACCACGCGTGTGGCCACTACACTTTCACTAAGCGTTTCCGTCCTGCGCCGCCAGCTATAGCTCTGACCCATGCTGCTCTACCTTAAAAAAACGTAGAAGGAATAAACGCTTGTGGGGGCTTTAATAGCTTTGTTTGACGAATTAGGGTTATAGTGGCGGATGATTGGTACTCACGTCTTTGTACTTTCCGCTGGGCAGTAACCTGTACCGCATCACAAGCAGGGCGAGAGTGAGGGTGAGCTCCATCTGCGAGAGCGCAGTGGCGATGCACCTGCGCGGTCCGAATCCGTACGGAAAGTACGACATGGGCTGTATGCTGTCCTTGTTGGCCTTGCTGAATCTGCGCCAGCGTGTAGTGGAGGGTGAAATTCAACAAATAGGACGGCACATAAACTTATCCTATCAGTCTGTAGTCTGCAAAATGGCGATGAGATTCCGTGATATCTTCGGCGGTTGTTTGGGAGCCTTGTGCACGTTTACTGCGGCAAAGCCACCGAAAGTTCGCCAAGTGGTATCCTCAGAACAACCTAGCAAGGTTTCTGGTTTCGCTACGTACGCCAAGACATCGATGTTGCCACTTGGTGCTATCGTGTTGGATAATACTAGGATGACTGACAATTCTTTTTAATGCGAATACCATTATTTGCCAACATAAGCCGTTTTGAGCCTATCTATCTATCTATCTATCTATCTATCTATCTATCTATCTATCTATCTAGCGTCCTAGGCCAACCTAGTGACCCAAGTTGTCTACCTGCTTGGACCGCTGGGTATGTGCTCCTGGTTGAGATGTCGTCGTGGTCGTTTCGTTGTCGTTATTCCAGCCTCGGGATACTCTCGTCGTGCCGTCGTGGTCACACCATCTACCCCGACCCAGTCGCCCAAATTGTCTAATAGCTTGGGCCAATAGGTATGGGCTCATGGTCTTGAAGCCGTCGTGCTTCTCCCCTTGTCGTCATTCCAGCTTCATGATACCCTACTCTCGTCATGCGTCCTCGTCGCGCCTTCTACCCCGACCAAGTTGCCTAAGTTGTGTGCTAGCTTTGGCGATTATGCATGGGCTTGTGGTCACGATGCTGTCGTGGCCGATTCGTCACCATCATTCTAGCTTTATTATCCGACACTTGTCACGCCGTACCCCTCTTATGCCGTCATGCCTCCATTGTAAGGCGGTCGTCGTGATGCCGTCCTGGTCGTGCCATCGTCCTCCCTCCATCTACGCCATCCGGCTCTCCTCATGCGGTCGTCGTCATCTAGGGATCGTCGTCATACAGGTTTCGTGAAACAGTAATCGTCACACCAGTGTCTTCATACGATCGTCGTCATCCCATTGTGCCCACGCCGTTGTCTTGCTACCGCCGTCAATAATTCGTCGTCATATAGTCGTCGCCATGCATTCGTCCATTGTCAGCTTGCGATCCTCGTCATGCTATCGTTGCACCATCGCAGTGCTGGGCAGTATCAAAGATAGATGTATCTCAGATACTATCTTAGATACTCTTTCGGTATCTTGTATCTGTATTATGACACGCCTGGCAAGACGTGCATCAGTATCTGTATTTCCGATGCATGAAAGAATGTATCGTGTATCTTAAGTTACGAGACACTGCTATCGCAACATCACCGTGCGTAACTATAAATGGTGGCTGAGCTGTGCTTCTCAAACTGATACTGATGCCACTAAGCAACCTGAATAAAACTAAAGGCAGCGACATTATTTTATCTTTCCGCCAGAGCCCTCCACCGAGCACAGGCGATGAGGTCGGTGCGTCCCTATTAGTGGAGCAGATTGACGTGGTAGCGCCGTCTCGACAAAAAAAAGCGCTTGAAAGTCTGCGCGCAGGCGACCTGCTGTTTTCTTGATTTTTTGTTTTTACGAACAAGGTATTTGGGCCATGGTACAGAGGCTTCTTATTGACGTTGTATTTAGATGGTGACCCGCTACCTGGTCGGCAAGGAGGGCAGCAAATCCGATGAATTGCAAGGGCTACAAACAAGAACAGCACAGCGTACAAAAAGCTTTCATGTCAAGCACCTAGACCAATCCCAATAAATTCTTTGGGAATTAAAATATTATGCTCTGAGAAATAAATACGAAAATTGTGAGATACTAACAGACATTTCATTCAAATAAAACAAGGTTAGTCAAAGTTCAGAAATTTCTAAGCAAACATTTTTGTGCATACGCGTTTGCTGCTACATTATGTAGATATATAGTAAGAAACTTCCGAATAATGCATCGAAGTATGCATACAAATGGAAAGTGTCGGATTGGATACAATTGTTTCGGTAGTTTCTTGCGTCTGTGTCTCAAATACTTGTTGCCCGAGTATCTCGCACCGTCATAATAATTATCATCATCAGCCTATTTTATGTCCACTGCAGGACGAAGGCCTCTCCCTGTGATGTCCAATTGCCCCTGTCTTGCGCTAGCTGATTCCAACTTGGGCCTGCAAATTTCCTAACTTCATCACCCCACTTAGTTTTCTGCCGTCTTCGACTGCGCTTCTCTTCTCTTGGTATCCATTCTGTTGTAATTGTCCACCGGTTATCCATCCTGTGCCTTACATGGCCTGCCCAGCTATTTTTTTCCACTTAATGTAAACTAGAACATCGGCTATCCCCGTTTGTTCTCCGATCCACACCACTCTCTTCCTGTCTCTTAACGTTATGCCTAATATTCGTTTCATCGCTCTTTGTGCAGTCCTTAACTTGTTCTCGATATTCTTCGTTAACCTCCAAGTTTCTGCCCCATGTGTTGACACCGGTAGAATGCAATGATTGTACACTTTTCTTTTCAACGACAGTGGTAAGCTCCCAGTCAGGATTTGGCAATGCCTGCCGTATGAACTCCAACCAAATTTTATTGTTCTGTAAATTTCTTTCTCACGATCAGGGTCCCCTTGAGTAATTGACCTAGATAAACGTACTTCTTTACAGACTCTAGAGGCTGACTGGCGATCCTGAATTCGTGTTCCCTTGCCAGGCTATTGAATCGTATCAAGTAACAATTGCCAAATATCGTCGCCTAGCCCTGCACCATCGTCATCACTTCGGTATCATCATTCCATTGTCGTCATGCCGTCATCATCACACCCCCATCGTCGATCCATCGACGTCACTTATTGTTCGTCGTTCTATCGTAATCACGCTGTCATCAATCAAACGTCGTCGGTACGCTATCGTCTTCACTGCGTCGTGATCACACAGACGCCATCGTACATCCGTTGTGATACCGTCGTAGCCATGCCGTCCTGGTCGTGCGGTCGTCGTCATTCTGCCTCCTTCATCCGGTTGTCATCGTACAGTCATCGTCAAAGCATCAACGTCATCTCATGGCCCTCATGTCATCGTATAGTCACGTTTTCGTCTTGTTACCAACATCGTTATAGGCCCTTGTCGTTCTATCGATATTACTCCTACTGCCTCATTCGATCGTCACTGTATCAGCATGGTACAGTCTTCGTCTTGCCTCCATGTTCATAGGCCACCTTGGCAAGAGAGTGCCATAGCTAAGTGGGGCGATATTCTAGCATATAGCTTAACGAACGAAATTCTTAGAGTCCCCACTACACGCGTTCAACAAACGGGGCTTCTGTCGCTACATTGATCGATTCATATTCGCATTACCATCGACAGTCATAGTGAGATGAGTTCTGTCGGTATTTTTATTTTTGGCGTTGAGGCGTTTACGTGATATATATTTGGACGTATACTGTATGATTTTAAGGAACTAATGGCTAAATAAACGTGCTTAACTCGAAGTCTATCGACTGCGTTAGGCCGAACAAAGAAATGGACAGGAGAATTAAACCGGAGCAAAACGCATTTAAAACAAGGCCTGCCAAACAGGCATAAGTTAAACAAGAAACAAGGGATAACATAAAAGAACGTTTAAGGTACGCTGCTCCTCAACAACAGGTTATTTTCGTAATTTTTGACTTAGTAATAACAATGGAATTGAAAATAACACGATTTAACCGGCTGGTGCAAGCTCACGTTGCTGGTTGCATTATACCCATTGTCTCTTAAAAGTAATTCTTTTGTCTCATGAACTAAACGAAAAATCACGCAAAAGTACTTAGCATAAACATGTCATGAGAGATTCCTATTGGCTAGTGCACCTATTTTGATTAGTATATCAGGATAGTTGGTCGCCTGGCTAGTATATATATTTCCAACTTTTATTTGGCAGGTTTCTAAGACACGAAGTCATGCGTGAAAATTTTTGCAGGTAATATTATCTAGATGGGACGATGGTACCAATGAAGTATCTATTCTGTGCGGTGTGATAGGAGGTGCCTCGCTGCTCCTGCAGCACAAATTTAACAACGCTGAAACCCGCCCTGTCAGGCCCTCAGGTGTAACTATGCACGCATACTTATGAACTTTCTATATACTCATTTGAGTAAGTCTTCAAGCGGTGCGGTAATTCTAGTAACACATGTGAGCTCCAAGTTGGGCACTTTTCTTAATGACATCATGCAGTAGGAGATCCTCGCACCTTCCGGTGGCATTGGGTACTCCGCCGTCACAAGGCAAACGAAACGAAATGACAAAGTGTTGTGAAAAACATAGAATACAGCCACAAAACATGAACATAGTGTTTGGCACATGAGTCTAGGAATGTACAGAAGATAAGCTATGTACAGTTGTATAAATAACTACAAGTACTTAGAATTGTCTGAGAATACATACAGAGTTCTGTACATTGTCTGAATTGTCTGAGAATACATACAGAGCTCTGTACATGTTGTCTGAGAATACATACAGAGCTCTGTACATACATACAGAGTTCAGAGTCTTGCAGACGAGACAAAGAAATGGAAGGGCAAATGCATAACAGATTATATAACTACTTAACATGATATATTATCAAGCTCAGACTTACACGACACATATATCTTCTGTAGCATACGGACTTTTGTGTCAGAGGGGATCGACGTTTAATATGAACCTGAGATATTGGAAATAGTTGGCTTTCCCTCAATATGATGAACCGAGAAGTCGGGACAATTGATGCACGAACACGACAATTTTGTAATATTAGATTTCACTACGCTTCATATCGTGCCCAGCCAAGCAATTCAGATAGCAGTGTGTACGTATTTGTGTCATCTTATCATCTCTGTTTGGTATACGTGTATAATGCATGGCAATGAAAAGAGTTCGGTGATAGCGCATCTGTCCTGTTTTGTATATTTCTTGTCCTCACTTTCGTCGCGTTGACTTAGGAACGCATTTACTTGAATCTACTACGAGGTTTATAACTGTGTAATGTTAGGGTAGAGAGAACGTTGCCCTATTACCGTTCAGGGTCAAACTTCTTCGGTTCCGGCCACAGTGTGGGATCATAATGTATTTCAAGGGTGGGAACTGAAACGTTCATGCCTTTCAGGATGCGAACCCCGTTGTATTCGTAGTCTTCGTCACATATCCTGCGTATCGAGCTGCAAAGGCACATACATTATCAGTACTGTATTAGACACTTCGAATAAAACATCAGACAATATTGTGAGTATACCAAAGTATCCGATAGTTACTGAGGATAACTGAATCACAAGAGAATCTTGCAGATATTAGGCTTCAGGTGGCTGTAACTTCAGTAGTCTTTACCACAATAACACGCTAAACTCATGGCTTTTCTTTACAACGAACGCTGCCTTCCATCTGCTTCTACCTAAATCTAGGACGACACTGCGAATGAAACGCAAACGAGTTTCTGAGAAAGAGAGATTTACAGCTGAAAGAAAACTTGGCCTACTACGGGGACTGAGCCCGGTATCACAGCTTCTCCGAAGGAGTCTCGCCAAATGGTGCGCTTGTTGATGGTAGGACAAGGGCGAAATATTCAACAAGTCGCACGGCTAGAACGATGAATGAGGAAATGAATTTGGTGAAAAGTATTAAGGTGTGGAAACTTCATAAAAGGAAATGTTGGCAAAAATTCAGTATAGCCATGAAACTGCAATGAAAACCCATAAAAGTTCTACAGAAGGAAAAATGGACAGTTAAGAGAAAATTTGCCATAGTACAGAGATTTCGTGTCGTTCTTGTTGGCTGGTTATTGAAGAACATTGTCAGACTCTTGCTCCTATGCTTTCTTGAAAGGCACATGAACTTTTACTACTGTCAGAATTTTCAGCTAGAATGGGTCCTGAACTTAAATAGAGGAGAGCATGCATGCAGCTGCCTTTGTACCTTTTCCGGCCTCCTTTGTCAGCAGTAGCGAACCGTATTGTCGCTTCTCATTGAACTCGCTGCTTTCTTTTCCTTATCTCTCTAAAGTTGCACATGCATGTGGTAACCAAACTTCTGTTGAGATGCAAAGGCGTTACACACTTCAAGTTAACAATGAGGCGAATATAAGTGGAAAAATTGGGATGTAGCTTTAATTCAAAGTGCGCCACTAGGGAGAGGGGAATTCATAAGCTAAATGAGCGGATAAATGCCTAAGCTAACCAAACCGTAATTCGCTACTAGCTTTTTAGTCTTCACGTGCGTGATAAGAGGAATGAAATTTATTGCTGGCCAAAAGATGCTCTCAATTCCCGTAACAACTTTTTCATTGCGATAGCAATTATATGGACACTGCAGGCAGATTTCTGCCGTAGTCGTCGCCGTCGCCGTTATGTTCCGTATAAAGCAAAAGAGCGATAAAATTGCGGCCGCACGCCGAATGCTGTAGGAGTGAAGGAAAGCTTGCCAGGGCGAGCCGAGCCGCATGGTGGCTCAGTGAGCCGGTGACTTTCTCGCGCGCGCAAGGGAGGAAAGCGGGGAGGAGGCGACCCGGTTTTTTACGCGCGCTAGGAAAGAGGTGAGGGGGGGGGGACGGCTAGCGCGCATTTCAGCTGACGAAAACATTATTTTTGCTTTAATTTATTTTAACAGAATAGGCACTTTGTATGAATTCTCTGTTTTCTTCAGTGCAATTGTAACTAGCACAAGAATTAGGCAATTCCGCACCGCTTATTCTCCTTCCAAAGGAAAACAGTACCTTACCCTGGTAGCGAAGGATAGAGTCTCAGCGATTCTGACAGCACTTGGCCCAAGTACGTGAGTTCACCGAGGCCGTCGTATGTGAGCTCCCCCTGCACAGGGGCCGGTATCAATGCAAAAATACACTCCTAAGATTTCCGTGGTAAAAAAATGCGCAATAAAGAGGGCTCACTATTTGTTTAATAGTATAAAAAAGAGTGGGGGGACGACGACTACAACAAGAGGTGAAGATGTTTCCTTAGCGACATACCTGGCATGCTAATTAGGTTGAAAGATGAAATCCAGAAAAAAATACAACAAATGCAGTAAAATTATAAAACAATATGTAGGCGTAAGAGCACACATTCATGAAAGAAATAGAATACGGAAGAGATTACAAAATATGCTCTCTAATAAAACCCATACATGATTAGAGTAAGTATTACATGTCGTGACGCAAGAAGTCAAAAACGTTTCTGTTGAGCGCACAGCTACAACAAAGTTGCTTCAGGGTCTGATAACATCTCACAGTAGCAAGGGGCGAATCTTGAGGATTATTTTAAGCACTCTTCTTCTAATTTCTTGAGCTCACAAAATTCTCCCGCACACGCCAACAACAGCAAGCAACTGCTTGAGAGAAAAAGCAGAGGATAAAAATTATTGTGGTGGTCTTTGAGGAGAACGCCGCTGCCGCAGTGAATGAGCTCAAAACCGGAGGAATCGCTGAAGGCTGCTGCCATTTTTGTTGTACTCTTACTTGCATATTGACGGGCAGCATTTTCCAGAACACATACATGACCAGCTATTATCGCGCCTTCTGGACACTCAACAGTGTACGAAAAAAACATGACGCGTTTTTCAAATCACCGTGCACTCGCCAGGATGCAACTGTTCGCGGCGTGGCCGTTTTTGACTTGCATCCCTGAGTCACAGGTCAAGCATGCTCTTGCTAAATGAAAGGATTCTTGAGAAATTAGCGCCTTAACTAAATGTTAAGGAGTTCATTCAAACTAAACGTTGCTATTTCTAAATGCACTTCAACAATGTAATAAATAAAGGTTTCCGGTTTATCAGAATTGAATATGTAGAATACTGCATTGCTTATTATTACCACGGTAGTGGTAATCACCTACTGGTTTAAACTGAAAAAGCCGTATTGAATAAAAAATTTGCAAAGTAATAAATTTGCGATGCCTAGTTTAGGCTAATAAACAAATTTACCGGTTTTGTAGTCGCGCATACAATCACCATTCAGTGCTCCGGGATTGTGTGCCCATTCCCTGCCAACTTAATTCCTGGAATCTTTGGATGCCATTACATTTCTATTCCAACTGCCAGACTCCTGCCAGCAATAAATTCCCGTTGAATTCCGAATGTTTGAAACCGTGGATCCATTCAGGAATCATTCTAACTCCTTAATTAACACTCCGCAAATCCGATAAGTATATGCTGTGCAGGTGCTGTTTGCGTCTCAAGGATTTAGTTATATACTTCTTGTTTGTCTCGCACAGAACAGACTTTCTAATCGCGCACGTAAACTGTAGTAAAATGAGCCGCCTTCACAAAACTTGTACAGAGGTGAGAGAGGTCACAAAGGTAATAAGGGTGACAAAATTGACGAATTCACAAAGTCAGCCAAAAGTGAGTTCAAAAGAAGACGTTTTCGTGAATGAGTGCGGTTTTGCCATGGTACACACGCCATCAATGTCGTGTCCAACAACCCAATCTGTCTGGTGCACACAATACCCTTCAACGCCCGTAAGGGTGCTAATGAATTTGTTGCCGAACAGGCACCCTTAGGGTGGCAGTGTAATGCAAGCGCCTTTATTTTATTGAGATCCTTAGGGAGGGGTGTTTGGTTGAAGCAGGATCGAAATGAATGAAAAAGGCCGCCTTCAGCTCGTTATATTACTGTTTTATTTTCCAGTTTACGAGCTCTGTATTGGCATTACTACGTAAATTTATTCAAAGCACAAGTAATTGATCCTTAAATAGGTTAAGGAAGAAATGCACGGACAGGAATTTTGAAGCCAGGAACTTAACGGGGAAACCAGACGTAGAATTCATTTTTCGAAGCGTAATCCACACGTACACCAACTCAAGCTGCATCATTTCATCAGATACCTTGCATAAATTCATACATTGCATTGCAGAAATTGAGGGCATAACCCTTGTAACCTAATGTCCTGTAAATGCAGTTTTAAAAGGTAGCGAACGTGCTAGTGTGTGTACAAACCCTTTTCTTATGGGGTGCTAAATTTTTATTGTATTTTGATTTTCCCGGTAAAATCCTTATTATGGGGTGTGTGAGTAAAACGAGCGCTAAATAGCGTAATAAAAAGGTGTAAAGTAAACAAAACACTCCTTAACACCCTTAGACATGTTAAAATGTTCAATGTACATCTGCTTTTTCGAACCGTGCTAGCGTAATACATTTCCAGTACATACGGGCCCTTTTTCCTAGATACCTTATATTGGGCTTTTTAACTATGAAGCAACTAGTTCATTACGTACACATCATACAACTATTCAGAAACGTTTGGTGTGATCACTTCAATTATGAACAATAATAATCTTGCGCAGCAGATTGCCTAGATCTGTTGCATTGAACTCGGCAGTACTGACAAGGATACTTACAGAAGGAGGCACTACGCTCAGCTGACCGTGACATTTAGCGCACAAATAGTTTGTCCAGAAAAGAAAATTTAATTTCTTCTCGTGGCGTCAGTATCGTTCCCATACATACACATGTCTGCTACAGACTTTAAAAAATTCAAAGTTATGTGAAGAGTTAATGGCAGTAATTATTGAAGAAAACCGGGATAATTGACGCATTTTCGAAGGCCACAACAAAGTTAAGCGCAATAAAGCAAAGAACGACAAGAAACCCAAAGGCCAGGTAGCTGACGGAGATGCTAACAGCGTGACTTCACGTTGGCACTACCTTTACACGGCCATACCGAAACGTAATGCGTTTTTCAGATTAGGCGAAGAATATAGGGAGAGGGGCTCGTAAGATGCACTCACCTCTTTTTGAATTAGGGCTTGAACTTCTGCTCGAACTTTATCCTGGATTTCTGGATGTGCAGCCAGCAGGTACGATGTGAAGGCCAGTGGTGAAGCGACGGCGTCAATGCTGCAGTTCAGAGAGAATGTGAAGAGCGTGTTCCCCGCACTTTCATACGGAACACGGCGATAGAAACAGTGCTGCTTCTGCGCTTGAGAGAGCAAATAGTTGGCCTTGTTTTCTTTTACTGAAAGAATGAATTTCACTTTTGTCGGAATCAAACTCCAAGCGAGTAAGTATGAGACGTGTGAATGCTGAGAGCAGTTAAAACAGCAGGAAAAATTCCTTCACAGACCTAAATTTATCCGACAACTGATACATCAAAGACAGTGAAGCTGCATGAGCGAGTGCGCAACAAAGAGGTTTTGTTCTCACAGTGTTCGGAAATACTAGAGTTCTGTTAGCTGGCTCACGGCGCGTATCGAAAACAGCAGTTCGCAAGCTACGTTGCAGCACCACGGCGTCTGGTGTCACCACCGCAGACGTGGAAGCTCCTAGCTGGCCTCCGGGATGCGAGAAACAAACATTTTCAAGAATTCCTGGTTTAGAAAACTGCGCATATGAGTCGTTGTCTATTTGAATGGGGTATATGCGAGATAACGTTATATTTTCATAATTTATTATTACGTTTCAAAGCAAATGCAGAGCTCCGACACACCTTGAATTGCATTTAAATTTCGTGCTGACGACGCCATCACACGCCGGCCATCACCGCTACAAACGAATTGTTGCGGAAGTCTACATTCACAGCTTCACTGTAAAACCCCAAACTACAACGCCATCGAAACAACTGCTAGAGTGTTTATTGCGCTCTCGTAATGTCATAATCATCATTGTCATCACGGTCTTTGTCTTCACTAGCATGTGTTCACTGTCCCCACTGATAATGATAGCCGCTACAGGGCACTGTGGAATCTATAGTTCAAGATCAAACAGTCGCGAAATGAAACTCACTGCCCCCATTAAGCGCCCCATCTCGAACGCTGTTTTAGAGCGAAACCCGCACTTTGGAAGTATAGTCTAACTGTTACCAATTTGGCACGTGTACACTCGTCAAAACTCCATGCCCCCACAACTCATGGAAATAAAGCCACAATATATAATATTTTCATTGTTGGTTTTGAACTGTTGCTCCAGCACGGAAATCTGATACTCAAACCATTAGGCTACGAATGCATGCCTAGACAGGCGGAAAAAGCACCCTTACAAATTTCGCTCGTGCCAGCCTCCGCTTTGAGCCGCTTAGCGTAACAGAGGGGCCGCAGAGCCGCAATTTACTCACAAAAAAAGAAGCCAACGCGCGTCTTGCAGCTGACGATAAAGATTAAGTTATGGGAGGCGTTCATGGACATTTGCAAACAATATGAAGTCAGACCATTGCCCCGCAACATGATCCTGAACACAATGTAGAGAGAAGACTAGCCAGAGGAGCCTGCCTACTCTAGGACCATTCGCAAAGAAAACCAAAGAGTTTGCTTCGTTGACGCCGCCCGACATGTGGACAGATAAGCTTTCACTGTTGCGCTAGTAGACAACAAACGCAAAGCCATAAACTCAGCCACGGTCAACACTGACAAACCAGAGGTCGCAGAGCGAGTAGCGATCGCTCTAGCACTAACTGATAGAAGTAGACATTATATTTATAGCGATTCTCGAAGTGCAGTCCTAGCTTTTCAGATAGGTACAATATCACAACAGGCAATACACATAATCAAAAATAGCAAGATCTATTATCACTCCTTATGCTGGTTCCCAGCACACCTAGGCAATATAGAGAAGCCCCCCCTCCCCCGAATCTCAACTAGAAGGCTCATACGAGCGCGCGAGAACTGACCCTCCCCGACGCCACCCTCGAAGGTACAAACCATATCCAAGAGAACAGAGATGCCCCCTATACATACAACGAGCTCACAAAACATTTCTATCTCAGCCGAAGAGCATTTAGCACAGCACACCCCACATTAAAAAGGCCACAGGCACTTACTTTAAGACTACTACAAACAAACACTTATCCCACACCAAGAATACTAGCTTTCTACATGGCAGACGAATATCCTAACACACAGTGTGCAGACTGCAATGCACCACTTGACTTAGAACATATGCTCTGGTCGTGCAACCGAACCAACGAAAATTTAGCCAAGGATCGGGACAGGCTAAAGGCCGCGATTCGCCGCCCGGACCGGACCGAGCAACTATGGGCCGTCCAGCAAGCCCACGACGCGGCTAAAAGGCTCTGCCTGCCGGTCCCAACGTGGGAGCAGCCCACTTTGTGAGGCAACTCACAACTTGCTGGACCTAATAAATGTTTTCCTTCCTTCCTTCCTTCCTTCCTTCATGACGGGTCCCTTATCGTATACTGCGGTCCTGTGGTGCTGTGGCGCGTTTCGAGAAGGTCGTCCACATCGTGTCGTGTGAGTGAACGTGTTTGAAAGCTGATTATAACTTCCGCTTGCTCTGCAAGGTCCATTATGATGGCTGTGGGACGCTTTCGTCACTGAAATCTGCAACGCGTCGTCTTGTCTTAAGGCACCATTTCATCTCGGTGGCTCTTGAAAACTTAGCGCGCACCGATTCCTATAGTGCGAGCGATCTGCATAACTATCTTTTACAGTGCATATTTACCAACTCTTTGCTATCTTCCTGTATTTGTTAGCAGGAATATAGAGGGCATTCACAGGTGCAAGATGCGAATTTTGAGTATAAGATATGGCAACCATGTAGGGGTGTTGCGCGAGTTCATTGAGGCCACATCCGGTACACTTGCCCTAATCGAAGAAAAACACAGAGGCTACAAAAAAGAAAGCTACGTCATTAGAAGGTGCTGCAAGGCACCGTTTATGCAAAACATTACTTACCTAGCAATAATAAAGATGCAGGTGTTAGAAGCCGTTCTCAGCTCGAGTGGGTGGGACAATAGAGCCCTCGATAACTGCCGGCCTGGAAACCAACAGAAGCGCATAAGCCCCTAACAATCTCCAGCGTTTCTACACTGTGATTATTACTCACTGTCACAAGTTGAGCATAATCTTTTCCGTGACAGCGCGCACTAAACAGGCCAAAACTGCCGCACACCAAATCGAGCGTAAAGACACGCGCTGAGAGGTACGAACAGCATCCTAAAATGCGGACCTCGTGCTTCTATACCTCAGTCGAATTACACAAAAACCGTAGAATGCAATAGAAGCAACGTAGTTGCCCACAACGTCATGACGTGAATTTCGAGCAGACGCCTACACTGCGTACGATTTTTACTGCTAAAATGTATCCATGCATACCACCGTCATAGAAAACAATGCGGTCCGAGAGCCCGTCTATATACTGTGACAGAAATCAGTGCCTGCGAGATGGCATGCCATGTGATGTCTGCGTGATACATCTAAACTCTAAAACTGGTTAATAACCTTGCATTCCTGTGTGTGTATTGTTGGAGCTCGTGGAGCGAGAATGACGTATTCGATTACCAGTGATAGTGATGCTCTTTATGCTGCATGCGCTCAATTTACCCTCAGGAGGTATGAGTTGTTTAAAATCAGGAGCAAGGTACAACTTCAACTAACGTTCGTTGAACAAAATTTCGGCGTCGCATTTACTAACACCTATGCCTTCCTCAATTGAAATGGCCGACGGCCCTACGTGCGACGGATACAGCTGTGCATGACGAGGCATGCACACACCACGAAAAAAGTGAAGTGTGCAGTTCTTGATAGAATTTACAATCATCCACTATGAGAACAAAATGCCCTAAGCCATTACTTCCAAAGGAACTTCGAGCATAAGGCTATTTGCGTTGCACAAGTCCCTGAGACTCACGCGTCAACGTAATAGGTTTCGGGAATGCTGCCTACGGATGTTGCTATGCCTGGATTTTGTAGGCGGTTAACTTTGCCTTCGCTTCCCGTTTCTCTTTTTCTATCCCGTTATCTCTTCCTATTGTATCAAAGCGAAGCAAAGCAAAGTAAAGCAAGCAAGCAAATCCCGGCCACGGCGGCTGCATTTCGATGGGCGCGAAATGGGAATACACCCGTGTACTTTGATTTAGGTGTATGTTAAAAAACCCCAGGTGGTCCAAATTATCCTGGTGTCCCCCATTACGGCGTGCCTCAATATCAGATCGTGGTTCTGGCACGTAAAACCCTATAAGCTAATTTTTAATCAAGCAAGCAAGTAAATAAATAAATAAATAAATAAAATAATAAATATAAATAAATAAATAAGTAAATAAATAAATAGGGACGCTATATTGCAGACAGTTCACAGCACTTGCCTTCAACATTTCCTTTGCCGCTTTTTTCTTCTTTTTCGGAGTTCAACAGCAATTGAAGGACGTCCTCCTTGTTGGGCTGTTGACATAGGTAATGTCGAAACCATTTAAAGTAGACAAAACTTTTTCTGCTGAAGCAGTGTATTTTATTACATAGAGGCAGACAGACACACAGACAAAGAACTTTATTGGTGATCCTGAGGAAACGCTTTAGGGTACCTCCCTTTTCAGGGAGTCGCCGGAGCCGTCGCGGGCCGCACCCACGTCGGAACGCGTCATGGCAATAGCATAAGCAATTAATGCGGCTGAATTTGTATATGAAACCACAATGTAGTTATAATAGTCCCACGAAGAGGTAGCAAAATCTTTCATTTTACAATGTGAAGCACCTTTTTCAAATTGTTACCACTGAAAACAAACTGGGTGACTGAGTTAATATGTTGAAATAATTATTAAAATTGCTTTATTGGCCAATGGTACTCGGCATTAGGCTGTCGACGTCTCGTGCCCAAGTATTATGAACTATCAGTAAGAACTGCTGCGCCGAGTATTCTATACAGGAGAAAAGTCAAGTAAAACAGAAGTACTCTAAGTAGATCATATTCCATCGCACGTCTTTACACTTAAGTAAGAGGGAGGGTAATTTTCTACAAAGTAACTCGCATAGCTACAACAACCAAAGAGGGAATGTAGAAAAATGGTATCGAATACGTTTATGACATGAACGCCAAAATTTCTGACATCTTAAAAAAGCATTTATTAGAGAAGTTAATTGAATCCGCAGAGAAAAAAAGCATTATTAGGTATGTGCAAATGTTTGACATTACGAACAGTAAACGAATAGGTAATACTACTTGATTTGTATTCGATTCTAGAATTCTCTATTCTAAACTGCCACAGGTTAGGTTCTGCTTGAATATAAAAGATACTATTCGAATATAAGCAATAACACAAAGAGAACTGCCCATGCTAGTGGTGACTGTTGCAAATAATCCTGCTGCTGAACGGGTGCGGTTGTTGTGCAGAGGAACTTGTCCTTGAGCGAACGGTTGGAGTAGATAACTTATTTTTAATGGTTCCAAAAGAAACTATTGCCATTGAACAGCCCGCAAGTTTATCTTGATTCAATTTCTTATGAGCCAGGCAACATGTTCACGTCCATTTAAAAGAACGTGCCATGCTGTAGTATTACAGTCAGCTCTTGCAACAAACACAACACTCTACCTGCATTTGACGACCCACAGTCTTCATTTTTCAGTGTTGTTGGTGCAGCAGGTACGATCGCCTTTCAGTTTTTGCTCATACACGTAAAAGCCTCTCATTTGACAGTATAATTATTATTTTTATTGGTCATAATATTATTATCATATTATTATTATTATTATTAGTAGTAGTAGTAGTAGTAATAGTAGTAGTAGTAGTAGTAGTATTATTTGTTTTTAAAAACATATATACACTTGAGATGAAAGGGACCGCGAGGAGCAGGCTGGCAACTGCCACCGGTAGGGGCACAACACCTGCCTACTCTTGACCGTACGTACAGTTGTGTAATAATAATGCAATCAAATATTTTTTTAGGAGGAAGGAAGAAGAAGACCGAAAGCGGATGCGTTTCACGTCGGCTCCGTAAACTTCGAATGATTGCCGGCGGTTTTTCGACTATAACGAGGAAATTCACATCTCAGGAGAAGCAGGAAGATCCTAGGATCACCTGGACACCTAATCAACCAGGTGGGCCATTTCCAGCAATCATTTCAGTTTGCCACGCCGACTGGGAAGCCTAAGCCTAGCGATAGCATCCCCGTGGCGATGTATCACCAGCCGCGATGGCTGACGTGCTGAGCCTAACGCCTCTAAACATGCCAAACATGGACGTTGTACGTGTAGAAGGCGAAGATATTCAACCAGAAGAGTTGGACCAAGGCCATTGGTTCGAAATTAAAAGAAATCATCGAAGACTCACTGTTGACGTGGACCGGCCACGTAGTGATAAAACACCACTTCAGCGACCTAAAGAAACTTCATGGAACAAGAAAAAGGGCAATCGGCAGATCCGAGAATTAATCGTCGCAAGCCGCATGCCACCCTTCCAGTAGACGACTACAGGATCATTATTAGACCAAGAGACCAAGACTCAACGTTACTCAACACGGTACAGACCGCATCTACCACAGCGTACGACGTGCTGCAAATGTTGAACGTACAGCGGATGAAGAAGATAATCTTTGCCTCAACCAGAAGCAGAACATTATAGTCCTCGGCACACCATCAAAAGACAGCCAAAAAGTATGTCGCGATAACCAGTCTGAGCATTGGGAGCAAGGAATATGAAGCCTGTGCTTATCGCGCAGCACCGGAGAACACCTCGAAAGGAGTCATCCGAGGTATCTCTGCCGATGAAAGCCCGGAAGACATCGTTAGGAAGCTGGTCACTCCACGTAACCCAAGCGTCCTCTACGCCAAACGTATGGGCAATACAAACAACGTAATCGTCATTTTTGATGGATATTACGTCCCTAGCTATGTGAACTACGGAGCTGCGCTTGTTTGATGCGCACTTTACAAGAAACAATTTGACCTCTGCTACGAATGCAGAAGACTTGGACACCGAGTGGACTTATGCCCCAATCCTACTGACAAAATTTGCCGGAGTTGCGGCATCAAGAATCCAAAGCAAGACCACGAATGCAAAGCAGAATGCCAACTATGTGGAAATGACCACCCGACCGCGGATAAACGATCCCAAGAAAGGTACCGGATTCCATACCTCGTCAAAAGACGAAGATGGGAACGTGCCCGGAGAGAGGAACAAGTGGAATACGAGAACTACGTCGACAACCAAAGAAGCCCAAGTACAGCCAGCAGGAACAGATCAGGTTCCCTCCCAAGAACCAGAAGCAGATCACACTCCGGCAACCAATCAAGGTCAAGGTCCAGACCCCGCAGTGGCAACCCCACCAAGTCACCCCAGGCCATTGGCAACCGCAAGGGAACTATCGGCAACCACACCACCGGACCCCCATCACAGGTGAGCTGGGCTGACGTGGCTTCCGGGGCGCGCGCGGAGGCAGAGGCTGCACTTAACACTAGAAATAGAGCTTTAGAAAAAGAACTAGCACAGATGAAACAAATGATGCTAGAACATCATCAGCGGATTGTCGCTCTAGAAGAAGAAAACAATAGACTGCGGAAAGAGAACATTAGTCTTAAAAACGGGCAAGGTGTCACACTAGATAGTATTGAGGAAAAAGAGGCAGATATGGAGGAAGAGGCTAACGTGCCAGCCAAACGCAAAGCCACAGACGATAACAAGACGATCGCAGTTAAAAAGACCAAATCCGTTAAACCTCTTGAGAAAAGACAGGATGAACTCGAAAGCAAAATTGACATTCTAGAAAGCAAGCTAGATATCATAAGTACACAGTTTACAGACCTGGGCAACCAAATTACCCAGCAAGTTACACAGGCTATTATGACGCAAATACAACAACAATTTAATACAATTAATACAAAATTTGCCGACATTGAATCTCGTATGAAGACGTGGGGACCGCAAACCAGTGGAGGTGGCCCTATCAAAACAACCAGTAAGCCATATAATAAACCCTCGACAACTATGGTGGAGGGAACCGGAAAACTGTAACTGCCACCATGGATCGACACGACCATTATACTATCTGGTAATGGAATTGTCGTGGATACAGTAGAAAAAGATCCAACTTACATCAACACCTAATTAATAAGGAACATCCTGATGTCATAATGCTACAGGAACCACACTGTAAGGCCAAATTATCTGGGTACAGATCATTCTGTAGTGCCGACGGGGAGACGAGAGCTGTCACCACTCTAGTCAAACGTAGGTGCACGGTCGTT
Organism: Dermacentor silvarum; assembly: GCF_013339745.2. Taxonomy (NCBI): domain Eukaryota; kingdom Metazoa; phylum Arthropoda; class Arachnida; order Ixodida; family Ixodidae; genus Dermacentor; species Dermacentor silvarum. The sequence continues at coordinate 89,488,105 of NC_051158.1, forward strand.
CAGTATGATACAGGCATTGCGGATGTAGACAATATATTAATCGAGTTATTACCTGCTAGAAAAAACAATCAAAGCCTATTTGTCCTTAATGTTTAGAGTAACCCAAGAAACCGACTTCCCAATTTCCGATCACATCTCCGCAAGACCCTCACTATCGCAAAAGGCAGAGCCTTAGTGATTGAGGGGATTTCAACGCACAACATACGGCATGGGGATACAGATTTGAAAACCCCAAAGGTAGACACCTATGGCTAGACGCACAAAAAGAGGGCCTTACCCTCATCACAGACCCGTCGACTCCTACGAGGAGAGGGTCTAGTGTTAGTGTGGATACTACGCCAGATCTCACCTTTACAAAGAACATTAGGGATGCGAATTGGCTTAACACCCAACAGGATCACGGCAGCGATCACAATATCCTCGAAATCACTGTTAAAGCAGGGCCAAGCAAATCCAAGGGCAAACAACTGAAAATTGTAGACTGGAACAACTCAGACAAATTCGCGAGAAAAAGGATAATACTATCACCGACATCGCGGACGGGAGCACGCAGCTGAAGCAGGATGTTAACTCAGCCATACAAATAATCCCCCAGGACGCGCAAATGGAACAGGTAGACAGTAAACTTCTACATATGTGGGAAGCTAAAGAAGGTCTCCTGAGGAGATGGAAAACTCAGAGACACAACAGGAAGCTCCGACGCAGGCTAGCCCTACTTAACAGAGATATAGAAGCATACGCACAACAGCTCTGTAACCAACAATGGGAAGCAGCATGCACCAATATGAATAATCAGTCAGGATTATACAGAACGTGGAACTTCCTCAGGCACCTTTTGTATCCTGAGGAAAGTAAAGCCACATACAGATAAAATATAAACAAAATCTTGCATGCATACGACAAAACTGAAGAAGCTTTTATCGATGAGGTAGCCACAAGGTATTTATCTCGGGCTAAGCCAACAACTCACCCAGATTACACAGGCACCAAAAACATACAATTAGACGAAGAGATTAGCGAAGCGGAATTGAGAGCAGCTCTACAAAAGTTCAATACTAGATTTGCGCCAGGACTAGACGGAATAACTAACAAGACGATCCGAAATCTCGATGATGCCTCTCTAGAAGAACTTACCAAGTATATAAACGCATGCTGGCTATCCGGTACAATACCACTGCAATGGAAAACGGCCCAGATTATTATAATACCTAAACCAGGCAAGCGGCTGCAGTTGGAGAACTTGAGACCCATTTCACTCACGTCCTGTGTGGGCAAACTCATGGAGCACGTTGTCCTAGCGAGACTGACCAACTATCTCGAGGACAACGACGTTCTCCCGCCTACAATGTTGGGCTTCCGGAGAAATTTGTCTGCACATGATGCAATGCTCCAACTTAAGGATCAAATTATACATAAAATCAGTCGGAACACCAAAGCTATCTTAGGATTGGACCTAAAGAAGGCGTTTGACAGTGTTACCCACGAAACAATATTAAACTGAATAAATGAGCTAGGCCTAGGCCAGCGAGTATACAATTATATACGAGACTTCCTTACTAACAGAAAAGTACACATTAGGATAGGAGACCTTGACTCCGAAGAACTACAGATTGGAAGCGCAGGTACGCCCCACGGTTCAGTAATATCACCGATGCTGTTTAACCTGGCTCCAATTGGATTACCAACAAAACTACAGGAAATCGATGGCCTCAATCATACCATTTACGCTGACGACATCACCCTCTGGGTGAGCGATGGCAACGATGGACAGGTTGAAAACACATTACAACGTGCAATAGAAGCAGTTGAACAATACCTAGCAGGAACCGGGCTGGCGTGTTCGGCTGAGAAATCTGAGCTCCTCATTTACATACCATCGTGAGGTGGCCGAAAACCACGCAACTACGAGGAACGAAACAATCCGGAAATTCGCCTAACTACCGCGGATGGTACACCCATACCCAAGGTTGACAAGATCAGAGTATTGGGGCTCATCATTGAAAGTAACGGCTACAATGAAGAGACCATACGTAAATTAGACAATATAACATCTCAAATCATGCGACTACTGAAGCGAATAGCCAACAAACACAGTGGAATGAAAGAAGGCAATCTGCTTAGGCTAGTCCAAGCGTTTGTAATAAGCAGAATAGTATGCGTCGCATCGTACCTACGATGGTACTCGTCAGAAAGATACAAATTAGACTGCTTAATCAGAAAAAAAAATGTGGTTGATCCCTCTTATATAGAAATCGGTATAGAACACGAAAGTGAAACGTGTCTTCACAGAAGTAGTGTAATGTTTATTGCACATTGATATATAATGTCTATTGGTGTTTTGTGGCTAAAGCGCCCTTAGGCGTTGATGCACCCACGCTGACGCCTGGTGGCACGTCTCCTCCATCACGACTACCAACGTCGATGACCATGAGCAACCGTCGTGCATATGGAAGCTGCACTACGCTGCATACGCTAGCACAACGCGAAAGACGAAGCACGTAACCGACACACTAATACAACGCGCAAGACAAAGCACGTAACTGAATCGTCACCGAGTCAAATCAGCGCGTACAGCGCGTCGTAATTGCAGCCTCCGCGATCAACTTCAGAAACATTTTCAGAGCTAATTGCGGAGGCCACGCTCCGCTGTGCTGAGTACGGTGAACGCCACCTAGGTGGCGTTGGTAGTGCTTCTTGATGCCAGCGTCCCTTCGAATGCTGGCATCGAGGCGTCGTAGTGCTGAGACCACCGAAGCGTTCACTGTCGGTATAGTGCCTAGAATATACTTACTAGTGTGCCGACCGCGGGCTTTCCGGTGGCACGGAGAACGATGCCTTCCGCCGGCGGCCACCAGACGGCGATAGCCGTACGGACCGTGCTATGCCGAGCGGCGTCTCTAGCCAACGCGCGCGTGTGCGACAGACGCCAATGGACTGTCCCAGCCCGTTTCGTTCTGCGGAACGTTGGTTGAGGTGCAAAGCGTAATCGAAAGAATATGATTTTGTTGCACTTACAAACGATCGTATGCACAGTTATCATTATAACGCTACACGATACGGGGTGTTTCTGCGAAAAATACCAATAAATAAATACGTGGTTTCCGAAGAAGTGTAACTTTTTTCCACAGTAAACTATTATATGCGAGACACGTCCACAAATGCTAAATTCACACCAAGTTGTATCTAATTACCATAAATTAAATTAATTACCATAAATGAAGGTAATTAAACAGGGCACATTTTCATAGGCGACACACCGTCAACTAATTTTGAACGAGCGCTCAATGTAGCAATTATTAAAGTGTTTCTCACAAGCGACAGCCGCCAGAGTTAGCCTTCGATCTGCACTCTTATATTCTTCTCCCACTCGGCAAAACGTTCTGGCCAGTCAGCAGGCACGCTGAATAATGAGACTTGCTCGTTATTTGAGCGGTATCCAGTTGTACAATATGGGACAAAACAGGTGCTGTGTTTACGCCTCGTTTTCTGCGACGACATGTCGGTTCCGTCCGTGAACAAACACAAGTACGAACCATGCGCACAGAAAAGAACCCCAGCAATGACGTGCGGAGGCACCACACGCTACTTGCTCGAAAGCAACAACGCGCCGCAACCGACTGCGCTTACGAACGCGCATCCGAAGTGCACCCGAAGCGCAAGCGACGCGTGATGCGCAAGCGACGCGTGATGCGCCGCTCGGTTAGCACGGTCCCAAACAGTGTCGCCGTCTGGGGGCCTCCGGCGGAAGGCATCAACGGAAAATCTACAAGCAAGCAATCGGACTCTCCATCACCACCAGCAACGATAAACTACTGCAGCTAGGTCTTCACAATACACTGGATGAGCTAATCGAGGCACAACGCATAGCACAATATGAACGCCGGTCCAAAACTAAAACAGGTAGGCAAATATTGGATCGCGTGGGTATAGGGTATCATGCCCAACATGGTGTCAAAGTAGATATGCCCAGACACATCAGAGGCATGATAACCGTCCCTCCAATGCCCAAGAATATGCATCCCACCCACCATCAGAGTAGGCGGGAAAGCAGAGCACGCGATATACAAAAGAAATTCGGCAACAGCAAGGACACCATATTTGTAGACGCAGCTAGGTACACACACAAGCGCGCCTACACAGCAGTGGTGATAAATTACGAGGGAAAATGCACGACGAGTGCTACAGTCAACACGCCACACGTAGAAACCGCAGAGGAAATAGCTATCGCGTTAGCCATAGCACAAACACAAGCAGATATAATCATCAGTGATTCCCAGACGGCAATACGAAACTTCGCCAATGGTCGAATCTCCCCAGAGGCACTACGGCTCCTAAAATTAGGTAACAACCACGACAGAAGTGTCCATCTCATCTGGACACCCGCTCACACACTACCAGACGGTAGCAATGAGGTGGCGCACCGCATTGCTCGAGAGCTTACTGACCGAGCCTCGGTTAGTCCCGCTTCAGCGACTACCGACGAGTGGGAGTGGGAAGATCGAATGACCAGATTTCATGAAATTGCACAACACCATAGATTGCAGAGGCGCACATTCCCGCCGCTTCATCCAAAATTAAACAAAAAACAGTCTGTCGAATGGCGGCAGTTACAAACCAGATCCTATCCGAGTCCAGCTATCATGCACATAATACACCCAGATTTATACACGACTGACAAGTGCAGACATTGCGACTCTAGAGCCACCCTAGAGCATATCCTATGGGAATGTGCAGGTATAACACACGATAACAGTGATGCAGCCTCAAACAGCGACAGCCTCCGCGCGCGCTGGGAGTCTGCGTTGCTCAGCTCGGACCTGCAGCACCAACTCTGGGCCGTCCTGCGAGCCGAGGAAGCCGCCAAGGGCCAACAACCCTTGGACGAAGCCTAGGCGGGGTCTAGGCCCACCCCACGAAATCGCAGGGCACTCAATAAAGTTAATTGAATGAATGAAATATTTTTTACCTAACAAACTCCAATCCAACCTTCGTAGTTCCCTTTAGTCAGAACTATAAAGTACTCAATATTCAATTCGATTAGATTAAATTTGAAGGTTGTTTTCTTCTAATTTCGAAATTGCTCTTTTTAAACACCCCTGCTATTATTATTGGAAAACAGAATTTCAATTTATGATGAAGTGCAATGCAATTCTTGTTGTCCTTTATCAGCGACTAGATGTTACGATTTAAGTGAATGCTACGTCAAAGAAGTTGATAGTTTTTTTTCATAGTGGCGGTGTCAATTCTATACTATGCTTACGCCATTTTATCGTTTACGGACGTTCTTTTCTTGGAAATGTGACGCTTGAAACATATTGAAATTCTAATCTGTAAGGTTATCTGTCGATCAGCGGCGAGGTTACCTTGAAGCACCTGAGGGCTTAGTGGGCAAATTAATACATAAGTGAAAGTGCCCAGAAAAAAATTCGCACGTAAGACTAACTTCATCTTTAATGATCTTACAAAAGTTCATAAGTAGTGCGATAAAATACAAATACTCTATGATACAGCATCCGGTATAAAAGCTCACAGTGTACGGAATCATCTGTCAATGTAACGATCAACAGGCTTCAGAGTGGCTTCTCGGTATTGCACTCGACGCTTCGAGGTTTGCGCCTGACAGCAGTGCCTATGTAGCTTGCCGACCACAATATTTAACTATGGAGTAAAGAATAGTTTAGGTTGACTGAATAAACCGTAATAACAATGCTCATACGTAGTGTATCTAAAAAACCCGGATAACTTACGTCAGGGTTTTCTCTGCGGTGATTGATGATAGGCAGCATCCGGTCTATCATCTCGTCTGAAGGCAGTTGAGTGAAGAGGGACCGCACGCCGATGAGAATTTTGTGCATTAGTGGACTGTCAGGAAGTATATCTGGCAGTGACGGAAATGAAAGAAAAATAATGGCTGAAGTTCTGGTGCAGTTCCACACTTCTGAGAAAGAGTTTCTTGTGTTATACTTCGTGTTTCAGGGACTTCTGTTTCAAGTTACGAAATATTCGAAATTGCGCGATAATCAGCCAAAGAATTACAATTAACAAAATCTTGCTATGTAACTTCGTAAATAAGAGACGTTAGTGGGCATGATGTAATTCTAGAGTTGAAGTCAGCCATTATTCAAAGCAGTCTAAAAATATCTCGCCAGCCATGGAGCTTACGGGTGGTACTGTTGCTTATTTACGCTCTATGTCTAACCAGCTGCAGTTAGCGCTCCTTTGTGTCTGTTTGTACTACCCTTTTTGATTTGTGCTCATTTCGGCCAGTTAGTTTGTGCCGTACACAGCTCAAGAACAATGAAAAGGCACCAACTACCCCAAATTGGTTGCTTTCCTAAATGTCGCCTATGATCGGCTCCCAATAAAACTCACTGAGCAAGAAAAGAGCGACGCCACCGAACTGGCCGACGCTTTGGCGCGCCGCCTTGGACAGAGCCAGCGCAGCCGCGTCGTCCCGCTGGATGTCTGTGCGAGCGCCGGCGAAGAACTGCAGACCGAAGTCAGCGGCCATGTTGCAAAACGGCTCGAACAGCTCGACATAGCCGTCAGATCCTGCGAGCTTGTAGTCCATCACGCGGAAACATTCCTCGGCGCACTCTCGCGCCAGCGGAAAGGCCTGGAAGACAGTCGAAACGTGAGACAGAGCTGTTGCTTTCTAAATCATTCCAGTAGCAAATATTAGGTCATCGAAGGGCTGGATTTTCCAAGAAACATCAAAAGTAAACCCCCGAGCACGAGAAATGTGAACAACAGAAAAGCCACAGTTTTTCCCGAAAAGCGAATCATTGATTGCGAAAGCAAACTATTAGACAGCTGTACAAAGTGAGGTTAGTCGTTTTATGAGCTGCATAAACTGCTGTAAACATTCGCTTACTCACTGAATTAACATGAACATTGTCACGCGCGCACATACACATACACATCTCATTCGATTACCGCGGATGCTCGCTGTCAGAATGATGGTGTGATGAAGAGAGGCAGCAGCGGTGAGCGAATTCCGCTTCGTGCTGCCGCGTGCTTTAACGCAAACGAGGCTCACGAGAACACAGTGCACACAAAGCCATCAGCGATCTCAGGACCTCCAAGATAGGACGCACCGCAGCTGGAGTAGAAGAGAAGATGTGCACCAACCTTCCCTCGCATCCCCTCCCTCCTAGTGCGCACACAGCCCCTTGCTCGCCCACTTGCGCGCGTGAGAAGACAGCGCGCGGCCGCGATTGTGTCGTACTTGGACATTATACGGAACATCACGGCGACGACAGCAGGGACGACGACGGCGGAAGTTCGCCTGGAGTGTCAATACAGCTGTTATAGCAATAAAGGAAGAAAGAGCAACAAGAAAGGACAAAAGCCACAAGTAGTAAATCAGGAAATAAAAAAGTAGATTTAATGACTGAAACATCACCTATCAAGCATGGTTGCCTTACTCTATGCATGGTTGGCGATGACGATATATTCAAAAGAAGATCGCAGTGCCCATTACCCGCACATCTGTAGAGTCGAAACACATAAACCACGGTACCATACAAAAATTATACAGCATCGAAAAGCACTCAGTACACAGCACTGACATATTCGTCTGCTCAGTAGCGCAGGACCCGTGTACACAAACGTGCTCGAGAACGCCATGCCGACAAGTTGTGATAGCTAACAACGTGTTAGCAAATCACCCTGCCCATAAGAAACAGTCAATACAAGCAGGGAATATCTATGACTTGGATGCCTCGTCTTTAACAAGACTTGGTGGCGTCATGCTGCATATGTTCTCTATTTGTGAGTACGTTGATGCTGAGCGCCAACTGAGTGGCGTAGTATTGTGGCAAATCCTGCGTTTGTTACGGTGTGTCATGTAGAGCACACAACACTCTATCGAGCAATATCACCACAAAGGCAAAGTTCCCAGCAGCCTCACCGGTAAAAACTTCGGAATCATGGCGTCGAGTCGTGGTGACGTAACAGGTAACCAAGAAACAAGCAAGAAATAGGACCCCAACGACATGTGTGTACCTTAGAGAACATGGAAAGCAATAGGTGAGCGCGCTCCTAAAGCTTGAGGCTGAGCTCCCGCCTGGACACGCATTTCAGGCGGTGCGTGGAACCGCAGTGCCCTTCACGGACGTGCGTAGACATCAGGTCGCACGCGACGTGGAGTGATTGTTGTGCGCGAACACGTCTCGGACCTTTATTGAACTTTATCGGTTACTCAGTCCATGCATAGGGAATCACGCGTTTGGGCAGAGACCTGTAGTTCACAGCCTATAAGTATAGGTCACAGAAATGAGTGTAGGGTGGCTAAATGTTTTTTTTTCGTGCATTTATTTGGATGATGGCCCCTTTGAGGCGCCATTGGACACTTTTTTCATGCTCCAGTCGTGGTGGCGCAGTGGCTTTGGCATTGTACTGCAAAGCCCGAGGGCGTGGGTTCAAATCTCGGTTGCGACGGCCGCATTTTGATGGGACTTAACTGCAAAAACGCCCGTGTACTGATCATTGGGTGCACGTTATAGAACCCCAGGGTACCAAAATTATTCCTGAGCTCTCCTCTACAGCGTGCCTCCATGCCATATCGGGGTTTTGGCCCGTTACACCTCCCAATATGTTTTCACGTAGAAATTGTACATGCTAAATATTCACGAACAAAGTGGCACTGAACAAAACAGACTCCAAAAGAATTAAAACATCAATGAAAACACACTGAAATATAGAGTCCGTTCACATGTATACGTACATTAATTAGAGGTCCCACAAAACTACACATTCAATGTTAACGACGCGGCAGGAATCAGTGACCTAAGGTGGTCAGAATTTATCCGGAGCCCTCCGTTGCACCACCTCTCACTTTCGGGCCCTCTTTTACTTGGAAACGTTAAATCCAATCAATCAGTCAATCAATCAATTCAGAAAACGGTTCTGCTCACTTTTTTGATATTGCTTGTCTTGAATGCAGGTAGCACGATATTTTTCAAGTGGCGCCAGTCGTCGCCAGCCACTCTCGTGAGTCGAACTTCATTGACAGGGAGGTTCTTCGACACGACGGCCATGATCTGCCAGAGCGAGGAACGTGAAAAGGAATCAGTGGGCACATTTTACGTTTTGAATTATCTGTACCTTGTACGCAAAGCAAATGCACTATTCAGCAGCATTCGCTGAAACGAGCTCCACCAATTTCCACAGCGTTTTGTAGCGTAATGTTTACTCTATGCATTTTGACAATTTAGTTGGCGAAGATCATATTACACATGCTTTTATGTTGAGAAATATCAGTCGCGCGAGAATGATTTTCAGGCATTTTGTTCCAACGTATCTTACCTGTCGTCCCGTGAAATACTGGAAGTCGTTGATGAAGATACGTTTCATCAATTCAAAGTCTCGCAATACGATGCCAGGCATGACGCCGTTGTAGTAGCTACAAAGAAAAGAGGTGTAACACGCCTGTTACAACTGTGTGGAGCACCAGATGCGACATTAGGTAATTTCTGATTCAGCCGGGAAAAACTTGAAGGACGCTTAAGATTAAGACGCCCTTAAAAGGTTCCTAACTGACTGCTTCTCACGCTACCCGGCAACTGCAACTTATGTAACCTGTAATGTTTACCGGGAAACGCTGGCGGCGAACGCTGTGCACGAAGGCGAGCTTTCTGGTAGAAACGCGGCTTCTTGTGTGGTCCGATCCCGGAGGTTGTGCACATCCGCGCCAAAGTATAACGTAACGTAATTTTCACGTTTCTAATACTACTTTGCATTTTTAATATTTCAGTCTGAGAAGATTTAACATAAAAAGCATGCGCTCTCGGTGCTTTGTTGCAGGACATTTGTTTGTGGGCTGTCAAGTATGTGAGACAAGGGGTGAGCAACTGTAGTGATAGAATGGTGTGGCAACATAACCGGCATATACCGCATGTCATATAGCAAGGCATGGCATGCACATATACCTAAACATAATTTTCTCTAACGGACAACGCCGCCGACCCTGACTCCGGAGTTTCTGCGACACGAGGCCCTTAACGCTTTCGCGTTAATATAAAGTTGGCAGATATGCCCAGAGAGCGCATGGCAAAAGCTAAAGCTGTCAGTTGGAACGAGAGTAAGCTTCCCAGAACGCTTCTCTATGGATGATGCCTGACCCACCTCACTGGCTCACTTGCTATGGCGTTCTACTGTTCAGCACAAGATGTCGGGCTCAGTTACCAGCCACGCACGATATTCTGATGTGTGCAGAATGAAAAAAAAAATCGCGCCTTTGCTTAACTTTGGCTGCACGTTAGAAAAATCAAGGAAGCCAGGATTGACTGGGTCACCTCTGCTGCATTTCCGCTGTTAAAAACAAGCCAAACCCAAACCACGGCAGCCATCTTGCGAGTAGTTCATATTCCCCCACCAGGCGACGCAACTCCGTGAGGACTGAGGGCCCTCGAAAGAAACGGAAGCATCAGTGGACGGAAGCACCAACCGGTCAGCGGTCGAGATAAGCAAGAAACGTTTAGAATATTGGCGGAGAAAATCAGGGAAGAGGTTGATAAGACCTCATTTCATCTTACAGTCATAGGTAGCGGTACAAAGTAGATTTTGAGAAAAAAAAAAGTTAAATGATATGTGTACAAAAATGGTACGTAAAAAACTTCTATTGCATACTGGATAAAATCAAGCAGGCTAGGTGACTATTTGTCGCCGCCCCGTGCCAAAGGGATGCTATTAAATTGTAATCATCACCATCAGGAAGAAATGCGCTTTTCAGATGCAGCACATGACTGGCCCTTGGTGACAGGCGACCTGCCTTAGTTGTAAGAACGCCTCTGCCTCCCTCGCCCCGCACACACCTTTTGTGACGACTACTGCCTGACACGTCAATTGTCGTTTTGTAGCTTTGCGCGGTTTGAATACGAATACAACTGAACTATGACGAATTACTTGTCACCATGAAGCTTACGGCAGGTCGCCTTTGCAACACCAGTCGATTAGTGTGTATTTAGGAATCAAAGTAGCTTGAAAGAACAGGACACAAGAAAGCACAATGGTCTCCGCGACAATGAAACATGCCGCGAAAAGACGAATGCATCCGTGTCCTGCGTTCTTTTTCTCTTTTCCCTGTCTTTGCTGCCGTCTTCTACCGCCCATACGCACTTACCACGTGCAGAGGACAAGGCGTGGATTTTATTCGTGCTTGTAAGAAGAAAAGGCAGAGCGGAGTTTTGCTGACCTGGCAGTTTACAGCTGAACGTCGGCCAGCAAGGGCTAGAGTAAATAGTAGAGAGGAGGGAAAGTGACTGAGCAACAAGAGGAAGAGGGGCTGTTTACAGTGTTTAAATTATTCACACATTATGTGCGAAGCTCAGCACTCGCCGGGCTGTCGTCACCAGGTGTAAAGCCATGACTGCTCCGGAAAACTACAGAGGCTCTGATGAGCCGCGTGGACAGTGGTGTTCGCGGTAGCTGTCTTGTTCCGCGCGACATGCAGACCATGGAAAAAAGCTCGCAGGTGGGCTTTCGTCTGCTGTTCATGAGCGGATGCTGTTCTCGTACACATAGAAAATTTGAAGGCATCGTGTCAAAAAGGCGCATTTTTAGAAGAAATTTCGCTATTTCTTCTTTCTTCCTTTTTTTATTTGAAGGCTTTGCTAAAGCAGGTGTTTGTCTTATGCATGGATATGGGACGTATATAACGTTTTCAGTCATATACACTCCTAGGTTACGTCAAGGACATAAAAACTAGTTACAATAATTAGCACTACAGAAAAGCGACGATAACGGAAGCAAATAAGGACGTTCTTTGTCATACTTTCTCGAACAAACACATGAACGGGACACTATACCTAATAATGCTGTATTTTGGGTTCCCCTCATTAGTATCATGTTTCGGGAGGAGGGGGGTGTAAGCTGCGCAACTATGAAATAATGTAAAAAAAGCACAAATAGACGGGACATTCGCAATAATTCTGACCACGAGGCTCCCTTTTCATCTTTCCCTTCCGTTGATTTTGGGACCCTCTTCTGCATACGATGTGTACCTAATGATTGCTTGTCGGACGGATAATAAAGTAAAACAAAACTCAGGCTGTTTTATTGTGTATGATTCATTATCAACATTTAAGCTGCTCTATTTTTGTTCTTCATTCATCTTCTTTCTGGGGTTTTACATGCCAAAACCAGCTCCGATTATGAGGCACGCCGTAGTGGAGGGCTCCGGATTAGTTTTGAACACCTGGGGTTCTGTTTCGCATTTCGCCTCCATCCAAATGCGGCCGCCGCAGCCGGGATTCGATCCCACGACCTCGTGCTCAGAAGCGCAACGCCTTAGCTAACTGAACCACCGTGGCGGGTTGCTCTATTTTTGTGCGCTTCGTCACATGTTCGCTCCTTGACGTTACTTATTATGACAATGACAAAGCAATATGCAAACCTTGTTGCAATAAGTTTGTGCTCGACCCTTAGTGAAGTGTTAGAACAGTATACTGACCGGCGAAATTGCATATCAGGTTTGAACAGCCTGCCGAAGCATATCGTAATCGATAAATATGATCTCCACGACGTTCGTTTTTCGAAACGCCCGAATTGGTGATTTTTCTTCAGCAGGTAGCGTTTTAGGGCGGCCAACTTCCATATATTTGCAAATCGTTCGTTAGGTTCATTTATACGCGTATTCTGAAATGAAATCGTTGGGCGCGGATTAGGGAGTCATCTTCACAATAAATGGTTTATATAATACAACTCCATTCCAATGCGTTGTGTGACCCAATGAAAAAAGAGAAGGGGAAGAGTCCTCTATTGTGCTACTGTAATCGCGCCACCTAGTAGGTCAACTGAACAGAAGTTTCACGCAGGAGTTTTAGCGCACCATGGGCGGCTGTCTTCTTCGGCCACGCAGGCGGCTCTCCTCATTCGTGGCTGGCATGTGCTTTCGGCATGGCTGCTATGCACGTACTAGCCCAACAAACGTAGGCGACAACAGCACATTGAGCAGGCCCTAGGCTTGCCCGACAGCGCCGACACAGAGAGATTATTGCGGCTGGGCATGCATGACACCTTAGAAGAATTGATTGAACCTCAGCAGATAGCTCAGCTGGAAGTACTCGCCAGCACCCGGACTGGCAGAAGCATACTCCATAAATTACGAATGAATTACCATAACCAGCAAGCATCCAAGGTTGCGTTAGCCAGAGAGATTAGGAGCAGGGTTCAAATCCACAATTTTCCCAAAAATATGTACCCGGAATTCAATCAGGGCAGGAGAACAAGCAGAGCTAAAGCTCTACTGAAAGCCTATGGCAATGATAAGCGCTGTTTGTGGACGCCTCGGAATATTCAAATCATCAAGCGTTTACAGCAGTAGCAATTAATACAAAGCAAGAAAGCGGACGCACGTGCTCACTGAGCTTGCGGAGGAGGTTGTTATCGCTCTGGCTATCGCTTCTCCCAAATATAGATACGTTATCAGCGACTCTCAATAGCATATACGAAATTATGGCAGAGGACGGATATCAGTTGAAGCTTCAAGAATTCTAAACAGTAAAATCAAACTCATATTATCTGAGAAATATTACAAGGAAATCATCTGGTTAGCCCATACAGAGTGCGAATCCACCGCCACCTACAACCTTAAACGAGTCTGGCCATCGTGTTGCGTGTGGACTCATTAACCACGCCCGATCAGGGGGGGGGGGGGGGGTGTCTGGTCGAGGAGGGGATGGTACGGATGGAAAGGGCTCAACTTTTCTCATTCAGTGACATTAGCACATTCTATAGAAAGTCGAGGTGTATATATCCACCTCCTAGCCCAAAATTGGACAGGTCTCAGGCGGTTGGCTGAAGGCGACTTCAAACCAGAACTTACACAAACTCGGTACATCTTAACCGCATGTTTCAGGACTTCTACCCTGAGGCCAAATGTAAATTATGTGGTGATAGAGAAGCCACCCTAGAGCATATACTTTGGAATTGCGAAATAGTTTAGAGAAGAATTGCAATCCCCCGGGTGAACTCAGGGCGCGGTGGAGAGCCGCACAGACTAGCCCAGTTCTCCAGGACCAACTTTGGGCCATCCAGCAATCCAAGACCGAGATACAGGTTCTCTCTGCTGACCCCGTCGCGGCCTAGGCCCAAGGCCATCAATTTTCAGAATATTTGTTAAAGTTGTCTGACAAACTAACAACAGCGCGTCTCGCGACCTTGGCATTTTCTCTGGGAGTGGTTCTTCAAACTATTCAGGATGATTGACAGGCATTATGGGGGAGCCCAGGAATCCTTCGACGGAAAAGTCTAAAACGGTGGTTCCTGGGGTAAAATGTTTTGGCCCGCCACATCCGGAGAAACTGTGAACTTCCCGGTTCATCACTTTTGTTGCAGTCGTGTAGATGGCACTAGGTGAAAATTTTACATGTAAGTGCAAAAAATGGTATAAATTTCTTCCTTTCTTTGCAGTTTGTCGCTGTGAGTATAGTATATTACAATAACAAATGACCGCAGGTGCTAATGTTTAAGCTACGCGTCCTTACATTATGGTACGGTTTGCAGAGTTCGTTGACATATCGATGTTACCGGTGCAAAACACAGTATAATTCACACGTCCCGTACAGCGCTTTTTCTTCCTTTATTGGGAACGTACGCGTTGAGATTTTGAATTAAGGATTCTAAATGTCTCATCCAAAACCGCAGCTTCGTAGCTTGAGTACCTTCCCGCCAAAACGGGCACAGGTAGATCCAGAATTCTAAACATTGCGTCATTTCGGTCGCATTGTTATGAAAACTAATAAAGAAACATCAATGAAATTTTGCGTCCTAAATGAAAATTTTTTGACCTCGAAAAAGCGACAAATGCGGTTATGGTTTTTTATTAGCGAAAAAGTAAAAATTCAGCTTTATTTTGCTACGTCTAGGAAATAGATAAATATGTCCTACAGCTACAGATCGCGCTGCAATGTAGTAAATGCAGCGGTTCCTTCTAAATATGGTCCCAACTGAGACACAGTTCGCGAAGAGCCTGTATCTCATGGTTGTTCTTGAACATTTATTTCTAGATGATATAAATATATTTGTTTGTAATATACATAGCTGGAAATCTACACGAATTTGGCTTTTTTAGGGTATATACGACAACTTTATATCCTGAGTAGAAGAGCCGCCACGGTTTCTCGAAGAGTACTGAAAACTGAGGGCTCGTGCCTCCGGGGTGGGACCGCCACCTTAATGCGAAACGTAGCATAGCAGCCCAGTTCACGTTGCGCACCGTCCATTCAGAACGCTCACTGTTTGAGCTCTTGCTGTCATTCGCCACATCTGCAGATATTACAACCCGAAAGCGTGACTTACCCCACGATGTCTCCGTACTTCTTCAGCCATTCGGTCGACGCTGGGCCCATGCCCTGAAAGCAAAGCAGTTTCAATCAATGTGGATTGTTGATTGAGAATCCTCGTTGATTGGCTTACTACAACGATTTGTTGTACAAACGATTGAGAGAGAACTGAAGGAATGCAGGTATATTAGAAAAAATTTGCTTTAGAGGGACAAGTTGATAATGCTTTTTGGCGTGTTCTTAACCCACGCAGCCATCCTGAGATTGCCCTTACTAATCTTAATGGCGAATTTGTATCCGACTCGGAAAGCGCGCAATTACTAAATAATTCTTTTTCCTCTGTTATTACGCGTGAGGATTTAACGTCCAGCCCTCTCATTGGTAATCGCACTGACATAACGATGCGTGCAATTACTATCAGAGAGGGGGGAATTTCCTCATTATTAAACAATCTTAAGCTCTCTTCCGCGTCCGACCATATCGGGTTGAACAACAAGATACTAAAAAATATTTCACTGAGCCTCTCGCCTATTCTGTGTGCCCTTTTCTCGCAATCATTAACATCTCATACCATCCCTCACGACTGGCGGGTGGCCAGAGTAGTTCCCATTTTTAAGTCCGGTGATCGCTCCTTGCCCCTCAACTATCGCCCAATCTCTTTAACAAATACAATCTGCAAACTTTTGGAACACGTTATCTACACTCAAATCATCAACTATCTTGAGGAGCACAGTATCATCTTTAAGCAACAGCACGGTTTCCGCAAAGGATACTCAGGTGACACTCAGCTTGCTGGTTTTGCACATGACTTGCACTCGGCACTGGATTATGGTTTCCAAGTTGATGCCATCTTTCTGGATTATTCAAAAGCTTTCGATCGCGTTCCCCATCACAGGCTCATACTAAAATTAACCCAGCTTAACATACACCCTGATATTATCTCGTGGATTAAAGAATTCCTGTCACACAGAACACAGTACACAGTCGTTAATAACTCTCATTCTACTTATGTGAACGTAACCTCAGGTGTCCCTCAGGGTAGCGTTTTAGGCCCATTACTTTTTCTAATTTATATTAATGACTTGCCTAATAATGTGTCCTCCCGTATTAGACTATTCGCCGATGATTGCGTGCTATACCGTAATATATCCAGTAATACCGATCGTGAACTCCTTCAATCCGACCTTGACAGTATTAATACTTGGTGTTCTACATGGTTAATGTCACTGAATGAATCCAAAACTAAATTAATGTCATTTACTCAACGTAGTGCCCGTATACCAACATCGTACGCTTTAAATAATGTCGAAATAGAACTTGCTACTACTTATAAATACCTGGGTATCCACTTTCAATCAGATCTTGCGTGGCATTATCATACTGACGTCATTCTTGCTGCAGCTAATCGTTCACTCGGTTTTATCAAACATTCTCTAAAAAATGCCCCTCCACATATAAGAAAGCTCGCTTATGTAACACTGGTTCGTCCGAAAATTGAATACGCTTCAGCTATTTGGGAACCACTTCAAGCCTATCTTATTCAAAATATCGAATACCTGCAAAACCGTGCTGTGCGCTTCATTTTCTCAGATTATTCACGTCATTCGAGCATCACTGCACTAAGAGATCGCGCCGAATTGGAAAGCTTATCGCATCGTCGCCAAGCAGCCCGCCTTTCGCTTTTTCATAAACTTTATCATCATCCAATCCTTTCTGGCGATTTATTTCAAGCGCCTGCAGTCTCTTTCCCTCGCCGCGATCATCAGTATAAAGTAAAACGACCCACATGTCACACTCATCGCTTTGCTAATTCGTTCATACCACGCACTATCATTGAGTGGAACCACCTACCATCGCATGTAGCTACTGAGACTAACATAGCAAAATTTCAAGACCTGCCACGCACTGAGCGCATTGCCTAAACGGACTGCCCGACCTAATCGATTTATTTTTTTTCCTGTACCAGTTCGTAGCCATTTTTCACTTGGAATATCGCATCTGTATTCTTTTTATGAGTTTTTGTGTATTTTAGCAAGCGCTCTGTATTTTCTGTATTTTAAGTTTGTGTATTCTTGTTGTCACCTTGTAGCTGACTAATATGCTATGTTTTTTTTTCTAATTGCTGAGAATTTCCAATTATAATATATTGTGGCTTTGCATATATATTCTCTTTTGTCTTTGTTCTTGTTTTCCTATTCCACGTACCCACTGTATTCATTTCTTTTTGCTACTCACTTACCCGCTGTATATCAGACAATGCTCATGATCGCGTTTCTTTTTCTTTTTTTTTCACTCACTATGTTATTATTCACATGTCACTGCAATATGTCCCCCTATGTAATACCCTCTTTGAGGGCCTTTAGGGGTATTTTGATTAAAAAAAATAAAAGAAAACAGTTTTTTTTTAAAAAGAACTAGCTTATCGAAGTCAGCTCAGGTGGTCAATGCGCGGAACCACCATGTGACAATAGTGTTCCTGAACTATTTGATGAACCGCCACGGTAGCCCCGGTGGCTTTGACATTGCGCTGCTGAGCTTGCCGTTGAGTCGACTAAATTCCGATAGGAGCGCAATGCCAAAAAGCTCGCGTTCCGTTCGCTGAGGCCACGTCAAAAAACCTCAATGTGGTCAAAATTAAACCGAAGTCGCCCATAATGGCATGCCTCACAATCACACTGTGTTTTTGGCACGAAAAGACCCATACTCTAATTTAATTACAATTTAAACAGGCATATCTCTTCATATTGCCACCTGGTGTTTTGAGCCAGCAAATGATCAACATTGCGTGCCCAGCCAGAACGGCGAAGAAGACGACGAAGTCGAAGATCCCGCGCCAGCTGGCGAATATTGCTTTGTATTAAATGTGCCTTTCTCCAATTTTGTTTTGTTAGACGCACATTTCAAATATAATGTGGCCAATCCCCCCTGTGGGTACGAGCCATGTTTTGAGGCAACAACAACAACAACCGTCTGGCATTCTTCGTGTCTGGCTGCTGGTACTGTTGATTGCTATTGCCTTAGGGCGTGACAATATCATTTCTATATATCCATAAGACGATGAAATGCTGTGAAAAGCCTGTGGGACAAGTTGCCAACATTACCAACATCATCAAATAAATGAAATTTTATCCCCGATGAAACGGGGCGGAAAACAAGACTGTATTTATAATGACAAAAAAAATCTATTTTACCATGAATTTAACATATTTTAGCATTTTAACAGGTGCACTTGCATGCTGTTGGCAAAGATACTTTTTTCAACATCTCCCGCATCACATACAGATTCACTGGAGGCGTCATGGCCGCCGTTGACCTAGCAGAAGGCGTCATGGCTGTCGTCGACCTAGCAAAATATCTTGTCATAGGCGTTGGGGTGTTGGTAAAGAGTTACTGTTGTCTTGAATTAGGAGCAATAATGTGAAAAAAGCCGGCAGATCCCACGCCCTGTGGGAATCGATGTTATGCGAAGCAGAGTGCGGGGAGCCGGCCAAGTTAACGGAACGACCATTAAAGAACCAAGACGTAGGCGGCTATTTATTGACCTACATGACACGCATGTCATGACATTCATGTCATGACCTCTCATTTATATCCGAACCCATTTGAATGGCTTTTAGTGATTTTTTTTTGCTGAGTCATTGTCTTTTTTGCTGATCCATACTCATGACTATCACTTCTCCGATTACCCTTTAATGTTTAATTCACTTAGTGCCCACGTCCGAACCCATTCCAGTTGTTTTTGAGTGTTAATAATTTTTCGCTGAGTCATTGTCCTTTTTGCTGAGTCATGCTCATGATTATGCCTTCTACCATCATCCTTCAGTGTTTTCCTCACTTAGTGCCCACGTCGAAACCCATTGCAGTGGTTCTTGTGTGTTAACCATTTTCGCTGAGTCATGCGCATGACCGTGACTTGACGTAATAGTTCAGCAGAAATCCGCTAGGTGGAGATTAGTAATTAAAGGGAAACTGAGACATCCACCCAAATGTAGCAATTGCTACAATGGAAACCCAACCGGTTCCTCGAAAGAAAGCCTCGCAGTTGAAGAAAAAAAAGCGGACGAATTTTTCTTGAACTGCGAGGCTCTCTTTCGAGGAACCCGGTTGGGTTTCCATTGTAGCAATTGCTACATTTGGGTGGATGTCTCAGTTTCCCTTTAATGACCGTGCCTTCTACCATCATCCTTTAGTGTTTCCTTCACTTAGTACCCATGTCCGAACTCATTTCAGTGGTTTCTGAGGGTTAATCATTTTTCGCTGAGTCAGTGTCATTTTTGCTGCTTCATGCTCACGACTATGACTTCTACCATCATCGATTAGTGTTTCTTTCACTTAGTACCTACTTCCGAACTCATTTCAGTGGTTTTTGAGTGCTAATCTTTTTTCGCTAAGTCATTGCCATTTTCGCTGAGTCATGTGCATGAGTATGACTTCTACCATCATTCTTAACCCGCCGAGGTGGCTCAGTCCGCTAAGGCGTTGCGCTGCTGAGCACGAGATAGCGGCATCGAATCCCGGCAGCGGCGGCCGCATTTCCCCGGAGGCGCAATGCAAAAACGCCCGTGTACTTTTGTTGTAGTGCACGTTAAAGAACCCCGGTGGTCAAAATTCATCCGGAGCCCTCTACTACGGCGTGCCTCGTAATCAGAACTGGTTTTGGAGCGTAAAACTCCAGAAAGAAGAAGAAGAATCATTCTTTAGTGTTTCCTTTACATAATACCCATGTCCGAAACTATTCCTGTTACATACCATGTTTATGGAACGACCAAGAGAGTACCAATACGAAGGCGGCTATTTCATTATCTACATGACACATATGTCAGATATTCATGTCATGACCGAAGTACCGAAGTGGATTTCAGCATTATTGCTTCTTTATTTTAACATTGTCAGCGTGCGCATTCTATTGAACGTCTCCTGGCATGTACGATAGATCCCACAACTCAGCACGTCAAGGTGCTTCTGAGACACGGTGGTAATAGGGTTAACAACCGGGATAGAAGCGGCACGTTCTCTCAATGCCAAAGGTATGAACGGCTGCATAAGCGACCTACGCGAACACAGGAAGCCGTCAATACTTGAAACACGATGTTCATGAAGTACTAGACACGTGAGAGACCGCGATTAGTCTCGTATCCCAGTACTGGTTGCCGTTTTGTGTTCTGATTGTTTTGCCGAGAACGCATGGCAGGAAGTTGTTTTCACGGATCTTCAACTTCAGGCTGTTACTGCCAGACAAATCTACCCGCTCTTTCTAGAGATGATTACGGGGACACGTACAAAACGCCCAATTTAAGGAGTTTTACACTGCGGCAACTATATGTATGCGAGTCGTATCATACGTGTTGAATCCCAAGGGGCGCCGGGGAGCTACGTAAAATTTTGTATCAGTATGAAGAACGCGTGGTGTGTGCGATGTGCGCTCATCATCTCATAAATTACATGAATTTAAGTGATCGAGCCAGTTGAATTCGTGGCCGAATAGTCTGTGGCTTGAGAAGTATTCGTACACGACGATCAGGTAAAAAGATCAGCCCGGCGCCCCTGACAGATCTCGCCAGGGCACGCTTGCCAGAAGTAGGCACTTATTTGTGTGACGTCATGACCAGGAGGATGTATATAAAGGTTGAGCTGATTGAAATTGCGAATGTTATGTCTAAACGGAGTGAAATCTTCACAGAATAGCGGTTTAGCAGGCGTAAATGTCTTACCTTTGTCCAGATTTCAAGCAGGTTGCCGAAAAGAATGCTAGGCTCCGGGCCCGGTATGCCGAGTTCCTTGAACACGGAGAATGTCCTTTTCCTCCATCTGTACAAACTAAATAATGAGAAGATAGCTCTCAGGTACAAAGCAAAGCTAGTATGTTCATAATACAATGTCTTTTATTTGCTTGAAGAAAAGTTACCATAGACAGCGCAAAGCAGATCCTGTTTCATTCGAAGCCTAGAGCAATACAGTACATTACTGCTTCTTTACACAACGTCCTGTCTTTTTTTAATTGGTCTTGTTTATTTTTGAATATTCACATCTAAGGAGCAGCGTTAGCTAAGCTCGGCCATTGCGCCGCAGTTCTACACCGCTTGTATAGCTGTTTTTTCTTATAGACTTTTAGTTGCGTGTAGCGCCCCTGTTGTTCTTTTAATCAGCTTCGCATGTGTTGACTGCGCTCCCCTAGTTCACCACGTAACCTCACCAACTCACCCAAATGTCTACCTTGCCACGTCAAAAGTGAAACACACGAATCGATCTAGATTCTAGGACACAATTCCATGTGTCCAGTTTAAAGGTTGCTTCGAGGATTTTTGCAGTAAGTTCAGAGCTGTCGATGCCATCACGAACCATCCTCTCAGGTACAGGCTCTAACGAAAAGAAAATAACCCTGGCCAATCGCTTCAACCAAACAAACGTGTCCGGTGGAAGACTTGACAGCAGTCCCGTTGTGGCAAGGTTATGGCTAAAACCATTCCGTGTTCTTTGCGGGATTGCTACCTCTCCAATGTCGTGACCGCAAATGCTGAAAAGTGACTTTGTGGGGCATGAACGCAACAATGATTTAGACGATGCAAACTGTGGCGAGGCATGGGTGTGTTATATACGGATCATCAATTTGACTGTCAGCCAATGATGTCAATAATTTGCACCGCAATTGAGAAAATGCCTACCGCTCTTGATCGTTGCTTGCCGGACAAGTTATACTGAAACATCTATTTTTTATTTCTGTAACGACACACCTTTGAGCAACGGATTATATTAAAAGAGCATTTGCATTTCTTTAGCATAATGTCAACTGTAAACATGGAAGAAGAAAAACACAGACGCTGAGCAACCGTGCTTAGAGTGAAGAAAATTAGGATGGCGTCTACAAATCTTTTTAGTGGCACGAGCATTGACTGACACTCTTGTTTCTTGCGCAGCACTTCCGGTTCACCTCCTGAGACGACCGAGGACGAAATTCAAAATAAATATGAGAAAAACAGAAAAATAGTAATGCACAAAATTCACACGTTTCATTATAGATATAATATCAGAGTATTAGTTTACTTACAAGTTCAGTTACTGAAGACGGGTAGGGTCTCGTGAGGGGGGAAAAATTGGCGACAGCGCGGCTGCAGTTGAGACGGGTAATGGGACAGGAAGTCAAGATGGTTGCGACGGCGCCTGTGCACATGGCCTGCACTTCTGTGATTATAACGTCGAGCGCGTCTGAGGTGCAGGCGCGGCTGTAGTAGCGGTTGCGGCAGATGCATGGGAGATGCGATGATTGCGGCAGCGCTTGTGTCGGCGTAGTGTGGTGTCGGAAGAAAAAAATGCATGATTTCATAACGTGTGCAGCCCATGCATGCAGCCCAAAAGAGCACTGCTGGTAATCCGTCCCTGTATGATTGTTGTGGCCTCCCCAATGGTTTTTTTTTTCTACAGCGTAAGCTGTTATGGGATCATTCCAATAGCCGTTTTGGGTCGCGATGATGCCGCCGCCGCCACCCAGTAGCCTGTGACCACTGCCGGAAATGAGAAAAAAATCACAGCATATCCACGGGGTGAATGATGATGAGTGGGGCGAAGCTCCGGGGGATCATTCGGGTAAACCACAGCTACGGACGAGAGATAAAGAGAGCGCGCGTCGGGAACGAACGCCCTTGTGCACCGCAGCGCCCCTAGCTACGGACAAGAAAGAAAGAGAGCGTGCGTCGGGAACGAGAGAAAGAGAACGCGCGTCGGGAACGAACGCTCTTGTGCACCGCAGCGCACCTAGCTACGGACGAGAGAGAAAAACGCCGGAAGCGTTCTCCGGAAGCTGGCTTCCGGAACCGGAAGCGGAACCGGAAACGGAAGCGGAAGTCGGCTTCCGGTTATACTATACATATACATATATATCTATATATGAGTATACATACATACAAAGCGGTCTTCCTGCCAACCAGAGCTACGGACTTCTAGTGAACACTTCATAAAACTACATGCGGCGTCTCTGTCACGTACGGACACACAACGCCATGTATTGAGCAATTAATAAACTAGAGGTGGCTACATACTACTACTACTACTACAGATGAGGGAACGACCCGTACCCTAAGGAGCTTCGCCCCTAAAAATGTACCCGCTCCCCGCCGGGATCGAACCCAGGCCCGCTGCGTGGGAGAAGGATACTCTACCAATGAGCCACGCAAACTTTCTTTTTCTCCTCGGCCTTTCACTTTATTCTTAATCCAACATAGCAAGTATCCAGCACTAAAGCGTTTTTTACAGGTTTCATAAACACAGAGAGAGGGAATCACACATCTACATAAAGAGAAGTCTTTGCTGCAGGTGCTTCTGCCACGCCTGCCATGTCTTGCTAAACTCTTCTTCGCCGTCAAGCAGCGAACTTGTGAATGTAAAAGCATCACAAAAGTGGGTCCACGCCGGTTTCGCGCTTTCTAGAGCTAGCATGTAGTCAGTTAGCTCGAGCTAGCATGTAGTCAGTCATGTAATCTCCAAATTGCATACAAACCTAGTAATATCAGGGTTTCCACACAGCTGTCGTTTTTATGGTGTTCAACTCTCGAAAACTTTACGTCTTCCCAATTTAGGAATATCTGTACATTAAACACAATTCGTATGTCGTGCCAAAAGTGTGCTGCATTTGTACGAAACAAAAAGACGTATTGCAACGATTCTGGATATGGGCAGAGCGCGCAGTCTGTTGTCCACGGCACAAAAAAAAAAAACTTATTACTTAACCATGTTTTGACGGGTAAAACTTCGACATCAAACTTAACAAAAAATCCATGAGCCAGGCAAGCGCTTGCTATCCGAGAGCGGCAAAATGTACCATAAACGCGCTCTATGCAAGCGCCCAGGCGCAAACGACGAGATGCGATTCAGACGCGGAACGCAAACAACGCGGTCCCAAGCCTCCGCCGGTATGCTGGCTCCATCTAGTTAAGGCGCCGGCAAACGCAACCTTTCAGACACTGTAAATTTTGCTGCCGCCTTAACTACATGGCGCTAGCATACCGACGGACGTTCGGGATCACGTTGATTGCACTAGATTGGGCGTGATGCAATGGGAGCGAATGTGACAGCCGTAGTTGCATTATTGTCGACTGCTTGGCTGGGCGGAACGGCGCTAGCCATCGACGATGGAACGCGTCGGCTTGCATGCACGACGGCGTCCCAACCGCGTTCCTGACGCATTCACTCAAATTACTAAGTAGTACTGTCGAAACGCTCGTCTAGCTTACGCTGTGACTGTGCTGTGTGTGCCGCGCAGGCCTGCCATTTTATTGCGATAGCAATTATATGGACACTCAAAAGCAGATTTCTGCCGTCGGCGTCGCCGTCGCCGTCGGCGTCGCCGTGAGGTTCCGTATGACGTCAATGGAGATGAAATCGTGGCCGCGCGCCGCCGAACGCTGTATGTGCGAGTGAAAGGGCGCGAGGGACGCGCTCTTTCTCGGGGAGTGAACGCACGGCGGAGAACAAACGCGCGTTCTGCGCCGTGCTTCCTTAAGGGCTGCAGAAGTAGGCGTCTCTTTCCTCCTTTACAATCACCATATATGTAGAGCAAACGCGCCTTCTTGCAAATGCGCGAGAGGCCGTGGGGGAGGGGGGGAAGGGGGAGGGAAGGGAGGCGACGTTTAGCTGCGGCACCAAGTGCCTATTTATATCAGAGGCTCCGGCAACAGTCACCAACGCCGCACGCATTTTGAGCGAACGCGGGCAAAACGCCGATGGCGTCGACAACAGTTCTGCGCGTTGCCGGTGCTGCTGCATGTCCAAGTTTATACAGCTGATAAAGCTAATATCACTACTCCGTATAGCTCTCTACAAATTTGCTATCGCAATTGATGCTTCACCTTTCAGGTGAAACTGCGACAACTTTTTTTTTTTTTTTTTGACGGCTAAGGGAAATTAGGAGGGCACTTAGTCTTGCTGCCACAACAGCAGCAGGTTTTCGGCACTTGTATTTTATAGAATCATTATTTTTTAATAAATATACAGCACTCTCTTGACTTTGAAAGAAGATGTTTTGGTTCGCAGGAATTCAGTGCAATTTTATTTCCACAGCGTCCAAGGCGCGATATCAACAGCAAACTCGGCGAAGGCCAAACAAGTGCAGCAAGCAGCCAATGGGTTCAGCGACAGTATCAGCTCTTGTTATCGTGTCGTGCTCAGGCATGTCATGTCTGTTCCTGCCAGCTATTTTAAGTGGGGATTGCAGGCGCCACCATGTTTACGACATAATTTACGAGGGCTTTACCGTATTTGCAGAGCCGTATGTCTGCAACTCACGAGATGGGTCCAACGGAAACAATGAAATAGTTTCGCCGTAGGCGACATATTTTTCTATAAAGTTGTTTTGTAAGCCGTACAACAAAAGCAGCCAATCTATAAACGCCAGGATTGCAAAGCTCCAGCTGATGGCAAGTTGACAAAAGGAGCATACGCGAAGCAGTTGAACGTCAAAAGGGGCTCGTTAATGGTTTAGTGCAGCCCCTTCAGGTTAAGAATTATGATCTACTGGCAATAAATGTGCGAAACTTACATGCCTTCACGCCAAGGTGCGAGTCAAGGTAGTAGAATGTCTGTTTTTGCTTTTTGTAGTGAGTCATTGTAACTATAGAATAACTAAATACCTATTTATTGTACAGTAAGTCATGTTATGTTTCTTCATAAAAGCAGTTGAATCGCATGCAGAAGGTGATGGTTGACTAGAAGCGTCAAGAGAATGAAAAAATTCCCGTAGGGGAACCCTGAGTAGTATGCGAAGCAGCCATGGGGTCGACTCAAGGTAGTTTTATCAGCTGTATAAACTTGGACATGCAGCAGCACCAGCAACGCGCAGAACTGTTGTCGACGCCGTCAGCGTTTTGCCCGCGTTAGCACCGAACGCGCGCGGCGTTGGTGACTGTTGCCGGTGCCTCTGGGGCGCCTACCGTCGTGTCTCTAACCTCAGCTACTTCGCATTATCGCGCGCGGAGCCGCAGGTGTTGCCATTCGTTGCGCAATCCGAGGCTGAGAGGAGCGTCGGAGAGGAGAGGAGGAATGCCGAGAGCAGAGGAGATGAGACAAGGAAAGGAGAGGAGGGGGAGGAGAGGAGATGAGACACGGAGAGGAGAGAAGGGGGAGGAGGATGCGCATGCGCAATAGGGGTGTGGACGCCGCACGGCGGAGGGAGGGAGGGAGTGACATAGCCCCGACCATAATATCTAAAACAAATATTTCGCAGTTGCTACTGAAATGACACGTGAAAAGTCTTTAAAATTTGGTAGTGGCTTCACCAAAACGATCGTCCGTAGCGATGTATGCCAATGTTGTGGGCATATGCGCTAATCTTTACAGTTGAATCGATCGGCCTGTAGGAGGGAAGAAGTTCATTAGGGCACTTCCCCGGATTGAGCAATGCATTAATCCGGCTGCACATCCATTTAGCTCGAACATTTCCTGGCTCCCACGAGATGTTGTAGTAGGACAACAGGTTACGTCGTGCTCTGGTGCCAAGATGACGGAGCGCAGCTTACGTGATTCCGTCTGTTTGGAAGATCAGACGCAAGTCCAATCAATGTCACATTGAAGAGAGTCGGACTGAGAACTCCTCCTTGGGGAACACCGTCGTGAATATTATATTGGTTGGTGTCTCCATCACTTGTCGACATATGCGCGTGACGGCCACTCAGATAACTAACGATCCAAGCGTATAGTTGGCTATCGATGCCTAAATCTTCTAGCGCATCAAGGATGCCGTAATGCAGAACATTGTCATAGGCGCCGCCTCCACTAAACTGCGTCGACTTCGCTCCTGTTCGACATTGGAGATCAAGTTGACCACACCGTGAATGGCAGATCGGCCTCTTTTAAATCCGAGCATAAATTGGAGAAATCAGTTATTGCTTGACTCTAATCTTGACAGCACCATCTTTTACATTGATCGGCCTGTAGGCGATCGGCCTGTAGGAGGGAAGTTCATTAGGGCACTTCCCCGGTTTGAACAATGCAATAATCCGGCTGCACATCCATTTAGCTCGAACATTTCCTGACTCCCACGAGATGTTGTAGTAGGACAACAGGTTACGTCGCGCTCCTGTGCCAAGATGACGGAGCGCAGCTTACGTGATTCCGTCTGGAGCTGAAGCCTATGAGTGTCTGGAGACAGAAATTGCAGCGTCAGATTCTTGCGTCGTAAAAGGCACCTCGAGAGCCTCATCAGGTGACGAGGGCGCAATGGTGGTAAGAGCTTCAATTTCGGTATGAGAGGTGGCCATGACAAGTGTACAGTAGCCATTGGCCACCTCCACTTCGCTCCGGCCTTGATGTAGAGCCACGGCATGGAATGGATGGCGTTGTTGTGGAGTCTTCTGCAGACTCCGTACTGCCCGCCAGATCTTAGATAACATCTGTCTTGAGTCCAACAACCGCAGAGCGTCCGCCACCGCTGCCTGTCAAGCTTGTCGAGATGCGCTCGGTGACTGGCTGAAAGGTCTGACGGAACTTCGTTCTTCTGTATCGTCGTTCTAGGTGGCGGCGGATTGCACGAAGGGCCTCGTACTGTGAATCGATCGCTGATCTCCGAATCGGCAGGGTAACTTGTCTCGTTGTGTCACGCATAGAAGTGGCAATGAAGTCCTCAACCTCGGATGATGTAGTCGTGCACTGACATCTGGTTTTTATCGATACCTTGAAGAAAGTCCAGTAAGTTTGCTCTGAGCATAGCGAGGCTTAGTGGCGGAACCAGCTAAATTGAACGTATTTTTGGCTGGTGCTCACTTCCATGAGTCCCTACATCAGTGTACCATCATGCAGTTCACAGGAGGCTTCTGGACACAAAAGTCATGTCAAGGCAACTGATGTAAGAAGTTGTACGAATGAATGTAGATGACCCGTCATTGAGCACACTTAGTCGCGGATTACACATGAAGTCGGCCAAATCTCTGCGACGACAGTTCACTGCAGTGCTACCCCATAGGGGATGATGTGCGTTAGTCACCAATCACAATATGCTGACCTCGCACGGCTTGAAGCAAAGGCATCAGGTAGGAGCAGTCAATCTTTGGTCTTGGATGGATGTAGCCTCCATCTACAGAGAACGTTCGCCTTTGGTGCGTTATAGTCAGCAATACGTAATCATTGCTAGTATGCGGCGTGATGTCATGTCTAAAATACGTCAGATCGCGGCGTATACAAACTAGTACTTTGTTTGCAGGTTGGTCGCTGCGAGACCATACCTGGAAATACCCAGAGATACGGAATGTGGAATCCATGTTTGGCTCGCATATAACAAAAAACGCTCAACCTTTCACTCGGACGCGCAACGCTTGAAACAGCGAAGCTGGGCGATCGTAGTAGTAGAAGTATGATGATGATAATATATGTTGTTTTCTGGCGCAAGGGCCAGCTATGGCCAAAGAGCGCCAAGACGTGGTGTAGTGAGTGAGCAATGGTATGATCAATGACAGTGGGTAGGTGTAGGGTGGCTGTAAAGGGGCCTAAAATCCTGCGCACTAAAGGTGCGTAAAAGACAAAATTAATAAGATCATGACAATGATGTGATAGGGGCGCAATGAATATAATATGGTATAAAAAAGCTGTGAGCGATACTAGGCACTACTGCCTCACAGAGATCCTCAGAAGCAAGAGCCTGGAGGAGAGTGCATTTCAAAATGCTGTCACAGCAGCGTTCTCTGAAAGAGGACCCTGCTACGAATCTCTCGGGCGAAGAACTTGCAAAATGTCGATGTCGGTTAAAAAGGCTATAACTGATTCGTGCTGAAATACCGGGTCATTATGTAAAAACATCGCTGGGTGTAGGGGTATATTCTCTCTATAGGCTTGGACAAAGTGTTTCTTTCTTTCAGGTTCTAGTAGTGGACACTGTACTAGGATGTGAAGTACAGTAAGTACCTCCCCACATCTAGTACAGGTCGGGGGTTCGCCTCCAGACAACAAGTAATTGTGCGTGCCGTAAGTGTGTCCTATTCTGAGCCTACAGAATAGGACATCATTTCTTCTAGATTTCGTGGTGGATGGCCAGTTCCCTAAGCGAGGCTTAATTAAATGAAGTTTGTTTAGACTCTGGGCGTCCCACAAACGTTGCCAGTGGGCTCGAAGTCTCTTGCGTAGATATGGCATCATATCGGGAACAGGGACGGGCATGGATGTGTTTCCAGCTTTTGCGTCGATGGATGTGGCAATCTGGTCTGCCAGTACATTTCCCTCGATGTCTCGGTGTCCTGGCACCCAGCACACCACAACATGCTGCCCAGACGCATAAATATTACACAGTAATGAATAAAGCGATACTATTACAGGATTTTTGTGCCTTTTCAGAGATTTTAAAGCTTTTACTACGCTCAGCGAGTCCGTGTAGATGATTGCTTTTGGTATTTTCGATTCTTTGATATGTTTAAGAGCCGACAGTATTGCATAAGCCTCTGCTGTGAAAATGTTCGTTTGGGGGTGCAGGGTGTCGGCATCTGAAAATGATGGGCCAACCGCTGCATAAGAGACGCCGGCATGAGACTTTGATGCATCGGTGTAAAATTCCGGACAGGAGTATTTATGCTGCAGTTCGAGGAAATGCATTCGAATGTGTGCAACCGGGGTGTGCTTCGTAACATGTAAAAAGGACAAATCACAGTCGACAATCTGCCACTGCCACGGTGAGACCTGTATAGTGGGTGTCATTAGACGATGTTCAAAGAGTGGGACATCCATTTCCTCAGGCAGACTTCTCACACGCAACGAGAACGGCTCTCTTACTGCAGGTCGGTTATGAAAGAGGTGGGAGCTGGACAAATCATTTACGGTGGAATATGAGGGATGTTCACTGTTTGCATTCACTCTAAGGAAATACATGAAAGCTGTGTAGGTCCTCTGCAAGTGGAGGGACCACTCATTGGATTCCACGTAAAGGCTTTCTACAGGGCGTGTCCTAAAGGCACCTGTAGACAAACGAATACCTAGATGGTGGATGGGGTCCAGCATCTTCAACGCGGTTGGGGTGGCTGACTGATAAATTTTGGCCCCGTAGTCTAGGCGTGTTCGTATGAGGCTTTTATACAAATTTAACAGACACTTTCTGTCACTACCCCATGTAGTGCGTGACAACACTTTTAAAATATTCATTGTTTTCATGCACTTGTTTTTTAGATGTTTTAGGTGTGGTATGAATGTTAGCTTTGTGTCAAGAATAATGCCTAAGAATTTATGTTCCGTTTTTACAGGTAGACGCTGTCCTTGCAGGTCAATGTCGGGGTCGGGGTACAGTCCTCTCTTTCTAGAAAAAAGGACGCAGGTGCTCTTTTGTGGATTTAGGCAGAATCCATTCTCGTCTGCCCATTTAGCCACCTTGTTCAGACCAAGTTGAACCTGCCGCTCACAGATTGCAAGGTTGCATGATTTAAATCAAATCTGTATATCATCGACGTACGTTGAATAAAACATATTACGTGGGATGCCTAGACGCAAGGAATTCATTTTTATAATGAAGAGAGTGTAACTGAGCACCCCACCCTGTGGCACTCCAGTTTCCTGCACAAAAGGTCGTGATAATGCATTGCCAACTCGAACACGGAATGTGCGATTCACCAGATAACTTTCAATGACATTTAACATATTACCACGTACACCAAAGTGGGAGAGATCTCTCAGTATTCCAAACCGACATGTGGTGTCGTAGGCCTTTTCCATGTCTAGGAATACAGATAAAAAGAATTGTTTGTGAACAAAAGCTTCACGTATCTGTGCCTCAATACGTATCAAATGGTCAGTGGTGGATCGACCCTCGCGAAAACCGCACTGGTATGGGTCAAGCAGCTTGTTTGATTCTAGGAAATGTATCAGACGACGGTTTATCATTTTCTCGAAAGCTTTGCAGAGGCAGCTTGTTAGAGCTATGGGCCGGTAACTGGATACGGACGATGGATCCTTGCCCTGCTTCAGGATAGGGATCACTATGGCCTCTTTCCAGGCAGAGGGGATCTCTCCGGAGGTCCATATAGAGTTATAGAGACAGAGAAGGGTTTTCTTAGTTTCAGAGGGTAGGTTTTTCAACATGTCATATAGTATACGGTCAGGTCCTGGGGCAGATTGGTTGCAACAGGTGAGTGATGCATGCAGCTCTGCTAGGGAGAAAGGTAGGTTATATGGCTCGTTTCCGGTGCTCTTTCGGTCCAGTTTTTGTTTTTCTATTGCTGATTTGTATCTTTTAAATGCTGGAGAATAGTGCGATGAACTGGAAACATGTTCAAAATGTGCACCCAGATGGTTCGCTTGGTCCTCCAGGCTGTCTCCCTGTCTGTCTACCAGGGGAGGCGGATGTGTTTGTCGTCCTCTTACTCTATTCACCCTGTTCCAAACCTTGGCCTCATCCGTGTACGAGTTGATACTTGATAAAAATCTTTGCCAGCTGTCTCTCCTGGCTTGTCTGCGTGTTCTCCTACCTTGGGACTTGATTTTCTTGAAACTGACAAGGTTTTCAGCAGTAGGATAATTGCGAAGCTGCCTCCATGCTCTGTTCTGCTGCCTACGTGCGTTCCGGCATTGTTCATTCCACCACGGAACACGGCGTGTGCTAGAAAGACCACTTGTTTGGGGAATACATTTAGAAGCTGCATCTATTATGAAATTTGTAAAATACTCGATGGCACCGTCAATTCCGAGCGATGAAATGTCAGCCCACGAGAGCTTACTGGTAAGTGTTTGGAATTTTTCCCAGTCCGCTGCATTGACCTTCCACCGGGGAGCATGTGGTGGAGATTCGTATTGTCTTGGCGCTCTCAGCAGTATTGGGAAATGGTCGCTCCCGTAAGGGTTTTTTATAACTTCCCATTCAAGTTCAGGTAATATGGATGGAGAAGCTATGCTGAGGTCTATAGAGGAAAAGGTTTTGTTTGCAAGACAATAATATGTCGGTTCTTTTTTGTTAAGCAGACAATCACCGGATGAGAAAAGAAAATCTTGAATTAGACGGCCTCGCGCATCGATGCGAGCGTCGCCCCACAGACTGTTGTGTGCATTGAGATCGCCAAGAACAAGATAGGGCTCTGGCAATTCGTCTATCAAGGACTGAAATTCGTGTTTGTGTAAGCGGTAATGTGGGGGTATGTATAGCGAGCAAATGGTGATGAGTTTGTTAAGGAGAACCAGTCGAACTGCCACTGCTTCAAGGGGTGTTTGCAGCTGCAAACGTTGACATGCTATGCTTTTGTGAGTCATGATGGCAACACCGCCTGAAGATGCAAGAGCATCATCGCGATCTTTACGAAACGTAACATACTGTCGAAGAAAGTTTGTATGTGTCGATTTTAAATGAGTTTCCTGTACACACAGCACTTTTGGATTGTGTTTGTGGAGAAGTTCTTGCACATCATCGAGGTTCCTAAGAATGCCTCGGACGTTCCACTGTATGATTTCTATATCCATACCGAAAGTAAAATTGGTGCTGTGTGTACAAAAAAGGAAGTGTTGCCTTAGATTACAGAACCTTTTCCAGGCCCTGTAACGCGGGATTTGTCCTTTCTGAAGCGGTCGAGGGAGCCTCGCCGCTCCTTAGGCGCTTGATGCGCCGTCGGGATGGGTGTAGTGTCCATTGCCTCATGAGAGGCGCTGGACACACGCTCTTGCGAGCGAGAAATTTCGCGAGAAGGTCTCGCCGCGAAGGACGAGACCTTTGTGCCCACCAGCCCGGAGGTCGATGGGGCTGCCTTTGGGCCTGAGCTGCGCCGGCTGTTGCCAGCGCCAGCAGAGGCCAGAGAGGGTGAGGCAGCCTTGACTGCACCCACCGTGGGAGCTGCTGGCGGTCCTGCGGGTTCGCTACTCATATCGCAGGCTGTCGCCGCGGGCTCTTGTGCTACCGGCAACCCTAGAGTAACCGGGCCTGTTTGCTGGTTGGGTGGAGTAGGCTTAGATCCTTCCACCCCAGGGGCAGGAGCCACAAGCGACAGCTCGCTGCGCGCGGGCTGGGCAGGTGGCAGTGGCCGCTGCGACGCTGCCCCCCGACGCGCCGCATCAGCATAAGGTGTGCTGTGGAAAAGTGAGCACCTCTTACGGGCTTCCTTGAAAGAAATATTTTCTTTTACTTTTAGGGTGATTATGTCCTTTTCTTTTTTCCAGTTCGGGCTGGAACGTCAGTAGGATGCGTGGTCACCACTGCAGTTCACACAGTGAGGAGTGCCACTACAATTGTCAGAGGAGTGGCCCTGGACTCCACACCTTGCGCAAGTTATTTGACCACGACAGCTCTGCGAGCCATGGCCGAATCTTTGGCATTGAAAGCACCGTCTAGGGTTAGGGACATATGGTCGTACAGTTAACTTAATGTATCCTGTTTCGATTGTTTCAGGCAGAACGCTAGATCCAAATGTTAGCACAAGATGTTTGGTGGGGATTTCTTTGTTGTCCCGTCTGATGACGATACGTTTTACATTGGTGACGTTTTGATCTTTCCACCCTTCCAGGAGTTCTGCTTCCGATAATTCTAGGAGGTCTGCTTCTGATACGACTCCGCTTGAGCTATTCATTGATCGGTGTGGTGATACAGAAATTGGTATGTTGCCGAACGTCACAAGGTTGCCGAGTTTCTCGTACTGCTGTTTCTGAGGGACCTCAAGAAGAAGGTCTCCGCTAGCCATTTTGATCACTTTGTAACCTGACCCTAAAGCTTCGGTTAAAGATTTCGCAACAATGAATGGTGAAATTGATCTGGCCGGTTTTTGAGAGTTCTCACTGTGTACAACATGGTATTTTGGATAGTTATCTTTTGGTCGGTTGAAAGATAGGCAAAGTTCATCGGTGCGTCCCCTCTTTAGAGGATGACGATCAAGTATGCGGGGAAAAGCTGGTGTTCCCATAACGGTTTGTTTTATTTCGGCGGCAATGGCGGCCACCCACCACGGAGCCCAACTAGGGGACGCTGCAGCACCTAACGCGTAAGGCTGCAGGCGCCAACCGTACATTGCCACTATAACCTAATATATTATACCCAAGGGAGGGCACATACACAAGGTTAACCCAAGCCGCCTGTGAAAATTTGGAAGTAACGGAAGAGAAGAGATGATAGGAGAGCAAAAGAAAGGAGATAGGAAAGCAAAAGGTTGGAGAGGGGGACAGGAAAAAGCGACCACCGATTTCCCCCGGGTGGGTCAGTCCGGGGGTGCCGTCTACGTGAAGCAGAGGCCAAAGAGGTGTGTTGCCTCCGCCGAGGGGCCGTAAAGGTCCAAACACCCGGCATCGGCTCAACCCCCATGATCCTCTTTTCCCCGAACACGGCTAAGCCGCGCACGTTTAGACGCGGGAGGGTCCAACCCTCATGTGCTCGGGTCCGTGGTGTCAGTAGTAGAAGTAGTAGTAGTAGTAGTAGTAGTAATAGTAGTAGTAGTAGTAGTAGTAGAAGTAGTAGTAGTAGTAGTAAAACTTTATTATATTCAGAAACCGGACAGGCTCCTACCCCAGTCCTCAGAGGGGGTAGGGGCTTAAAGACGAAGTTTGTCCAGCAGGGTGGTGCCCCTATTCCAAGGCCCCACTAATACGGGCCATCCGCTCACCTCGTTGGATCAGTCGTAGCTGATCTTCCAGGGCCGGGCTAGACAGCAGCGCCTCCCATTCGTTCCCCATGCCGTTTGTTTCGTGTTCTTCTCCGTGTTCTGCACACTCCCACGTGATGTGAAGAGTGTTGGTGTTCCTCCGCACCACAGGCATATTGTCTCTGTATGCCGTGGGGTAGATCAGGTGAAGTGTGTGCAAATTTATGTAGCTGTTCGTCTGTAATCTTCGCAACACGGTTGCCTCCGCAGCGCTGAGTTTCCCGTGCGAGGGTGGATAGATCTTTCTATTTTCTCTGAAGTATTTCAGAATTGTTGCAAAGCAAGGGTCTAGGGGTGTAGGGTCTTCTATTGCATAGTCTGGGGCGGCACGGTGATTTGTAAAGGCTCGAGCCGCCTCGTCCACATGCAGGTTCCCGGTGACGCTGTCGTGCCCCGGTGCCCAGGTCACAGTTTGGATGTATTGAACCGTGGGGTGGCCATCCAGTCCCGACAAGTATTCGCAGCGCCTGGGCTCCAACTTTGCCCCTTAGGTAGATTCTGAAAGCTTTCTGTGAGTCTGTGATTATTGTTAATGGAGATTTTCGCGTCCAGCCCTCTTTTATTGCGAGCGCAATTGCAACCTCTTCTGCTGCTGTTGTAGAAGCGCGATCTATTGAAGCGCAGGCTGTTTTTTCCGTCTACGGTCTGTTACCGCTGCCACCGCCTTCCTTGCATCTGTCTGATAAGGCGCAGCGTCAGTGAATCTTGCCGTATTCATGTATTTTGCCATTTTTTCTACGTATTGTGCCCTAGCCGTTCTTCTCCCAGCCTGTAGGTTAGGATCCATGTTATTTGGTGTGGAGGATACCGTGTACCATTCTCTATGTTCGTCGGGTATCTCACTAGTTTCTTGATGTTTTTGTATTAGTGCATCACCCCCTAACTTGCTTAAGACTTCTCTGCCTGTTGGAGTCTGGGGCAAGCGATTTTCTTGTGTTCGTAGCTGTTCTTCGGGTAATCCTTCAATCGTGTTTTGTAGACCAAGCGCCAGTAGCTTCTCGTTTGAAATATTCCGAGGTAATCTTAGAGCAGTCTTGTAGGCCATTCTTATCATTTGGTTCGCCTTTTCTTTCTCTTCCCTGTTCATATAGTTACGGTGAGAATATATATACAATGGATATAGTTACAAGGTAAGGCGCACAACGCTACAGCAATGGTTCAGGAGAGCGCGTGCACGCCAGAAATCCACGCCGTCGTCGTCATCATCGTCCAAGCACCGACCACAGGATCGCCGCTCGTGACATTACCCACCGGCGGCAGAAGCACCGTCCCGGTGCAATTAGGGCCCAGGCCGAGAGTGGTACGGTTTAAGGCGCGAGACATGGACTATGTCACTCGCGATTGTTGCAGAGGCCGACTTAGGATTTAGCGGAGCGATTTCATAGGTCACATTAGTGACTTTGCGCACAATGCGGTGAGGGCCAGCATAACTGGAGAGGCGTTTTTGCATAGGCCAACGCGACGTGACGGGAACCACAGCAAGACGAGCGATCCTGGAGGGAAGTTCACCTCCCGGTGTCGGCGGTCATAGAGACATTTTTGATTGACCTGTGAAGCCAACAAGCGATCGCGGGCAGCCTGACGGGCGATGTCAGCACGGGCAAGAGCATCGCGCGCATAGACAGAGAATGTGTCTGGGTGAGGATGGTGTCCATAGGCAATGGTGGGTCGTAGCCAAACAGTAGATAAAAAGGTGAATAGTGAGCTTTGTCGTGACGAGAAGAGTTGTAGACGAAGGTCACAAAAGGCAAGTTAATGTCCCAGTCTCGGTGGTCCTCAGACACGTACATAGCAAGCATATCTGTGAGAGTACGGTTGAGGCGTTCAGTAAGGCCGTTTGTCTGTGGATGGTACGCAGTGGTGAACTTGTGATTGGTTGAGGAAGAACGAAGAATGTCGTCGACTACTTTAGACAGGAAGCAGCGGCAGCGGTCTCTGATTAACTGACGAGGAGCACCGTGGCGCAGGATGACGTCGTAAAGAAGGAAATCAGCTACATCAGTAGCACAGCTGGTGGGAAGTGCTCGTGTAACAGCGTACCGCGTTGCGTAGTCAGTAGCGACTGCAACCCATCTATTGCCAATGGTTGACATGCGGAAAGGCTCTAGAAGATCGAGTCCCACCCGGAAGAATGATTCATCAGGGATATCGAGGGGCTGACGGCTGCCAGCAGGCAGTAGGGCAGGACTCTTGCGTCACTGGCAGAGGACACAAGCCGCAGCGTACTGTCGCACAGAACGGTAGAGACCAGGCCAAAAGAAGCGCCTACGGATGCGATCATACGCGCGTGACACGGCCATCGGTGCATCGTGAAGCTGGCGCAAAACAGTACAGCGAAGATGCGCGGGAACAACAAGCAAGAGGTCAGCGCCGTCAGGCCGGGCGTTGTAGCGGTATAAGGCGTCGGAACACAAACATCCGTAGGGAAGGGTCAGGGTGTGGTGAGTTGAGACCGTCTATAATAGGCCGCAAAAGTGAGTCGCGGCGCTGTTCGTCAGCTATGTGGACGAAGTCTGCAATGGCCAGAACAAAGGTGTCCGGTTCATCTTCCAGTGTATCAGGGGGATTAGGTTAGATTAGATAATGGGGTTTTACGTGCCAAAACCACGATCCGATTATGAGGCACGCCGTAGTGGGAGACTCCGGAAATTTAGGCCACCTGGGAAGGAAGGAAGGAAGCAAGAAAAAGCAGAAGGCAGGGAGGTTAACCAGGATAACGTCCGGTTGGCTACCCTACATCGGGGGAATGGGAAGAGGGAACACAAAGATGACAGGGAAAGAGAGGAGGGAAGGAAAGAAGGGAAATGAGCGGTTAGTTCGCTGACGCATGTGTTAGTGCACTAATAGTCACAGACGTTGACACAAGTCCGTCGTCCTCAAAAAGCACAAAAGTGCCTTCACCGCTTTATGGGCCGACGAGCGATGGGGGTGGTGCTCCAGCAGCCCCTGTACGGAAAGCGTCCGATTGTCCAGTTTTTTTAACGCGTTATAGCCACCTGGGGTTCTTTAATGTGCACCTAAATCTAAGTACACGGGTGTTTTCCCATTTCGCCCCAATCGAAATGCGGCCGCCGTGGCCGGAATTCGATCCTCCGACCTCGATATCAGGGGGATCGACCGGGTATCGTGACAAGCACTCAGCGTCTTGGTGAAGCTGTCCAGATTTGTAGAACACAGAAAATAAGTACTCCTGCAAGCGCAGTGCCCAACGCCCAAGGCGACCAGTGGGATCCTTGAGCGAGGAAAGGTAGTAAAGCGCATGGTGGTCTGTAATAACTGAAAAGTGCCTGCCACACAGGTACGGGCGGAATTTTGCCATGGCCCGGAGGAGAGCTAAGCACTCGCGTTCTGTGATCGAGTAATTTTGCTCCGATGGCGACAGAAGGCGGCTTGCACAGGCGACCACGCGGTGGAGGCCGTGCTGCTGTTGTGCAAGGACGGCGCCTATACCGTGGCCACTGGCGTCGGTACGAACGTCCGTGCTGCCTGACGGTTCGAAATGTGCTAGAACAGGTGGGTTCGTTAGCATGGCAACGAGCGATGAAAAGGCGTCTGTTTGGTCACGAGCCCAAGTGAAAACGACGTCCTTCTTGAGTAGGCGAGTGAGAGGGCGGGCCACTTCCGCGAAGTTCTGGACAAAACGACGGAAGCACGGGCACAGGCCAAGAAAAGTGCGAACGTCCTTGGCCGACCGTGGAGTAGGGAACTGACTAACCAGGCGGACTTTGTCAGGGTCTGGCTATTGGATGACAGCACGCTCCGGAGCTGACACACCGTAAGGCCATCGGCACCCATCGCATTCATACCGGCGATTCGAATCCTATTCACCGACGGCCTTACCGTGTGTCAGCTCAGGAGCGTGCTGTCATCCAACACGAAGTGGAGAAAATGCTGGGCAAAGGCATAATTGAACCCTCATGCTGTCATAGGGCATCTCCCGTCGTACTTGTGAAAAAGAAAGACAATAGCTGGAGATTCTGTGTAGACTACCCCGCACCTCCACCAAAGATGTTAAGGGGATAATATATATACAATGGATATGTTTACAAGGAAAGGCGCACAACGCTACGGCAATGGTTCAGGAGAGCGCGTGCACACCAGAAAGCCACGCCGTCGTTTTCGTACAAGCACCCACCACAGGATCGCCGCTCGTGACAATATTATGATAGGGGAGTGAGTATGTGATGCGACTAGAAACTTCTTACTTGTCGGAGGGTACCTTGTTCTCGCATCCCCGTACGATTGTTTGTTATACGGGCGATCATGCGTGAGATTTGTTGCACTGCTGATTTGAGGGTATTTAGTGTATGCAGCCATCTCTGAATAGCTTGCAGCCACATACCAAGTATTCGTGTGGTATCTTTTTCTTGAATGACTTTTCTTCTAGCTTGACTTGCAGCTTTACACTCGGGTCCGTCCTTAGTGATTTTCGCTTTGTAAAGCGCATACGTTCCGACTTTTCCGCTGAGCATTGGAGTCCCCGTAGTCTTGTGTACCCTTCTATGGTGCTAGCTGCCTGTTGTAGTCTATCTTCTTTCTCCGCTAGGCTACCTGTAGAGCGACAGAGAAAGAGTCTGTTGGAACACGTTGTCGGCTTTGCAACGCGGTGTCGTTGTTGCAAGATGCGCTATGCAATGCGCAGTTACGGCAGTAAGTCCGACACGCGCTAAAAGAAATTATCATCATCATGAGACATTCAGTAAGATGAAAAGTTCGCGCGCACTTGCGGAAAATGCTGGGCTACGATCGCCCATACGGTCTACAACATAACCGTATAGGCAACCCCAAACCTTTTGATGCTGAAGTTTTTTTTTCATTTTTTTGTGTTTATTCGGGCATCAGCAACACCCAGCGCTGTTTGTACGGGCCTTCAAGACTGCTGCTTTGCTGAGAGGCCCTCCCAGCGAAGCCTGCTAGGGAGGAGATGGTGGTGGACCCGTCTAGCGGCAGGGACAGACCTCCCGTCGCAAGGAAGTGCCTCACCTCCTCAGTTGAATCAGAAACTGCTGATTCCGAGTCTGACGCCAGGTCGGACGACTCGGATGCCTTCATATCTGCTAAGAATCGGCGTTCAATACGGAAATCTTCGACATCGTCATCAAGTGATGCAACCATCATATACAACAGCATTGTGACTACGACAGTAGCCTTCGTACCGGTTGACGTGACGGTAAGCCTGAATGCCATCTGCAAACAGAAACTGCATGATTTTTTTCTTCAAACTGGCACCGGGTCTTATTCAAGAGGTTCGAGTGAAGCCAAGGAAAAATATTATTGCCGTGGACACAACAGATGAGAAGACGGTGCAAACTCTACTTGGCCTGTGTCAACTCTGTGGTGTCAACACGCGGGCTTACATACCACAGGGCGCGGATGTAACAGCTGGAATCATCCCTGATGTTGACCAAGAACTTCAAAAAGTATGATCGTTTGCACGCCACCATGAAAAATCATCAGCGCTCGACGGCTTGAAAGGCTGGACTAGTGCGATACCCAGTTCGGCCCTTTGTACCGATACCCTTACAGTGCCGCAAATGTTTAAAATTTGGTCATGTGCAGGGTTTCTGCACAAGTGTTGTGGTTTGTGCGAGATGTGGTTAAAATCATGACGCAAATTCTTGCGAAAGTCCGACATCTCGGTGCCCCAACTGTAACGGTGAACACTTGGCAACAGACAAAGAGTGTCCCACACTGAAGAAAAGACAAAAGGTTCTGAAAGACAAAGCTACGAAGAAGGCATCAGGAGAGAAGCTGAGTAGCCGCAGTGCACGTCCAGCGGCTACAAATGGCAAAACTGAAGATGTACCCGCACGTGCGAAGAACATCAAGGACACCACACGTTGGCAGGAAAGTCGGAAACGAAATTTCTCTCTCTCTGTGATATCGTGGCCGGCGCTTCCACCGAAAGAGTCCGAACCAGTATCTGCCAAGATGACGCCTCCGAAAGCTTCAGAACCAACTCCATCCAAGGCGTCGTCTATAGTAGAATGCTCTGTAAATAGGGTGCCTGCAGCAGTCTCGGTCAATGATGACGAAAAACTTATTAACCTGCTTAAGATGCTTGTCAACATCGTTAGATCTCTGATTGCCGGTTGTCAGACACCAGCGGCATTAGCCGCTGAGCAACGAGGCTCTTGTTCCCCTGCTCGACGGCCTTCACTAGAAACATGAATGCTTGTGGAAAGCCCCGTGCCTCTGTGATGCAATGGAATGTCAGGTCCTTACTACCGCGGCATGCCGACCTAGTCCTTCGGCTCCTCGCCAGATGTTATAGCGCTTCAAGAGACCATTGTAAGAAAAGAACAATTTAGACTTCCAGGTTACGTAGGCATTCACAGTAAAGCTCGATGCACAGCGCCGGCATGCGGGTCCTTCCAGTGCACGGACGCCACGCATCCGCGAAATACTTAAAAAGCATTGTTATACGTCCGAGCTGACCTACATTTCGCAATTATTGACACAAACAATATCTGCGATGCCGAATTTGAATGTACAGCTGTTACTGTGAGTCTCAGAGATACGACGACGACTGCGGCAAGCGTATATTATCGACCGACACGATCTTCAGACACCACCTTATTGGAGTTAGTATTCTCTCGGTGTGGCCCATCACTTGTGCTGTGCGGAGACTTCAATGCTCATCATCCTCGCTGGTGTTCTCGTCCACAAGACCAGCGTGGGATAGAGATCAACGAGCTTATTGTTAGACATGACTTACAAACACTCAATGACGGCTCACCTACAGTTGTGGGCAGAGGGAAGGAACCGTCCGCCATCGACCTCGCGATATCAACAAGAGATGTGCATCTGGTCTGGTCATGTGAACCTGACCCATGGGGCTCAGATCACCTACCAATTTGGTTGATTCCAGAACATACTCCTAGCCGCCAGACTGCCGCCTACACAGTGACAATCTGGAACAAGTTCTGTCAGCTGATTTCAGAGGCCCCATCACACGACAAGTTGTTTAGACTGGTGAGCGAGTGTCGTCAACAAGCTACCGTAAGAAGACGGCGGGGAATAGACAAACCGAACCCTGATCTAAAGCTCTTGAGGCTACGCGCCTGTCGACGCCGCGCTTACAGGAGAGCGCAGCGCTCTAAAAGAAGCACCGATTTGGAGGTATATAACTGTCTAGAAGCCGCCATACGGCGGAACACAAAACAACTTCGTCGAAGTAGCTGGGCGGCACTGTGCAGTCGCTGCATACGGCAAATGGTTTTAGAAGTGTTTGGGGAAAACTGAAGGCTCTCCGCACTCCTGAGATCTGCAAGAATCCAACTGCTGCTTTGTGCATAACGACTGGCCGGACTCCGAAAATTCTTGCGGACGTATTTTCCGACCTTTTCGTACCTCCTAAGTCAAGTGACCACGCAAATAATAACCTTAATCCTCTGACAAGTCAGAATATCCCAACGTTCTGCTATGGTCCAGCCTGCCAGATGGATGAAGCGGACTTGCCTCTCGAGGAGCTTCATCACGCGCTCAGTCTCTCCAAACGTCGCACTGCCCCTGGTGAAGACGGTGTTACGTACCAGGCGTTACGAAACATCGATGAGGCCTTTCATGTAGATGTCTTGGACGCATATGACGAAGTGTGGCGAACGTCTCTGATCCCCAATGATTGGAAATCATCTGTGGTGATACCTGTCTTTAACACTGGTATCACTCACTATCAACTTCCTGGCCGCCCTGCAAAACACCTAATGTCTTACCGGCCAATATCGCGAACTTCTAATGTCATGAAGCTGATGGAACGAATGGTACTGTTTCGTCTAGATAGCAGGCTACAGGAACTGAATTTCTTTCATGATGTCATGAGCGGCTTTCGTCATCACCGTTCAGCCCTCGATAGCATAGCAGACCTCGCATCATCTCTAGAGTCTGCTCGAGAAAACAAGCACTCTGCATACATGCTCTTCTTGGACATAGAGCAAGCTTTCGATTCGGTTCCCCATAAGGCGAATATTGTCGCCCTTACGAATTTCGGGTCGTCTGCTTCATTACGTGCATAACTTTCTATCTGAGCGCCACATGAAAGTTCGTGTTGGAGGAGCAACAAGTGATTCTCACCCTGTTAAGTGCGGTGTACCGCAAGGCAGCGCCTTGTCGACGCTTCTCTTCAACAGTGTATACACTTGCTGGACTTCCAAGCCGATTGCCTCAGGAACCTGGCTTTTCAATATGCTTAGCAATCTATGCTGACGACATTGCACTGTGGATCAGCAGTCCTTCGCACCACGGTCCACGTCTTCGCGGAATCTTTCAGAGAGCTCTGATTGCAACTTCAGAGTACTTGGAGGAAGTTGGTCTGCAGATTTCACCAGCTAAGTCAGCCGCAATTACGTATCATCCAAGGCAACAGGCTCGTCGAAGTATGAGCCGGCTGTACCTCGGAGAGACACCAGTACAATGGGTACAACACCACCGCTACCTGGGCGTAATTATCGATAATCGCCTCTCTTGGCGCCCTGCCATTAGCTCTGTGCGGTGCAAAGCCCGGTCGCTGCTCAGGTATGTGGCCGCCTTGTCTGCCAGGGCCGCTGGCTGCGACCAGACGACAGCACTTCAGGTATACCAATCATCTGTCCTCTCTGGCATGATGTATGCCTTGCCAGTTTTG
This sequence comes from Dermacentor silvarum, assembly GCF_013339745.2. Classification (NCBI taxonomy): domain Eukaryota; kingdom Metazoa; phylum Arthropoda; class Arachnida; order Ixodida; family Ixodidae; genus Dermacentor; species Dermacentor silvarum. The sequence goes on from NC_051158.1 coordinate 89,531,577, forward strand.
AACATGCCGCCAAATGTGATGTCTCAATTGCAACGGGACCATCGTGTTGCCCTCTGAGTCAGGCTTGGCTTACCTCGTGAGGCGCAATCTGTTCCATTACTCACAGAAGTGCACCAGTTGCCGCTGAGCTTGCAAGCAGACCAGAGAGCGCTACACCATATTGAGCGTTTGCAGCCAGCATCGGACGGCCAAGCACTGATTAATCGGCTGGTTCAGCGCCTGTTCTCTCGGATGGGGAAAATGTCGACATTGTTTGGGGACATTACTGGCAGTTCAGGAGACACTACTTCATTCACAACTCCGAAGAAGCGCAACAAATGTTCCTTCCCCATTTATCTGTCAATTCCTGAAATACACAAAAAGTCTAGCCAGCCTGTTTCGGCACTATTTCAATAAGCCCAGTCCCAACTATTTGAAAAATTTGGAGGTTATATTAAGGTATTCACGGACGCTTCTGTACACAGCGACGCCCAAGGCGCTTGTGCAGCTTTCTTCTGCCCTTCGACTAGCATCACACGGGTGTTTAAAACACTACATCCAACCTCATCAACAACTGCAGAACTGGCTGCGATTGATGTTGCTCTGAAGTACGTACACGAAGAGTTAAAATCATTGAAGGTCGTCATTCTTACAGACTCCCGTGCTGCCCTTGGCAGACTGAGACAAGATGCCAATACCCCAATTTTATGCAGTATTGTAGAAACTTACTTCCTGTGGAGTGTCCCTCATTGCCTATTGGATACCCTCGCACGTGGACATCTCTGGAAATGAAGAGGTTGATCGCCTCGCTTCAAGTTGTGCCCACCACGAATGTGACTGCCCTGACATTTCCTGCATTTTTGAAAACGCTCGTCTTCTGATACGCCGACACCTCCTAAAGCAGCACCCAGATCAGCGTGTTGCAGACGGATCGTTCCCTCCCCTTGTTCGTGGTCGAAGCTTGTCCCGTCGTGCTAGAGCACTGCTATATAAGTTACGGCTTGGGCCTGTGTTGGTGCCCGAACGCCTACACCAACAAGGACGTGTGGACAGCCCGTCGTGTACGTTTTGTGGCTTCTGTGAGACACTTCAACATCTCGTTTTAGACTGACCCGCATTCGTTACGCAGCGCGCATTGCTAATTAAGGAATATGGACTTATTGGACTGCACTGTGCGACCCTTGACGATTGCCTACTTCCAAGGGGGTGCGCTTCCCGACGTGACCAGGCGCACCTAGCCCTGCTAACTTTTATGAAGGACACTGACTTGGCCTCCCGTTTATAGACATTTTCTGTATTTTGTTTGTTCTGTCTATGTCTCCGTCATTTCTTCATTTCCTCTTTTCTTTCCTGATGTTTTCATTTCCTCTGTTGCCTCCTCCTTTAACAGTAGGCAGGCGTTGTGCCCGCAACGGCGGTTGGTGGCGGTTGTCAGCTTGCTCCCTCCCTATTTCCGTTGTGTCCTTGTGTTATATGTGCACAAACCGAATAATAATAATAATAATAATGAACGGCAGTTTCTTCTTCAAAACCGCCAGTCATGAAAATTTGCAGCGTGGATATTGCAAGCTTTGTAACACTGATGGGGTCTACTGCTTTTGCAATGCGTATATGCGCATTGTCTGTCCATAAACTTTGCGTAAAAAGAATGTCTGTAATTTCAACACACGACGTTGTGTATGATGCTCCGCAAACAATTAACATTCCCTTAGGGTTTAGCGATAAGAGACGTAGCATTTTACAAAGAAGAAAACCATTGGTATTGGCATTTGATGTCAATATATAAATGCGTGTTAGAAGGAAACTGCACAGCGAATCTTTCATGATGATTCTTATTATTATGGTGAGTTGTTCTAGTCAAATATGGCTACTTTATTAATGCGTAAAAGGAAGAGTTAGCAGCGCATTTTGCATGAAAGCGTTTGTTAATACTTTCACGGTTCTCTGAAACAGGCACTCAGAAAACGCATTGCTCATGGCTGTTAACACGACAGCGCGTCACGTATAGTATGTATATACTTGACGAATACCATAACAGCAATCACCTGAAAGAACAGTTTCGTGGTAAAGATCAAGAGCCTATCAATTACAGGCGAGAAAATGTTTCATAGTGACCCTCAGTTGTCTTTATCGACATCATGACATAACCCTTACGCAACTAAATCTACTGACTGTGCCGTAGCGCACCCAGGATCTCTGCCAAGGGGGGGGGGGTGAATTTTTCTAGTGGTGGTGGTGGGGGAGGGGGAAGCAAGCACTTTGCACAATATACAATTTCCGTGCTTTATCCAGAGGAATTAAACAGCAAATAAAATGCCTAATAATTATATTAATATTGTCACGAGCGGCGATACTGTGGTCGGTGCTTGGACGATGACGACGACGACGGGTGGTTTTCTGGTGTGCATGCGCTCTCCTGAACGACTGCGGCAGCGTTGTGCGCCTTACCCTGTAAATATATCCATTGTATATATATTCTCCCCGTAACATCTTTGGTGGAGGTGCGGGTACGCTCGCTACAACACCGGGAACTGGATCTTCGCAGCGGACGGCGCGTTGCTGCCACCACAATGACCGATCAAGCGACCCAGTGTGACCAAGACCCGTCACCGGTCATTATCTTGCACCCTCGTGATCCCGGGACATTCAACGGCACCAGCGGCGTGGACGTCGATGCATGGCTGGCAATGTATGAGCGCGTCAGCCGCACTAACAAGTGGGACCCGACCATAATGCTGGCGAATCTCATCTTCTATTTGCGCATGAGGCACATGAGGCAGATCTGACGAGTTGGGACGTCTGTAAGCAGAAATTACGCGATCTATTTGGGAGACCTATCGCACGACAACTAGCGGCCAAGCAGGAGCTCGCAATTCGTGCTCAGACGTCCACGGAGCCGTACATCTCGTATATTCAGGACATGTTGTCTCTGTGCAACAAGGTCGACAAGGACATGCCTGAAGTGGACAAAGTGGGCCACGTACTGAAAGGCATAGCTGATGACGAATTCAATCTGCTACTGTATAAGAACTGCTCAACGGTGGAGTCGGTCATCGCTGAATGCCATCGTTTTGAGCTGGCCAAAAGTCAACGTATCACTCACCGCTTCGACCGACTTCCCAATACGGCTGCCACGTCCTCCTGCGAAGGTTTAGCCACGCTTCGGCAAGCGCAAGCTCCAGAAAACGTCACCAGGACCGCCCGTCGAGAACTCGAGGCCATGGCACCCGTTACACCTCATGACGGTATGCAAAGCAACAACCTGGCTCCGATTTCGCTAATTCAGGCCGTTGATCGCCAAGAGGTCGCGAATATGGGCATTTTACCCACCCTTGACAACGGTCATACTGCTACCAACCCGGTCGCCCCTGTCGTCGCTGCTGCAAGACCGAACACGACCTCCAGGCCACGTTATCGAAATCCAGCCGATTGGTGCACACCTGATGACCGGCCCATCTGCTTCACGTGCTCTATGATTGGACACATCGCCCGCCATTGCCGCAGCCACTGGCCCACGTCCTATCGACCAAACACTTACAATCGCCCGGACCGTGCCCCATATGCCCCGTCGTTCCGTCCTGAGGCCTCAAGTGCTTAACGTCCTCCTAGGGAAAACCGGATCAGGCGCTCACCATCACCCAGCGCCGTCAGTCCCGCTCGCCTCAACCTCGCCGCTCTCGGTCTCCTATTGGCCGCCTCTCGGAAAACTCGCCAGTGCAGCCCCCGGAGGTGACGCTGCATTTACCACCCGGCCTGAAAATCCTCTGATTGTCCCTTATACCCGATGCAACCTTCTTGAAGTTCTGGTTGATGGTGTGGCAGTTACCGCTCTTGTTGATACCGGCGCACAAATTTCTGTAATGAGGTCGAGCCTCCGGCGCCACCTCCAGAAAGTCCTGACACCCGCGACTTCACCTACCGTCCGAGTAGCCGACGGGAGTACACCTGCCGTATTTGGAATGTGCACAGCACGCATCACTATTTCTGTTCGCCACACATCTGTTCTTTTTGCTGTTCTAGAACAGTGCCCCCATGACCTCATCTTGGGAATCGACTTTCTCACACACGCTGCCCTTATCGACTGCTCCGCGGGCCTTCTCCGGCTAGAACTTCCTTCGTGCCCCGACAACGTCGATGCCGGCCCACCCCGCCTACGCTCCGTCGAGTTTCTTCGACTGCCTCCCCAAGCCGCAATATACGTCCAGCTTTCAGCCTTTCCGCCCCTACCCGACGGCGACTACGTTGCCTGCCCTATTCCTGAGGTCGCCATGACACGCAACGTCGCGCTCCCCTATACGGTGGTGACAGTTACAAACAACGGCACCGCCTTTCCCATCCTCAATTTTGGCTACTCGACGCAAGTTCTTCCTCGCGGCATATCACTCGCTCATCTGACCCCATTGGCCGGCTATGATGACTACGTTTATTTCTTCACCGTTTTACTCACAGTAATTTAAAAGTGAATGAATTCACCAGACAGTGACCGAGTGTTTTGGTTAATCAGGACACTTCGACATCAAGCCAGCTCCTGAATTGTAATGACAATGTCTACAGGGCACTGAAGGTACACGTTAGACTGGTGGGCTGGACACTCGGTCACAGGGGGGGGGGGGGGATTCCACACCCAACCCCCCCCCCCCTCGTCGGCGCGCCACTGAGACTGTGGTTATGGTGAGGCCCGCATTATTCGCGAAACCCATCAGTTCACTACAACTTCGAATTGAAACCATGAAGCAGCGCTAATTGGAATGCCTACGGTATACTCGAGGCTATACAGCGCAGCTTACGCTGCGCTGACGAGGGAAATTTAAACGCCTTCTACCTCACCATGTCTCGATCCTGCGTTGTCTAACTTAACCCCCTCCCCCCACCCAAACTGAGAACTATTCGCTTCATGAGTACATAAAAGACAACCTCACATACCCACCCCATAGAGCAGACACCACAAGCATCACATGAATTCACTTGATTTTTGACCTCTACAGGGGATAATGATTTCATCAATAAGTCTCATACTGCTAATGAATCAGGCTTCGGATTCTTTCTAGCTACATCCATACGGTCCAAAAGGCATATTTCTCTAAAACATTTGTGCCAAGCTGCCAGTGTCAGTTCGCCAGATTCGTGATGTCTGTTCCTCAAGAAACAAACAGCAGTAAATTGCACGAGTTGAACGTGTAGCACGGAGCAATGAATAAATATTGGTACATTACTTTGCATATTCTGCAAATTGTTGCAAGCCTCAATTAGCTTTACTTCAAACTACCACCGTTTGAAATTAACCTGTGAAGAACGGCCTAATTTTGAGAAGCAGTTAAAGGAACAAGTGGCGCTGGTTGAATGTAAACTGCACTGTCAGGTCCTCGTGTTACTGCCGAGCGTTTCAGTGACGAAATGAAAAATTAGATATTATACCATGAGCTACTCGTCATAAGCAAACACGTTTTAATGGGTTAAAACCAAGGTAAATGTAGCACTCATATGTAGCAGGCATAGATGACATGCTCGTTGCCACCACTACAGGCATGGCATCCTAACAGAATTCTTATGTGTTATGTTTATGTGTTTATGCTTTTATTAGTCACGTGCTATTTATGCTTTTTTAATTAGTCCCTCAATCTGCAAAGTCTAAATTCGCCCATGAAAAACACGCAATGGGCTGGTCTGAGCTCCCTCAGCTGGCACTGCAGCGTTGCACTTGAGAAATAAATTGTCATGTAGCAAATAAGCTCTTTGAATCAGTTAGCGCAAATGAAGACGTCGTAAAATGTACTTGAGATGACCGTGATAAGTATACAAGCACAGTGAACGACAGCGAACAAACGGAAACAGTGCAGAAGGCGCCCGGACGCGTATATTGAAAATCTAGAAGGCCTAGCTCCTTAGCAACCCCGGTTGAACGCGATTGGCTGAAACGCCGCCGGCGACGCTCTGATGTCACGCCTTGAGGATTGTTGCCTTGGTGTGTCGCCCAAGGCAGGTCAAGTTAGGTTAGGTTAGTTTAGTTTAGGTTAGGTTAGATTAGCTTAGCGTAAAAGGCGTTAGGTGGTGCGGCGTAGTCTCACAGCGGTTTCAAATAGCGTCGAGCGTCGCCGGTGGCCTTTCAGCCAATCGCGTTCAACCGCGGTTGCCAAGGCGCTGTGCCTTCTAGATTTTCAATATATGCCACCCGGAAAGCGCCCGAACGGCAGCAGACGACAGGTGCGAGTCCATGCCCTAACGTCACGCGAGCGGAGCTGGCGGCGCCCCTGTAGGTCATTCTCGGGGCTAATAATAACGAGGAGCGCATTATCTTCGACAGTCATCGTTCGGCCGAATTTTTTTTTTCACCGGCCTCCTCCTCGTCATGCCCCTTATGGTGCTGCAGTATGCACGCAATAACTCCAATAAAGACCACATATCTTCAGAGATAGAGGTTAGCAACGATACTCCGAATCTCCCGGAGATGCAGAGGTTTGAACACGTTTCGAAAGGTCACATAAGATTGAAAGTGTACGAATAAACAGCTTGGCATGAATCAACATCCGGTGCCCTTGCCGGCGCGGGTTTCTCTTCTTGCACAAATCGCACGCGCCCCCGGAAGTACAAATTGCTACTGTGCTTTCAAGTCGCCTGAGTGCACGTTTTATCAAACTAGCCGGATGAGCCTGTCACGGATAAACAATTTATTATTATTTCTTGTTCATTTCAATCGTGACGCATTTTTTGGGAGCACGTGCAGGAAGTCTGAAGTTGCCTGCCACCCGCGCAAATTTTCCCTGCCGTTTGTGCTTCCCAAAGTTAAATAATAAATCTTGCTAGATGATGAATTGACGATTACATTATGGGTTTACACGTGCCAAAATTAGGCTTTGATTACGAGGAACGCCATAAAGGGGGGGGGGGCAGGCTCTGAAGTAACTTTGGCCACCTGAGGTTGTTTGCCGTGCATCAAATGGGCGGTACAGGAGTGTCTTTGCATTGCAATCCAATCGGAATGCGGGCGTAGCGGCCAGGATTGAACCCGCGACCTCGAGGTTAGTAGCGCAATCCTATAACCACTGCAATACCGCGGCGGTTATTGTAGATGTGCTCCCGAAAGCAATCGATTCGAGGAGCTCACACTGTTCTCTATGCTGTCGCGAAAGTGTTACAATTCTAAGCTATCTTTAGATACCCGCTCGACAGGAGGAAATTGCTGAGGCTACTAAAATTTAGGCACGTGTACTTTTAACCGTGGACCATTACCAGATAACCGGTGGACCATGAGAGTTACAGAACGGATACCAAGAGTTGGGAAGCGCAGTCGAGAACGGCAGCAAACAGGGTGCAGTGTTGAAGTTACGAAAATTCAGGGGCAAGTTGGAATCAGCTAGCGCAAGACAGGGGTAATTGAAGATCGCAGGAAGAGGCCTTCATCCTGCAGTAGACATAAATATAGGCTGATGATGATGATGAAGATAATGGCCTTTACCTGGCAAGTGGAAGGCTAGAGTGTGCATGCAGGTATAAAATACGTCCCCTGCCGGCCTCGTGAAATTGCTCGACGGTCAGACTGCGCGAGTGTCGAGCCGAACCAAGTCAGTTTGTCCGCACAGCGGCCGCAGAATGGCACACTGGCATTCTGCAGCGATGACCACAGGCACGGTGACGAAGCATAATGACGGTGACAACTGTGACATGTCTAGCACAACGGCAAGACCACGGCGCCACATTGAGGACGTTGCGAGTGACGGCATGACGACCACTAGAGCATGCCGACGGCGATGACGACGTAATTTATAGTAGAGGCTTCTCCATTCCAAATATAGAGTGTAACAGCGATTCCAAAAGTACAACAGGGATTCTGCTTGATTATTGAAATTAAACACAAATGTCAGAATTATGCGCAAAAGTTGACAAGATTGAGCATATAGCTGCGCGAACTTGGCTCTCAAGTCTTTGACGCTGACAATTATCCACGTGTAAATACAGGCGCCTAATATTCATTATGCTTTGTGTTAGACTTTTTGCCTGGTGTATGATTGGAGTACATCTAAAAGTCGTCTCAAATGGCAAGCAAAACAAATGACGAAATTCGGTCGTCCGTCCGCGTGGCATGTGGCGCATCTTGTATTTTGCGCATCTGTCCCATTCACTTATTCTAACGTCGCCGTCCGTGCACATTGCTCTAAATACACGCGGAAAGAGGATGCCGCGGGCGCTGGCATTTCGAACCTGGACTCTTACGCAATCACGGTTGATTTATAGCGCGCGCATTCTAGCTGGCCCGACTGAGGCGCATATCATTCTTAGTTGACAGAAACATAGTCTCGTACAGTCGCCGACCTCATAAGTCATCGCTGCAGAGGGTCACGATTATGATTCACCAAATTTTGAATACACCTTGTTAGAGCAAAATGAATGGCACCGCAGCCGCAGGAGAACTTTACTCCCATCTTCCTGTACATGAAGCAGTGTTTCAGTTCATCACCTCCTTCCTTCGCAGTGCATTGTTCCACTATGTATAAGAACTGGATCACTAGAGCACATGTTTAAGTACATTTCTTGCTTTCTTGAATGAATTCGGGCAACACTCCAGCATCAGCTAAATATTGCACCTGAGGGTCCAGCCTTACCATTGGGGGTTTGCTATCCTGGTTTTGTAGGTTTGGTGGGCGGACCCTGCTTACATACCTGCCTACTGAGAGGGTTTTTAAAGAAATTAGAATATGGAGTTTTACGTGCCAAAACTGCGATCTGATGAGGCACTCCGTAGTGAAGGACTCCGGAATGATTTGGACCACCTGGAGCTCCTTAACGTGCACCTAAATCTAAGAACACGGGTGTTTTCGCATTTTGCCCCCATCGAAATGTGGCCGCCGTGGCCGGGATGGGATCCCGCGACCTCGTGCTTTCCAGGCCAACACCATAGCCACTAAGCAGGCTTTTTTGTTTGTTTTTTTAACTGAAAGGTACGTATATATGGAGGTTGTAAAAACAAGTGGACATCGAGAGCTTGAGAAGGGTGGTAAAATTTTAGTCTAAGTTACTTGTTGTGCGCTTTGCTGCAATCAAAATGAGAAATAAGGGAGTTCCCAAGCTGTGGGTGCACCGTACCCAACCGAAGAATACAACTGTTTTGGCTGTCAGCACTATCTCCGAAAATTTACTAATGCCTCGGAGAGATAAAACAAAGTCTTCACCACTTGGCTCAAGAAAACTTTAAAAATGAACAGACCGAAAGTGCTTTCTAAAATTAGTCGTTGACTAGACACAGTGACACGATACCTGTAAAGAACCGTTGCGAGTACCGCCAGGCACACCGGACCGAACATCGCCGAGCTTGTTGTGCACGACGAAAAAACGTACGTCATTTATCGCGACGTCTTCGACAATTGGTTTCGGCCGTTCTCCTCTCTGTCGCGTGATTCTCAGGAGCTCAGTGCGAGCGTCTGGTTCACTTTATGGACCGCAGTTCGTCGACACACCGTGAAATGTAGTTCAGCCGGGGCTCCTACGACAGATGCGTGGCTTCCTGTGATCTCATCCTGTGAGCGAGCCAGCCACTTGCGCGAACCCCGTGCTCGTATGAGAAAGCGCGTGTGTGCCCTTTCAATCGTGCATCTGTGTGTGTGTGTGTGTGTGTGTTCCGCAGTTCGCTTAATAGTACCGGTACACTCTTGCCTCAGCACTGCGACAAACTGTCGGGGTTTCGGGCCCCGCAAAAATAAACCACGCTTGCAACTCGCTGTGCAAGATACGCAGCATAACTATGGTAGTTCGTTTTCGGGGTGAACCCGTTCATTCACGATTTTCGCAACCCGAACAAAATTTGTAAAATTCGGGTCATACACGGTTTCTCCCCGAATTTCACCCCCTCGAAAATGTGTTATAAATATCATGAATGCTGCCAACCTTTTGTCAGCAGGTGGACAAGCTATTGTTACGCGCTATGCCGAGCATGAAAGAATGCGCCAGAAAGACGGTGAAGACGACGATCTGGGCAGCTCTCGTGTTGTTCTGCCATCTTGCCTGCAGCCGTCTCTCTCTGTATATATCTTGTCAATATAATTTTTGTAACCCTTTTTGCTACTCTCATCCCCGTGGCATTTTGGTGGGAGGTGCGGGGTACCCACACGGTACAACGGAGCTCCGCAGCGGCCGACACTTGGCTTTATCCACGATGGCGGAAGAGGTGTTTGCGCCCACCGAGTCGGCTGCAGCGACAACAGTCGTCCTGGCTTAGCTAAAAGACCCAGGCACATTCTGCGGGACTAACAACCTCGACATCGAGGACTGGCTACCCCTGTACGAGCGTGCAAGTAAGAATAATCACTGGGATGAGACGATCATGTTGGCAAACATTATTTTACTTCAAAGGGACCGCGAACGTGTGGTTTCTGAATAATGAAGAAGAAATTGGGAGCTCGGATGCAAGAAAACGATGCGTTCGGAAAGTCCGCAGTTAGAAAGGCAGCAAGCAAAGAAGGAGCTGGCAGCCGACGACGGCATGACGGAGTCTGAGAAAGTAGGCCACGTGTTAAAGGGCATAGCAGATGATGCCTTCAACCTGCTAATCCAATCCAGGAGCTCTCCAATGCTGGATTGGACTCTGTGTGCGCCGCAGCTCCTTCCCAGCCGATCGACCGCCGTCCCTCACTTTCGCACGCCCAAGGTCAAAGGCCGCCGTTCCGTACTCGCAACCCAGCCGAGTGGAGGACTGCTGATTACCGTCTCATTTTCTTTAACTGCCGTCGTATTAGACACGTGGCACGCCATTGTAACAGCTGGTGGTATTGGAATCAGGCTACCTATGGAAACAACCGTCGCCCCGACATGGATCATGGCCGATTTCAGCCCTACCACGAGCATCCCCAAACCAATCGCTAAAGACGATGGTCGTTCGCCATCCCCACGTGATCACCAGTCCCGTTTGCCGTTGTCGCGTCGCTAATCATCTCGCTCGCCCCAATGCCGCCGCCCTACGTCACGGATTCAACGACTCCCTCGGGAAAACTAGACGATGCTGCTCCCAGATGGGATGCTGAATCGACGACCCGCCTGCCAAATCGTCTGACCACATTGCAGTCCAGACGGAACCTCATTGACGTTAAACTGGACGACGCACATGTTGTCGCTCTAGTGGATACTGGGGCTCAAATATCAGTGATGAATTCTGAGTTTCGTCGTAGCCTTAAGAAGGTCCTAACGCCACCCACAATGGCGCTCATTCCTGTGGCCGAATGCGGAACGTTTCCCGTGCTAGGGTGTGCTCCGCGCGAATAAGTGTTGCTGACCGATCCACAAGCGTACTACTTGCCGTGCTCGAGAAATGCTCCTATGACCTCATCCTCGGTATAAATTTTCGGTCTGCTCATTCTGCCCTTACTGACTGTGGAACCGGCTTGCTTCAGCTTGACCTACCGTGCTACCACGACGCTCCTACTACACGACAACTGCGCTTGTGCTCAGTGGATTAAGTTCGGCTACCTCCTCAAGCCATTATGTATGTGAACTTGTCTTGTTCTCTCATTCCCGATGGCGATTACATCTTGATCCCAATCATTGACGTCTTATTCTTTAACAACGTCGCTCTTCCTCACACCCTTATTAGAGTTACGGATAATCGCACGTCTCTACCCATATTGAACTTTAGCTGGTGCACGCAACTCATCCCAGGTGGCATGACTCTAGGCCACATTGCTTCTACCAATGATTGTGCCGCTTCTGCATTCGTCACCGACGCTTCTTTGTACTCTGCCCCTTCCTCTTCCACGCACAATCTCTTTGACGGTGATATTGACAAGATGATTGCATCTGACCTCCTTCCTGCACAGACAGTCGATATGCGGCGCATATTGAAGTCCTTCCACGACATCGTTGACTTCAATGACCGTCCTTTGGGACAGACATCTCTGGTCACTCATAAGATAAATACTGGAGACGCCAGCCCAATCAGACGACGTCCTTATCGCGTCTCCCATGCGGAGCGAGAAGTGATACAGCGTGAAGTCGACAAGATGCTCACCAAGGACGTCAATGAACCTTCATGCAGTCCATGGGCATCACCGGTCGTCCTAGTCAAGCAGAAAGATACTTTCCTAGAATTATACTAAATAATAAATATAATTTAGTAAATAATAATAAATAGTAATAAATAATAAATAGTAAATATAATTTTCCTATCCCCTTTTCCTACTCTCATCCCCGTGGCAATATATCAGAATATTGTTTTGAGTAATACACAAATATGGTACATGCCACGTTTTCGCCTAACACTCAATTGAAATATGGCGCATATTAAAATATAATATATTCAGCGCGCGGCGGGCCTTCAGTGAACAAAAGCTGGTTGCTTCTTTAATAGCCGCGTTTGAATGAATGCGAAAATCGCCCATTCGATCTAATTTGTAACAGGTCACGTACCACGAAGCGTGGTAATGCGCTAGCAAGCAAATTACCGCCACGTTGACGTTTCTGTGCATTGCGAACGGTATCTTTGATGTTGGCGCGATATTTACTTAACTAGTTTACGTTGAGAGAAGTGTCACTGATCTGTGTACTGGTATCCTAATAATTTGGTTGCAAGAGCGTATACTGAAAACCGGTATACTGGAAACATAAACGGAGGAAAGACTTGACAGGTCTATGATGGACAAAGAAACCTTCCAATGCATGTTATATACCGGGTGTTCGAAATTAAGCTTTACGTAATTTTAAAAAATCAGCTGTGGCAGGAAGCATAATTCTTATCGTTCAACTGGGTTATTCGAAGAGGCGGACATTAGTAGCAGGAGAAATCTAAACACATATTCAACTAAATAACAAAAACTGGCTTATGAACTTCTTAATTTATTGAACATGTTGCAATTTACGTTGAATGTTGTTGAATGTCGTTACATGTTGAATGATCAGCGCAAGACGTCAAGGGTTTAGAGTCAGTACAGAAAAAAAGCTGTTAGGTTCATCTATCGTCATATGATAGATATTTTTCACCCTCTTCCAACCTTGCTGACCCTGAATCTATTCACACTCCAGAAACGTCGCCACTTTGATTGCCTAAGGTTTTTCCACAGTTAAGTAAATTCACCACATTGTTCTTCTCAAGACTGCATTTCATTTTCAGCCCCTTCGAATACTCGACAATATCATGCTCTAAATATTGTTCCGTACAGTGCTCGTTCAGACTTGTTTTTGTACAGTTTTTTCCCTCATACGATTCAGTGCTGGAATGCTTTGCCCGGAAATGTACGTGAATGCCTTTTAAATGAATTTCTCACTGCTATTTTACAGTTGCAATGTATATGTATAATTAATTGTTCTTATCCTACTCCTGCTATAGCCAAAGTTTGCCTGTAGTATGCATAAATAAATAAATAAATAAGCTTATTGCAATTGATGAATTGTAGTCGGTGAGTTGAAAAATGCACCCACTTGAAATGAATTTTCAGAATGACACCAGTTTCGATATATTATTTCCCAAAGTGTGGGACGAAATACATGGACGTTCCAGTTACTTCTATGTTTGATGTTAAAAGAGGAATTTGATAATAAATTAACCTGAACAGACAGACAGACAACGAACTTTATTTCATCGTGAGGAGCTACTGTCAGGACTCCCTAACGGGAGGCCGTTGTAACCGCTGGCCGCGCCCACGTAGAAGACAGAGCGCCGTGACGCTCCGCCCTTTCCTGGGCCCTCTGGATAGCCTGGACTTGCTTTCGGAGTAGCGTGCTTCTGATGGCCTCCTCCCATTCGGCTTCACTGGAGAGTAGATCGTTAGCTAACGCGGAACATCGCCAGAGCATGTGAGCCATAGAGCAAAAGGGTTCATTACAGTCGGGACAACCAGGGTCCACGTCTGAGTATATCCTACTAAGGAAGCCCCGTGACGGGAAAGATCCCGTCTGCAACATTCTAAAAGTAGCTGACTGACCTCTGCTGATCTTCGGGTGAGGAAGAGGAAAAGCTCTCCTGCCAAGTTGGTAATGTTTAGTAATTTCATTAAATGTGAGAAGTGGATCCTTCTGCTGAGTACCTTCCTGCCCGTCCGGAGCCTCCAGACCATCACGGCGCGTAAGTTTTCGCGCACGGTCGTCGGCCACCTCGTTGAGTTTTGGGAAGCCCTCGAGAACCTACGTCCCCATGTGTGCGGGGAACCGCGTAATATAATGAAAAGTGGGGCAAACCCTCTTCTCTAGAATAGAGGCCGCCTCTCGTGCGAGGTTACCCGATTCGAATGCTCTGATTGCGTCTCTCGAGTCGGTGTAAATGTAGAAATACTCTGGGTCACACAACGCCCGCGCAACTGCGATTTGCTCTGCTATACCCGGGGTGGCCGCCCTTACTGAGGCGGATGAGCGAAGCACTCCCCGCCCGTCTATAACCAACAAGGCGAACATTCTCCTGTTGCCGTATTGCGCCGCATCGACAAAGAGCAAAGAGTCTATGTCATCCCTAACTCCCTTCAAGATGGCTCGTGCACGGGCTTTACGTCTACCCTCGTTATGATGTGGATGTACATTTCGCGGGAAGGGCCCCACCATGTAGGTCTCTCTCGTTTCCCGTGTCAGTGTTATCCGCCGTTCTTCCATTATCCTAGGAGCCATGCCAATCTAGTCAAAGATTCGGCTGCCAGCCTTGGTTGACGACAGCCTGACCACCTGGGCAGTGACCTGCGCCTCTATGATCTCGTCTATGTTATTGGGCATTCCGAGTTGATCTAGCCTGTCGGAGCTCGTGGCAATCGGCAAGCCTAGCACTTTCTTGATCCTCTTGCGCATGAGGGTATTTAACATGGTCTTTTCCGTTTTGGTCCATACTAGAACTGACGCCCCATAGTTAATATGCCTCATCGGAAACGCACGGTACATCCGAAGGAGGTTGTCCTCACCTAACCGCTTCCTTCGGTTGGACACCCTAGCGATTAACCTCAACATGTTCTCCGTCTTGGCTGTAACGTGGGTAATTGTTCTGGAATTACAGCCCCTCGCATCTATGAGCCGGCCTAGGATCTTGACTGAGTCGAGTCTAGGAATGTTCTGCCCATTATTCGCGTATAATGCCACGGATCGAGCGGTGTCAGACCCCTAACCCTTTGCCTGGCCGGTCTGTGAGTAACAGCTACGACTTACTCGGAGACAGCTTGAGACCTGTGTCCGCGAGGTAAGCCTCTGTCTCGTCCAAGGCCGCTTGTAGAGCTTGCTCCATTTCCGCTAGGGAGCCCCCTGGGCACCAGATAGCGATGCCATCTGCGTACAGAGCGTGACCTATGCCCGGGAGGCCACCCAGCCTTTCTGAAAGACCATTCATCACTATATTGAAGAGCAGTGGTGAAATAACTGATCCCTGGGGGGTACCTCGAGCCCCCAGTTCGTACACGCTCGACCGAATATTCCCCACCTCAATAGTCGCGGTTCTATTCATGAGAAAGGACCTGACAAAGGCCTGGAATTTGACTCCCAGGCCTATCCCGGCCGTGGCCTGCAGTATGTATCGATGTAATACTGTGTCAAACGCCTTAGTGAGATCCAGGGTGAGAATTCCTCTCACGTCCTGAGTGCCGCTATCAAAGATTTCCTTCTTCAGCATTAGCATAACCTCCTGCGTCGATAGGCCGGGCCGAAAACCCACCATATTATGTGGGAAGAGGTCCATGCGCTCTATGTACCCGGAAACTATGTTCAAAATGGCGTGCTCTGCTACCTTGCCTATGCACGAGGTCAGTGATATCGGTCTCATGTTGTCCAAATTAAGGGGCTTTCCAGGTTTTAGGATAAGTATCACCGATGCCTCCTTCCATCCGTCGGGCACCTGTCTTGCCTCCCATACCTTGTTAACCTCCTTAGTTAGTAGGTTACGTAATAGCCTATTAGAAACCTTATCCGGACCCGGAGCCAATCTGCTGTTTAAATTGTGGAGCACCGCCCTGATCTCCGATTCTGTGAAGGGCGTGTTCAGCTCGTCCACCGTCGCACACTCGATCTGCGAATAATCCTCTTCCTGCATCGGCCCTATGGGAAGGTATCTATCCGCGACCGCATTCAAAAGCGACTGGTTAGTACCTCCCTCCTGTTTGTGCCTGTGTATGACTTTACTAAGTGTTTGCCTTTGATTCCCCTTAGCGTGCGCGTCACCCAGGAGGTGCTTAAGGAGGTTCCACTTCCCTCCTAAGCGCATGGACCCGTCCACTGCCGCACAGACCTCGTCCCATTGTAACCTATTGAGTTCCGTGCAATATATTTCGATCTCTCTATTAAGCTCCGCAACCTTTTGCCTCCGCCTGCGGTTTAGCCGTTGTGTTTTCCACCTCAACAGAATCGAGGATTTGGCCTCCAGCAGGTGCGCTAAGCATGGGTCCATTCTTGGGACCACCGCTTCCGTTTTTACTATTGCAGTAGCCCTCTCTACGTCTTCCGTGAGCGAGTCAATAGCTTCGCCAAATGAGGAAAATGTGTTCGTTCGCTCCTTCCTAAGTTTTCTAAACGCATTCCAGTCCGTCACTCGAAATACCCTGGCCGGTCCGGATCCACACTTAAGGTTACTGCCGCTATGAAGTTGTCACCTGCCCAGGTTTTCATCCTTATTGACCCACGTGATGTCACCTACGTTTCTCACACATGCCAAATCAGGTGTTGTGTCTCGCGCAACCGACGTGCCCAGCCTAGTGGGGAACCCTGGGTCCGTGATTACTGTAAATGCGAGATCATCCAGGATCCTCACCAGATTATTTCCTTTTACCGT
This sequence comes from Dermacentor silvarum, assembly GCF_013339745.2. Classification (NCBI taxonomy): domain Eukaryota; kingdom Metazoa; phylum Arthropoda; class Arachnida; order Ixodida; family Ixodidae; genus Dermacentor; species Dermacentor silvarum. The sequence goes on from NC_051158.1 coordinate 89,548,261, forward strand.
CTGTCTGACGTAGCCCCATGCACTATGAGTGGCGTTAAAGTCCCCGGCAACTATCAGCGTAGAGTGCTTGCCTATCGACGTCGCCTTCATTAGCAGAGACTTAAACGTCTGTCTCTGGTCTGACGGCGGGCTATAAAGGTTAAGCACAAAGACGCTCTGCTTAAGCCAACCGTGCGGTATAACCTCCACAAAACGGGCCTCCATCTTACCCCGTCCAGAATTAATTTGATGCTCAATAAAGGGTAAATTTTTTTCATGATCGTGGCTAATCCTCTTCCTCCCTCGTTGCTGACCGACACAGTTTTGAAGCCAGAAAGGGTAGGGACAACACATAGTGTCTCTTGTAATAATAAAATCTGCGGCTTTTCCACCTGATTCGTTAAAAACTGCCGTAGGGGAGCCTTGCGCCTTTGAAAACTGGCGCAGTTCCACTGCCAGATTACCAGATCTTTGTGATCGCCCGCCATGATGCTACATTACCATGGCTTGCTCCGCGTCCGGAGCATCCACTCTTGCTTTGCGCTGTGTTGCTTTGTGCTCCGACCTTGGCTTTGGCCCTAATCGCCGCCTTTTCCTCTAGTACCGTCACTCTTTGCAGCAAAAGCTTTACGCTTTCCTGATTTTCTCTACTTATCCTGAGTAGTTCCTCCAACATCTTTCTTTGCTGAGCCTCTCCCTCAGACGTTTCCAAGTCGCTCTCTTGCTCCTCCTCAGGAAGGGGGGCCTTACGCTTTGCGTTACAGAGTCCTACGCGGGGTATCTGTTCGATTACTTCTGGCGTATGGTTGTTCGCCTCTATTTCACCGGGCTTCGGGTTTGCCTTTGCGGCTTTGAGTCGGCATACCTCATCTATAAGCTCCTTAACTTCCTTCAGTAATGCCTCCACGTGCGACCTACTACCATGCTCTAGCGAAGTCGACCGCGTTACCTCCGTGGGTCTCTGCTGCTCCTTCTTCGTCTTCCCTTTGACACGATCCGCCCAGGTAGGCTCCTCCTGTACCCTCACGCTGGACACCGAGCGCCCTCTGGATCGAGAGCGGTTCCCGGTTGAGTCACGCTTTCGCACCGCTGGCGTGCGAGAGCGGCTTCGCTCGGTGCTGCGCTTCCGCACAGCTGGTGAACGCGAGCGGCTCCTGCCGCCCGCCGTGTTGACGTCAGTCCCCAGCTGCAGCTGCTCGGCGCTTCGCGCCGCTGCCGCCGTCGTCTTCTGACAAAAAATGTCACAGTTTCGCCCTAAGGGCGAAGCAATGAATGCGATAGCAACACAGCAATGTCATACGAAGTAAGGTGAGCGGCTTTGGTAGCAACAACACGCAGAACTGTTGTCGACGCCATCGGCGTTTTGCCCGCGTTAGCTCAAAATGCGTGCAGCGTTGGTGACTGTTGCTGGAGCCTCTGATATAAATAGGCACTTGGTGCCGCAGCTAAACGTCGCTTCCCTTCCCTCCCCCTCCCCCACGGCCTCTCGTGCGTCTGAAGAAGGCGCGTTTGCTCTACATATATGGTGATTGTAAAGGAGAACAGAGACGCCTACTTCTGCAGCCCTTAAGCGAGCACGGCGCAGAACGCGCGTTTGTTCTCCGCCGTGCGTTCACTCCCCGTGAAAGACGCGCCCCTCACGCCATTTCACTCGCACATACAGCGTTCGGCGCGCGGCGACGATTTCATCTCCAAATGACGTCATACGGAACCTCACGGCGACGGCGACGGTGACGCCGACGGCAGAAATCTGCTTTTGAGTGTCCATATAATTGCTATCGCAATAATATAGGGAACTTGAAGTTTGTCCCTGCACTCCTTGGCCGCCGTGGGGTGCGGGCCACCGCACAGCGTGCACTTCGGATCGCACCGGTGATCTTCCTCCGGCGATCGTTTGCCGCAGGAGCGACACCACTTGTTTCTCGGGTTGGGACACACGTCAGCCCGGTGTCCCAGTCCTCCACACTCGTAGCAGACTTCCATGTGGCGTCGGTAGAGCGTGCAGCGAAATATGCTCGTGCCGCATGCCACGTAGTTGGGCACTTTCATGCCCTCGAAAAGCACCACCACCGCAGTGGTCTTCTTGATCCGCCTGGCCTCCAAAGCACCCGGATTCCGATGATTTACATTTTTCGCTCTGAGTTGAGCTTCGATGACTTCCACGTCGACTCCTTTTATGACTCCTTTTACGCCAGGTACGCCGCCACCCCGTACGTGCCTTCGCCGAGCCTGATTTGCTGCACTCTGGCGTAGGCGTCCGCGTTTTTCTCGTGCGTAGTGCACACCACAAAAATGTTCTGAACTCCATTGGGACACATCGTGTCCTCTTCAATTTCGGCCGGAGGTAAAGCTGCCGCCATGGCAAAGGCTTGCTCAAAGCGTATTCTGCTGACCATGTTTAATTCAGGCCGTCCGTCGGTCTGACAATGATGCGAAAGGTGTCCCTCAGAAGTCGAGGGAGCGCCGAAGCAGCGCTGACATGTCGTATCGCGTCGCGCGGTGCAGCCGAAGTAGAACAAATATGAATTTTTACGGCGAGTTTCACGGCGCATATCTCCAAACTGATGATATTCTAGAAATTCCTTCCAAGTGGATACGCCTGACAGGCTCACCGGCTACAATTCGTAAATAAAACGTGTCGTAAAGTAATTAACCAAGAAGTTTATTAGTCAATTTTGTCAATTAGTTGAATATGTGTTTTGACTTCTCGTGCTACTAATGTCGGCCTGATCAAATAACCCAGCTCAATAATAAGAATTATGCTACCTGCCACAGGCGCTTTTTAAAATTCCGTAAAACTTATAGATAGACACCCTGTATCTTTACGCCAACTGGTGCTTCTATAATACAGAAAAACACCGCAACTCCCGCAAAGCATGCCCTTGTGCATCGCATTTGGTAATTTCTTCCTGTGTTAAAATAGACAACGGATCCCCAAATTCATATATACTCATTGCTCTTGTTAATGTGGTTCCTTTAAAGTGTAATAATAGTGCTTGTTAACAATGATTTGTAGAGGTGAGTTCGTCACATAACTTGCAAGCAGGTAGGTGTCTTTGCTAGTACACATTCATGTGAGTAATTTCGCTTGCTTAAATTAAAGGTTTACGTAAAAACACAAAAGAAGATCATTGTTCTTGCCAATTCTTCTAGAAAAGTAACAAGACGAATCGCGAACTTCGGACTGCCAGGCACTACAGCCCCAATATCCCCCGGTTGTAATACGAGACAACAAAACCCCGATTTCTCCCCGGCTTTACCCTTAAAAATACAGCCAGTTTTTACCCCTTGAATTGCAAAAAAATATAAGACTTCAGAACGGCGAAGCATAATTATAACCAGCTGAAGGTTCTGCGGCATCACGACCTGCATAGCGACAAAATTTATCTATAATGGGATAGCTTTGAACATGACCAATGGAATGCGAACAGTTGCCTCCGCCTTATTGTGCAGTATGTTTGGAAGGCTGTCGTAGCCCTTGTAGCTGTCCTTCAAGAAGCGCGTAGATTCTCAAACATGATACTGTGTATTTTCCAGCAGAAGCTTCATGCCGCCTGAAGGGGAGAGTTAGGACAGTACTTATTATAGCGTAAGCTGTCATGGGGGCATTCCAATTGCCGTTTCGGTCGGCGATGTTGTCCGCCACCGCCGGCGTCCACAGCAGTTATCGCCAGGAATCAGGAAAAAAATGGCTGTGGCTTAGCTCACCTAACACTGGATATGCAACGCGAAAGCTTGGTTTAACCTGGTTAAGTCTTGGTTTCCTTGGGTTAACCTTTGGTTTAACTGTGAATATTATACTTAGGTATACAGTCATCGTTAAGCCAGGTATAAATTATAAGCCGACAAGTCCAAGCAGTCTCCAATGCTGGATCGTGCGCTTGGCTTTCCGGACCCTAACCAGTGAAGCAGCTCGCCGGGCGATATCCGCAGGGTGGTCAGACGGCTCAAGTCCTCCCACTACCACGCAACGCTCAGAGAAGACGGCCCGGCCTCGTTCTCATCCATGGCCAAGCTCGCACTGACTAGGCGAGCGCGGCGCTCCTCTTAGCCAGGCGCGCGGCGAGTAACGTGATCAGGCGGCAACCCAACTGCGGAGAGCGCATGCGCCAAGCCAGCGGCGGCTAGCGCACGCGGCGCGGCGCGTCACATGATGAGTTGTCAAGGCTGCGGCGCAGCTGCGGTCAAATGAAGGTGAAATCGCTGGCCACGGTGAAACTCTGCTCGAATAGGTACGTAAAGCTTTTGCCCTTAAAGGAATAGCCAGTTTCCGCCGGGATCTAACCTGGGCCCGCTGGGTAAGCTACTGAGCCAAGCCAGCGTTTGCTAGCAAGCCGCGAAAACGTATGCCGCGAAACGTAAGCCGCGAAACGAAAACGTCCTAGCGCGCGAGGGGTCACTCGATGTGACATGCGTTCTGCGTAGAGTCTGTACGTGCACAATTCGCATTACAGTTGCATAAAATTGCACCAGGTGACACGCCATGCAGCAGTTGCTTAGGTAGTGGTACAAGCTAGACAGAGAAGTTTTGAAGAAGTAAAATCGTGAGCCATTTTGATCTGTGAAGGTGAGTCACTTGCGAAGCTGTTTAGCACACGACACAGAGGTGACAGAGAAATTTTGTCAAAGATTCAAACACATTTATTGTCTTGATCGGTGGTCATCGTGACGATAGGTACGCACACACATCCTCGTATCACCTGTGTTAGTATAATAATTCTATTATGTTGGCGTATAGTCCGGACTTCCGAGTAGGAACGCGCCTACTGAGAACGACGACAGGAACAATGACGAGAATGCAATCGCCGCCGGCAGGCGGCAAACACTGCTGATGAAGATCCTGCACAAAACGCGAAGCGCCTTCGGGACGTCGCTCCTCATAGGCGCATTGCACCTTGGTAGTCCGGAGTATACAAGCGGACCCCCATTACGACGACAGGAGTGACAGTCAAAATGGAGAACGGCAACTTGTCTGTATAGTTTTTATATGTATTCGTGTGCAAGACGGGACCGCTGCCTATAGGAGCCGGATGATATTAGACATGCATGACGTTTCGACGGCCCAACCACCAGCGCAGGGCGGAAAGAAAGAAAACTAAACACCGAAGCGATTGAAACACCGACAAAGAGAGGGTGGTCCGAACGTAGACATGGCCGACGCGGTCCCACATTTTGGGCTGATATCTGATCGTAAGAGCCTGTACAGGAGGAACCAGGTAGCACACAAAGTCTTCGAAACGTCGTAGTAATGAATTCAACGTCTAAAACAGATTTTTGACAAAAATCGACGCTTTAAAGACGTCGCAGGCACGACAGCTTAAAAACGAGGGGTGAATATGTTTTGAAAACGTTTTCAAAAGACTAGCCGTATTTGTTCAATAACCTAGCGTACCGGGTTTTCGACGGCACCGTTTTTGGCGGGAGAATTCGTCATTTATCGAGCGACACTCGGTTGTGCCAGTTGCTGCTGTATTTGCATTGCAATAGCATGAGTTCGGCTAGGAAAACGAAGCCTTTTGTGGTGCTGACCTCTCGTCAGAAGAGACGAAGGATTGTAAATGAAGTTGACACCGCAACGGGAGGTGTTTCACACCACGAAGAAATGCAGCGCGAGTGCAGTAATATTGAAGCCGCTCTTGGTGACAGGGACAAGGCCTCCATATCGACCTCAGAGCAGCGCTGCCAGTCAGCATAACATGCTGGTGTTAGTGCTGATCCTTACAGCGCATCCACAACATCAATAGTTTCCGCTTTTTTTATAAACTTTATCATCAGCCAATCCTTTCTGACGACATCTTTCAGTGCCTTGCAGTCATTTTTCCTCGCCGCGATCACGTGCAAAGTTAAACGACCGGTATGTCGTTCTCATCGTTTTTCAAATTTATTCATACCACGCCCTATCGTCGAATGGTAACCGCTTGTCATCGTACGTCGCTACTGAAGGAAACGCAGCAAAATTCGAAGAGCTGCTACACATTGAGCGCACTACCTGGCCGCACTGCCTCGCCTAATTGATTTGTGCTCATTTTTTCACGTTTTGTTTTCACAGTTTCTTACAAAGTGAGATGTAGTTTACCAATGAAGTTAAATTTTTTCTCCTGTTCCATTTTGTAAGCATTATTTATGCGCTGTATTTATTAGGCTCTATTCATATTACGCATAAATAAAAGTATCGAGTTAATGAGCGAACATCACTTTCGTTGCCACCCGAGGAGTGCATCAGTACAGCCGTTACTAGGAACGGTGGTCTGCACAAAGTGTTGCGGCAACTAATACTGTGAACATCATGTGTAGAAAAGAATGTGCAGAAACCATCGTCGGTGATTGTCAGCACATGCGAATAGCCCGAGCGAGCGAGCGAAAGGAAGAACCAGAGAGATGCGAAGGAAATATAGTTAGCGAGAGCGAACGAACTAACGTTTTTTTTTTTTTTTTGCAAATCAACAGTCCGACGACCGACCGCCGACATCTGATCAAGCATAAACACAGCTGGACACATAAATATATGGGCTTTAATATTGCTGGAAGTCAAACGGTAAGGGCTCGCCACGTTTGGGCTCATATCGTGGTGTGGTCGCGCCTGCTGAGAAGCGCCGATCGCCTCTTCAGACGCTGCAACCACAAGACGCGGCAGTGACAGCGTCCGAAATAAGGGGGGGGGGGGGTAATGAAAGGCCTGCCAAACGCACAGTGGCTACTTCCAGCTCAACGCTCGTGCTTGAGACAGAGTGGCATCGAGCAGACGAGCCAGCGCACGAAAGAACAACGGAAGAGACGGCGGCGTCTGGCTCGGCGCGACATGATTCACAGTGAACAGCAACGCGCAACCCGCACGACAGGTATGACGCGAAGTAAAAGAGCCCGCACAAAACGGCGCTTCAACCACCGTGGCTTCCACAACCCATGACCTCCGAGATTTGCGCGCCCATAAAATCTAGGAGGCTATGAACAAGCCATCCACACGAACCAACCTTGCGCAAGGTGGCGATACCGTCGTCACATCACCATGCTTGTGGCCGCGGTTAGAGTGACGAAGATTATGGGAGGGCGTCCAAAGCACCGGGTCCGGTGACGGCCTTTTAGATGCGAGAGCATCTTATGCTCGGGGCAGTGTCCGTCCTGCGGCGTCCGCACCCATACTGTGCATGCGCAACTATCACTCATTCTCCTCTCCTACGGAGGTGTGCGCTCTCCTCCTCCCCTCTCCCCCTCTCCACCACAGGTGCGGCGCAACAAATCATTGCACATAACTCTCTCCCTCACTCTCTCTAAGGGCACACCGGTAGGCGGCGCAAGTGTCGTGGCGCAGTATAAAGCGCGCGTTCGCTGTGCTTCCGCCCTTCTCTCTCTGAGCAACGATGTGCCGATTGATTGATTGAAAACTTTATTATTCCACCGAGGTGGGGCGCCCACCTCTTAACCTACACGTATGTAGGGGAGGAGGACGAAGCAGTCGCCGCGCGTTGAGGACGGTGAGTCTTCATGGCCTCAACGGCCAGGCGGATTGCTCGGCTCTGGTCGTCTTCAGCCTCGCTCTGGACCAAGGCCTCCCAGGCTTCTCTACTGTCAATGTTTTCCTTGGCCCCTGGGGAACCAGCACACTCCCATATTACATGGTCTAACGTACCTTTCTCCTTACAAATTTTGCAGAGGGCGTCGTTATAGTAGTAGTAGATCCAATATGGTGATGTATAATCGTTTCCCTGGAGGCGCCGCCAAATGCGAGCGTCCTCCAGAGAGAGAGGCCGATGCGGAGGCGGAAAGATTTTTCTTTTGGCTTTGTAATGATCTACAATTTCACTCTACGTGATGATGTTATCTTTGATCCCTGGAACTGGCTGCTCTAGAGTTGCGCGGTAGTAGAGTGCTCGGGCGAGCTCATGAGCGGCTTCGTTACCTGCGACTTCCTCATGGGCCGGAACCCAAACAAAAGTTATGTCCCTACTAAGAAGGGTTTTGAGCAGAATTTTGAGGGACACTTCCGAGATTCTGCCTTTCCAAAAATTTCGGACAGCTAATTTGCTATCGCAGAATACGACTCCCGCTTTTGTACCCGCACAAGCGAGCGCTACTGCAACCTCCTCGGCTGTACAGGCGTCCCTCGTGCACGTGTAGCACGCTATCTGAACGCACCCGTCGCCATCTACCACCGTCGATACCGCCGCCCCGTCTCTGCCGCAAGCGGCGTCCACGTACGCTACTTTATGCGCCGGCGTGCTTTTATTTTTATTTACTAGATGTTTTGCCCTGTGAGCTCTCCTCTCATTGCTGTAGATAGGGTGCATATCTTTAGGTAAGGGGGCAATTCGGAAGCGTTTACGCACGCCCAACGGTATGTCCTTCTTGCCACTCGGGGCACCCCTGTCACATTGGATTTCTACCCATTCCATGATTTTTCTCCCTGTTTTGGACTGGCCTAATCTTTACAACTGAGATACTCGTACTGTTTCGGTGAGCTCAACTAGCGTATTGTGAACTCCTATTTTGAGAAGAAGGTCTGTCGAGGTCGAGCCTAGGAGTCCTAGGGCTCTCTTAACGTTCTTCCAAATGATCGCATCTATTTTGTCTTTTTCTTCTTGTTTAAAAACAAGATACGGTTTGCAATAAAGGCTTGCATGAGCCTGAGGAGGCTGTTCTCTTTGAGGTCCCTGCCTTTGAGTGCAACTCTCCTAAAGATCCCCGTGACTTGCGCCGCGTATCCTTCTAACTTTTTGATTGTCGTGAGGTTGTATCCATTTCTCTGGTGTGATGTTTGGGACTATTCGGCACATTCGCTAGTGCGCAGTGATGCGGAAGAAAGACAGAGAGTCGTTTTGGAGCATTTATCAAAATGGAAAAGAACCTTAAAAATATATATACAGAGGTAGCTGATGGTCTGCGTAACGGCAGTCAGTGTGTCCACACACGCACAGCACACGAGTATAAGCGGGCTGTGACAGTCCCGTGTTTTGAGGCTCACGCTTCCGTCGTCCAAGGCGCTGCAGATTCACCCGTGCTCGAGCCGACTGCGACGACGACACGTTCAGGCCCCGTCCAGCACGGTTCTCGGGCTCGGCACGCTCAGGAGCAGCAACGGCAGCAGGCAGGGAACGCCTTGTACAGCAAGACCTCGGTGGCCAGCTCGTACGCCGCTCGCAATCCACGTGCGGCGGTCGCACGTGAGGACCGCGTCTAGCACAGCAACATCTGTGCCAGACGAATGCTGCTGGGCACAGCTCAGGTGCAGCAGCTCAGGGACCGGCGGCACTCGGGTCAGCCAGCGCCTCGAGCACTGGCAGCAGGAGCCCTGTTTTCTCGGACGCCCTCGTCCACGCCCGGCTCCGCGATGCTCTGCACCTTGCCACGGACGTCTCGCCAGGCAGGTCTTCTCGCCTCGTTCGCCCCAGGAACTCCGAACTGCTGCCCGCCTGGCTCGAACACTGCGAGCTCGTCTCGTGCCGCCGCGCTCGTGCACCGTTCGCTTCTTCTTCCCGGAGCTTGGGTGGCCGCTCCGATCTTTTAGCGGCACCTCGCGGCACTTACATATGACATCTGGATATACATGCCCAGAATTCTGATTTGCTCCACCTTGGCAACCTCCTTTCTGTTTATGAATACATTTATTGGTATGCTGCTCCCAGCGTGTCCCCTTTGATGTTTTGGCTCAATGATTATTAGCTCCGATTTCTGTAGCGAGCACGACAAGCCTCTGCGGACCACATAATCTTCCACCATATTTGCCGCTGTCTGTAGTATAAGTTCGATGGCTGCGTCACTCCCACTGTTAACCCAGATGTTGATATCATATGCGTACATGCTAAATTTTATCGATTAAATCTTATTGAGTTCCGCCGGGAGACCCCTCATAACCATGTTGACTAAGAAGGGAGATAGCACCGACCCTTGAGGAGTCCCCTTGCTCCCAAGTGTGATGGCAGGGGACTTTACATCCAGAAATTTCATATTCGCCTCCCTCTGTGACAGAAAGTCTTTGACGTATGTATATGCCCTATGACCCACACCTGCCTCTTCGAGGCCTGCCAAGGTAGCCTTGTGGCTAACGTTGTCAAATGCCTTGGTGAGGTCGAGGCCTAGGATCGCCCTGGTGTCAGTTGAGTCATATCGGTCTAGGATATCATGCTTAAGTCTGAGCATGACATCTTGTGTACTGAGCCCCGGCCTGAATCCAACCATTCATGCGGCCAGAGATCGTTCTCCTCCATGTACCTGGTCAGTCTCGTTTGAACAACATGCTCCATCAATTTCCCTACACACGAGGTGAGGGAAATTGGTCGCATGTTGTTCTATCACCCACCCTTTTCTATGATGAAGCTATGATGAAGCTACCTGATAAACTCAATGTAATGCCAGGAATCAGGCACGCAATATACGCCGATGATATCACTATCTGGACCACCACTGGGTCTGAAGGAGAAAAGCAAGACGCACACCAACAAGCGACTGACGTCGTCCAGCATTATGCAAGAAGCAGCGGTCTCTAATGCTCCCCCGAGAAGTCGGAACTATTAGTCGTTCGACAGAAATCCCGTAGAAAACTCAATGAAAGTGGGCATGTGAGAAGCAATCGGTGCACAATGCCTCATGCGCAACTTTTCTTCGCTCCACAGATTTTGCTGATGCTGGCCCTTGTTTCACCTTCTGCGCCCATCCATATCTGCCCTACCATAGGCGGCTGCGTTGATGCTGCCCGCGATCGGCAAGAGTTCGTCACCCCCACGTGTGGTCTGCATAACTTTCCGTCCTTCCTGGATGTGCCGCTAGACGGACACCTCATCGCTTCCAGAACGACAGCATCGGCTGATTTACCGCCCTTTCCCAGCCCCTTCAAAAGCAGCTTACTGATGAGCGTCTCCTTCAGTGGGCATGTGAGCAGCAATCGGTGCACAATGCCTCATGCGCAACTTTTCTTCGCTCCACAGATTTTGCTGATGCTGGCCCTTGCTTCACGTTCTGCGCCCATCCATATCTGCCCTACCGTAGGCGGCTGCGTTGATGCTGCCCGCGATCGGCAAGAGTTCGTCACCCCCACGTGTGGTCTGCATAACTTTCCGTCCTTCCTGGATGTGCCGCTAGACGGACACCTCATCGCTTCCAGAACGACAGCATCGGCTGATTTACCGCCCTTTCCCAGCCCCTTCAAAAGCAGCTTGCTGATGAGCGTCTCCTTCAGTGGGCATGTGAGCAGCAGTCGGTGCACAATGCCTCATGCGCAACTTTTCTTCGCTCCACAGGTGCGTAACATTTTGGCTCTGTATGCTAAACGGAGTGACAATCGCTCCCTTTTGCTGCTCCCATGCCCACTTGTCCTACATGCCACTGTGTGTGATTGCCTCGATGTGGTGCTGTTGTTGTTGCAATGCGGTGATGTCGAGGAAAACCCGGGGCCTCCAAAGGTGCAGAAGTCACCTGAGGGTGCCCCTGCCTCGTGTAGTGTTTCCGAACCCCAGTCTAATCAGATGAGCACGGTCTTATCCATGCTTAAAGACATAAAGAAGACGACAGTTGAGCTTGCTAAAGGTCAGTCCGAGTTGAAATCGGATATGAAGGTTGTGAAAACTAGCCAAAACGCAATTGAAGGCAAGCTAACCGATATTTTCCGCCGCCTTGAAGCGCTTGAAAGTAAATCTGATGCACTAGACATTGTTTGCAATGATTTCGCCATAATTCAAGAGAGCGCCGAGCGGTTGGAAAAGCAGCAGCACACAATAGTCTCGCGCTTGGATGACTTGGAGGACAGATCAAGGCGTAATAACTTGATCTTTTACGGCATACCGGATTCCCGTGAATCATGGCTGCAAACTGAACAGAAAGCCCTAGATGCTCTATCGTCTGCGATGGGAAGTGCCTTACCACCAAACTCAGTTGAACGGGCGCATCGAATTGGGACTTTTTCGAACACGAAGTGTCGCCCTGTTATAATGAAACTATCGAACTTTAAAATTAAGAAGAGCTTGCTTTCGTCGCGCAGCAAGCTGAAAGGTATCAACATTTCAGTTTCTGAGGACTACTCGCCTGCGACAAGGCTCGCTAGGAAAAAGCTTCTCGAATTTGGTAAAAACCAGCCTGATTCCCCCTAATTTAAACTACGTTTTAACAAGCTTTTCATTGATAGGAAATGTTTCATGTATGATCCAACAAGTGACAGCGTTAAGCAGGTTAAAAGTGTTGTTCCAGATCATGCACGCGTACCTGACAATCCGCGTCATCAGCCTGCTACGTAGGAAAGTGCGAGGGGCAACGGTATCTCTTTGACAGCACAAGCCTCAGTGCTCGTTGCTAACGCCAGAAGTGTTATTAGCAAGCGCGAAGCACTTGACTTGCTCGTCGATATCTGTGATGCTGGTATTATTGCATTAACAGAAACGTGGCTACAACCTCAAGTGCAAGATTGTGAAATATTTGACCTGTCTCGTTTCCGTATCTTCCGTTGCGATCGCACTGCTTGCCAAGGCGGAGGCGTACTACTCGCTATTTCAAAGTCCTTGGTGTGTCATCAAGTCAACATTCACTGTAACCTTGAAGTTGTGTGTGCTTGCGTTGATATCGGTCATCGTAAAATTACGATCGTTGTTTGCTACCGCTCTCCCTCCTACCCACCCACTTTTACCGCTGAGCTTCACGATGTGCTTAACACACTTACTTTGCGGCATCCTTCAAACCCCATTATATTACTGGGGGATTTCAACTTCCCCAACATATGCTGGACTACTGATCCTCCGCGCTGTTCTCCATTTTCTTCGCAAAGTAATGACTTTCTTGATCTCTGCTCTTTATTTTCCCTATCGCAATTAGTACTGGAACCAACAAGGATCTCAGCCAGCGCTGCTAACATCCTTGACTTAATCTTATGCTCTCATCCTGACATGGTTACCAATGTTTCATGCTTACCGGGCTTAAGCGATCACCTGGGTCTTTCTTTCAAGATATTGTCTCCTGTGTTAAAACCAGTTATTGAAAAAAAAGTAATTTATCACTATGACAGGGCAAATTTTGACGATATTAATATTGAGCTAGCTAACTTTCTTGATCCTTTTTTCAGCCAATTTGATGATCGCACTGTTGATGAGAACTGGATCGTTTTCAAAAATAAAATATACGAGCTTACCGATAAGTTTATTCCATCAAGTGAAATATCATGTAATGTTAAGAAGCCCTGGTTCAACTCCCAGTTAAAAAGGCTTTCCAACCGAAAAAAACGACTGTATCGAATAGCAAATAAAAGTGCGCTGGCTTCGAAATGGGATGCTTATAAAGAGGCAAACGATACCTACATAGAGACTTTAAAACTTGCCAAACAGGCATTCCACGTACACACATTGCCCAAATTGCTTGCGAATGACCCCCAAAAGTTTTGGCGTGTTATTAACCCCTCAAAAGATAATGCGGTCACGCTGATTGATTCCAGTGGTTCACCGGTACCCGATGATGTATGTCCCCGTGTACTTAATTCTGTATTTTGTAGCAACTTCGTCGCATGTACTGATCCTGTGCTTCCAACTTTTGAGTGTTGCAATTACCCAGCTATGGATTTTATAATCATTGAACCTCTTGGGGTCGAAAATGTAATTAAAGGTCTAAAGTTGTCATCAAGTCCTGGTGCTGATTTGCTTAACGCAAAATTTCTGAAAAATACTGTTGTTTATTCATCTGTTCTACTTTCAAGAATTTTTCAGCAATCTCTAGAGACTTTGCTGCTCAGCTTGGACCCAGAAGAGCAGCTCTGGGCTGTCCGGATGGCCGAAGACGCCGCCAGAAAACAAGGGCTGGCCGCCGTCTGAGGAAGGGGAGGCCTGGGGGTTAGTCTCCCAACCCCCGCCGCCCCCAGACCCCATCATGGACAAAATAAAGTTTTATCTCTCTCTAGACACCCATCAGCTCCCTGCAGATTGGAAGGTCGGGAAGGTGGTCCCACTTCACATGTCCGGCAGCAAAAATTCGCCGCTCAACTACCGCCCATTTCCCTCACCAGCATTCCTTGTAAGGTTCTTGAGCATATTTTGTACTCGCATTTAGCAAAGCACTTGGACAATAATTCATTTTTCACTAATGTACAACATGGTTTCCGAAAAAACTTGTCTTGCGAAACTCAACTTCTTTCTTTTACTCACAGCCTTCATCTTATTCTTGACAAAGGTTCATTCGCTGACTGTGTTTTCTTTGACTTCGCCAAGGCCTTCGACAAAGTGTGTCATAGATTGCTTCTATTTAAACTTACCAAACTTAATCTTGATCCTAACCTGTTTGCATGGCTCGAACATTTTCTTCTTAATCGGTCACAGTACGTTGCATCAAATAACCATATATCCCCATTTAGCCCCGTAGACTCTGGTGTGCCCCAAGGATGAGTTCTAGGCCCTCTTCTTTTCTTAATTTACATTAACGATTTACCCAATGATATTTCTTCTAGCATTTACCTTTTCGCAGATGACTGTGTTATCCTCCGTGAAATCTCGGACAGTTCTGATAACAAGTACCTACAAGACGATATTAACGCTATCTCTAACTGGTGTGACGTATGGTTAATGCAACTTAACGTAAGTAAATGTAAATGTATGCGTGTAACTCGTAGCAATATTCCTCCTCAGAACTATTATCTTAATGATACTCCCCTAGAAGCCGTAACATCCTATAAATACCTAGGCGTCCATATAACGTCGACACTCTCCTGGTCATTACACATCGATAAGGTAATCAACAATACTAACCGCATGCTAGGTTATATTCGCCGAAATTTTTCTTCTGCTCCTATGTCATTAAAGTTAATCTTATACAAAACGCTTATTAGGAGCAAAATGGAGTACGCCTCATCCATCTGGGACCCTCACCTTCAAACCCTTATTCAATCACTTGAACTAATCCAAAACAATGCTGCGCGTTTCATTTGTAGTAATTATAGTCGCACCTCAAGTGTAACTTCGATGAAAAATTCCTTGCTACTTCCTCTACTCACCGCCCGACGTAAGTGCTCTCGCCTTGCTTTATTTCATAAACTTTATTTCCATAATTCCTACCTGCGCGATAATCTTATATCATCTCCTACCTACATTTCCTCTCGCATTGACCATGGCCATAAGGTTGGAATAATTCATTGCCACACCAGAACCTGTCAAGAATCACTTATTCCCAGGACCTCTCAAGAATGGAACCACCTTCCCGGCGCAGTTGTTGCAATCAAGGAAAACTCAAAGTTTCGTTCGGCCATATCCAACATTATCGCTCCTTGATACTATTAACTAATCAGTTTTTCTGTATTAACTAAACCACTTTTGCTGCTTTGTTAGTTACGTATGTATGTTTTTTTTTCTTTTTTTACCCACTCCCCTCTGTAATACCTCGGTCTTGAGGGTACAATAAATAAATAAAATAAATAAATAAATAAATACCCCACATTACACTCACCCTCGACGGCAAAGAAATACCCAAAGTAAATCGCGTCCGCATCCTCGGCCTCCACATACAGCAGGACGGCGGAGGCGCCTACACCATCCAACGTCTCAAGCATACCACTTTCCAAGTCATGCGAATGATCAGCCGCATCGCCACCAAACAACACGGCCTGAAAGAAGACGACGTGACCCAGCTCGTCCAGGCCCTGATAATCAGCCGCATCGCCTACGCTGCCCCGTACCTTCCCCTCACTCCCAAGGAGAAAGATCAAATAGACATACTTCTGCGGAAAGCATACAAGCAAGCGCTCGGCCTACCACCGGGAACAGCCACACTCAAGCTCGAAGCCTTAGGAGTCCATAACACAGTAAGGGAAATCATAGACGCCCACCTCACAAGCCAACGAGAACGCCTAGCCCTCACACCAACAGGCAAGAAGCTCCTAGCGTGCCTAGGCTACCCAACACAGGGCCGACGCCACGAAAAATCAATCTGTCTGGCCCCCAACATCCGGGAGCATATCAAGGTAGCCGCCATTCCCAGAAGCCTGCACCCGGAACATCGTGCCGGTCGTCGCAAAGATCGCGCAAAGGCTCTTCAAACAAGATAGGGTAAGCTCCCCAACATACTATATACACAGATGCCGCGCAGTACCCCCGAAAAGCAGCCATGGCAGTCAGTGTTATTGACCATTACCTTCAAGAGGTGGTCTCGATGACGGTCCGCACAGCCAACACCCTCGAAGCGGAGGAGACAGCCATCGCCTTAGCCATCGCCTCTAGTCAAACCAAAGAACACGCTACAATTATTACCGACTCTCAAGCAGCTTGTCGTAGCTATGCCAGAGGCAGAATATGTTCCATCGCCACCCGACTCCTCAAACAAGCCTCTCAATTACCCGACGTTGAAATAGTATGGACTCCAGGACACGAGTCCCTCCGTGGAAATGCTGTAGCCCGAGCTCATGCCACCCAGGCGCCACAAGAGAGGGATACGGCCGCATCTATGGAGCCTGTACCTTTACCATACCACGCCATATTAGAACACCACAGATTGAACAGACGACAATACCCACCCCCGCACAAGACCCTCTCACGCGATCATGAGAGTGGCTTGTTGGGCTAGTTGGTACATGGTTATACTTGGTTCTTCTCGATATTTCTTCGATACTTCTCGATACTTCTTCTCGATTTTTTCTACTTCCAAGTTTGCTGGAATTCCAAGTATAACCTCTCACGCGAAGACGCAGTAGCATGGCGAGAATTACAAACCAACACATACCCCCATTTAAGCAGATTACACGCAATACACCCTGCACTGTACTCGTACAAATGCCCCCTTTGTAACGACTACGCTTCCCTATATCACACCACATGGGCATGCCCCAATGTACAGGTACCCCCGCATATACCCAACCCCACACCCGAGCAGTGGGAGGCCGTGCTGACTAGCTCGGACCCTCGTGACCAGCAACAACTGGTGCGGTGGGCCCGGGAGACTGCAAGAGCCGCAGGAGCCCTGGACTGAGGGCACCTCCCAACACGTGCAGGAAGACGCCTGCTTGTTTTTTTTTTCTCTTAATAAATGTTTTTCCTCCTCCTCCTCCTTCTCAAGCCGGCTACTTTGCCTGGCTTTGGAATAAAGACTACGTCCGCCTGTTTCCATGTCTTTGGGAGTTCTCCGGTATCCCAGACCTGGTTCATGTAGTTGGTTAGTGCGATAATGGACTCATCGTCTAGATTCCTAAGAGCTGTGTTTGTTATCCCGTCCGGACCCGGGGCCAATCTATTTCTGAGGTTATTAATCTCTGCTCTAACCTCTGTCGCGGTGATGGGGGCATCGATATCTGGGTTGGGAGGTCCCTTGTAGTCCTTAAACGCCTAGATCTCTGTTTTTCCAAGATATGTCTCTTGGAGCTCGCTAATGAGCTCGTCATCTTTCCCAACGAGGCCATGCCTCGCTTTCACCTGGTTTGTACCAGCCTGAATTTTTGATTTACTAGGGTCGATGAGATATCTGAGAAGGCTCCAGGTTTTGGAGAGACTCATATTGGCTTGCATCTCATCGCACTTGCTGGACCAACTCTGCTCGTTTAGTCTAATCGCATAGGCTTCGATTTCTTTATTGAGTCTGGCTAATTCGCGCCTGATATTCTTGTTCCATCTTTGTGCCTTGAGTCTTTTCTCCAGGTTACTCTTCCTGCTCCACATGTTCAGCACTTTGCTGTCTAGCGCTGGGGTGCGTCCTCATCCTCTATAGTTGTAGTCGCTTGCCCTATGTGCGTTTAAAGGAGGTGTGTCCACTCCTCAATATTGTAGATATCGTCCGGCAGTGAGGCCTCCTTTCTTATTTCTCTGAATTTATCCCACTCCGTTAATTTCGGCTGTTTGATGAGGCGCGTCTTGACGCCTCTTCCTAGCATGAGCAAAATAATAAAGTGGTCGCTGCCTAGATTTTACCATGCGCTTCTCCACCTTATTGTTCCCGCCATATGGCTTATCCTGAGGTCGGGTGCAGTGTCCCTGGTTATACTGTTGCCTGTGCGCGTAAGGACGCATGGGTCAGTATGTAGAGTAAGCCCTATCGTTTGCAGATCCTCTCAAATTCGTCTACCTTTGGGGTCTCTGTATATATCCCCATTCCTCGTGCGCCGCGTTGAAGCCTCCCATATTAATGAGTGGTCTCCCAGCTGCGGCTTTGAGTGCTTTGCGGAATAAAGCAATGAATTTAATTTTCTTCTGCCTGGGTGTGCTGTACACATTCAGAAGGAATATACTATTTCTATTTCTCTTTCCTTTTATAATCTCAACGAGAACAGCCTCTGCCTCGCTTGGGGAGACATCATGGAGAATGGTTGCAATGTTTCGCTTTACGAAGGTGATGACTCGGCATTTATCCCCCTTGCCGCTGTCAAAGCTTTGGTAACCCGATAACCTAACAGGGGCCTTGCCCGTTTCCTGCAAAACTATGGCTACGGGTGCTTCCTGTGGTAGCTCGAGGTATTGTTCCAGCAACGCTCTCTTCCTTTGGTACCCTCTACAATTCCACTGCCAGATTGTGGAGGCATTTTTCTTATCCGAACGTTTATCCATTTCTATTAAGAACCGCTTCTATTGCCCCGATTTTCTCGCACAGCCTAGCTATTGTCGTGCCTAAGGTATCCATCGACGCACTCAGGGCGTCTATCTTGCAAGACTGTTGGTTCACTTGTGCCTGTAATAGCACAATTGCTCCCCCATTCTGTAGCTGTCCTGTTTTCATAGTTTTGTTTTCCTTGTCCATTTTTGTCAGCCACGTTTCAATTTTCTTTTGCCAGCTCGCCAGCGGGTCGGCCTGCCCCGCCTTGCGTTTGGAAGGCGGTTGTCTCGTAAAATCAACATTCATGACCTCTTCCTCCGGTCCAGATGAAGCTGGCACAGGAGCAGGAGGAGTGACTTGGGTGTTGCATTTTTTGGGAGCCTCTGCGGGGCCCTTCTCTGTCTTTAGTGCGATCAGCTGATTTTAGGTTTCCCTCAGCAATCGTTCTAACCTCATCTTTGCTTTCTTCTGCTCATCTCTTTCTTAAGTAAGCTAATCTCATCTTTCTCAGCCAGGGAGCCCTTGCTACCAAAGCTTACCGAGTGGATATTTTCTTCTTTTTTCTTTTTCCGCCATGGGTCCTTGGGGTCCCTGGGCGGCAGGCCTGGTCTCCGGCCCTGGTCAGCAGGCCCCTTGGCTGGAGTATGCTGGCGGCTCCCTCTGGACCACGAACTGGACATCCTCTTGACTCTAGAACTAGATCTCTCTCTCAACTGCTGCCCCGCCAGGTCACTGGTAGCCTCCCTTGCCCTGTCTCGGTTTTCCTCTGTAGGTGCCGATGTGGTGGCCTGGGGCTCACCTTGAGTCGGGGCTTGCGCATGGAGCTTCTCTTGTCCCATCTTCTCCTCCCATAATCTTTTCTTGATGATGTACGGCATGCGATATATCTCCCGGCACTTGTTGTCGCCTAGGAGGTGGGCTTTCTTGCATAGCAAGCATCGAAGCTCGCAGCTGTGATTTGGTTCCGGGTTGGCAGCGCCACATCCCCGACATCTGACGTCGTCGGGGTTCGGGCAAACGTCGGCCCGATGTCCAAGTTTTCCGCAGGTGACACACACTTCATATTTTTTCTGTAGAGGTAGCAGCGTGTGCGGAGCATCGGAGGTAAACTTCCATCGGCACATTCAAGTCTTCAAACAGGAGGAATACAGATTTGGATTTCGCTACCAGTCTTCTGACTCCAATAATCGAAGGGTTTTTCTTATTTCTTCGAAGTGCATCGAGGATTTCTTCGTGAGTTGCATCCAGCGGGACATCGTGGATCATTCCTTGCCCTCCGTTTTCCGGCATGGCAATATACGCCTTCGTCTCGACCATCAATCTACCGACCGACAGGTCGGCATCACGACAAGTGCCGTGATCGCCGCGTACTTGCTTGCTCGTGCCGCGTCTAGCGTAGCTATCACGATCGATTGCTGCGTGTGGTTTGGTGATGCTACGTCTTCGTCTGCAGCCTCCTGGTCGACCCCGGCTGTTTGGGCCAGGTAGACGTGCATGCGCAGTCTTCGAACTTCTTCCAGAATGCAAATAATACCTCCTTTCGGTGGAATAATAATTTTCTCTTCACCTTCCGGAACCTCCGCGTACTGCTTCTCGACCGATCTTGCAGCCAGTTTCTTCCCTAGCCGGGGGTTAGGCCTCGTACCGCTCCCCGTCGGCTCGCGCACAGCGGATGCGTCGCCGTGCTCGGACGTGAAGCGGCCTTTCCTCCTAATAAACCACGTTCCCCAGCTGGAGAGCTCGTCCGGGGAAGCGGCATCGTCTACGGTCTCCATCTCCAGGCTCATGTCAGCTTGCGAGCGCCGCACGGCCTCGCCGAGGCTTCAGCTCGGTTCCTTGACGTCAGGCCTAGCGCTCAGCTGGCTGAGCTCGAACTTCAAATGGCAGTAAAGATCGAAAAAATGCGCCTACCACCACAAATCCAGCATCCCCATGTTGCTTGTAGGTTCCGTCGATCTCTGGTAAGTAGAATTTCCACGAAACGTTCAATAATCCGCCAAAACATAGGAATATAGCGGAGCTGACACGAAGCACGTCCGCCACTTCGCCGACGATCAACGCCAACGATGTGCCGAACGCCATGAACAACGTCAACGTCGGCGCTAGCTGCAGCGGCAGCGCCACCGCCGCGGAGCAGAGGAAGGCCGGGAAGCCGAACATAAAAGTCAGCGTCGGCAAGCGGACCCCGAACTTCGGGCCAGGGAAGCCGAACGTAAACGTCAACGTCGGCAGGAAACTTCTACGGAAGCAACACGGGCTCGGCACGCCGAAGTGGAACGTCAGCGTTATCAAGCCGACCCCGAACTCCGCGCTCGGAAAGTCGAAGCGCAACGGCAGCGTCGAGCGGCAGCTCCCGATCCCGAAGCGACGAGGCAACGCGAGTCTGCGGCCAGAGCAGCAACAGGTTCGAGGCCATTACAACGCCCGGGCTTCGACGGTGCTGACGCGCGGTTCAAGCGCGACTTCCTCGATCGGAGCTTCGGGCACAGCTGCAACGTGTGCGGTCGGCTTTGGTTCGACAGCAACCTGAGCAAGGTCGGGAGCGTCCAGAACGAACGTCAGCGTAACGCGGCCGTCGGCGTGCTTCGACGCCAGTTCAGCAACAACACCGGCGACTTCCTGCAGTTCGCGGTGTGCTCCGTGTGCAAGGAGGCTCCAACGTCGGGAAAGGTTCCAGTGATGAGCGTGAGCAACGGCTACCGATACCCGCCGAAACCCGAGCACCTCCGCGCGCTGAACCCGGTCGAATAACGGATCATCGCACCGCGACTCCCGTTCATGAGCATTCGTCGACTAACGCACGGCAACGGGCAGTAGGGAATCAAGGGGCAAGTCGGGAACGTTCCGATCTAAGTGCAGGAACTCGTGCAATGCCTACCCAGGAACGTTCCCGACGACGCGACGATCGACGTACACATCAAATGAAGACTCGTAAGCAAGGCTTCGTATAGTCGCGGTCTCGTCAAGAAGAGCAGCGTGCACGCGTGGCTGCGACACTTAGAGCAAACTCCTCTCTACCGGTACCTTAACATCGACTGAATGAACTCTGCAGCAAGACCCATTGACGCTAGACTTCACCGACCACAAAGCCATCGTCTTCAAGATACCGTGCGCACCGACGCTACGAATCACGTACGATCTCTCAAATGAAGACGCAACAACCCCGTACAAACCTCTCCTCTCTACAATCTCTCACTCTAACTTTCATTGGGTTGTGTTGCCAAGTGAAACGAAACGGAAACTCGATGCGCACCCCCCGCGATGGTTTCGCATCCCACCATGGTTGCCCGTAGGGTGAGATGATGTGATTTTTCTGTGAACTGCCGTGCCGCACTGCTGCTGCAACGGACCCGTGGACTTTTCGCGCTCGCGAAGCGCGCGGGATGCGAGGGTTGTCTGCTACGCGCTGTGGTTTCTTGCGTTCATTTTCCACGCAAAAAACTTAAACTCTATTTAACTTCAACAGTGTGGTGCTGCATGAAGCTTACGCATCTTTGAGCGTTGTCTTTCTGCTTGGGCATCAAGAGAATGCAAAAACTAACGTGTCAAACTCATCAGCGCGGCCTAGCTCCGGTGCTAGAGTTCGGGAACGGTATTATGGTAACTGTGCGTGCGTAGAAACGCGCTAAATGAGCCCGCGCAAGGAAAGAACGTAAAAAAAAGAAACGTTATTCGCATGGGTACGCGGGCAATAGCACCATGCTTGCTAGAATAAGAGTAACGAAAAAAGTAAATTACTCGCGCAGTCAAGTGAAATACTTACGCGCGTGCAGTGACCGCTGCACTCACCGTTACGCGCTTTTCGCTCACGGTGAGTAGTGGTTTACATCTATATGCATATGTATTTATTCGAATATTTTTTAGCCACGACAATATTTTATTATGAACAGAGCAGAGCGAGAAGATGTAAAGGAAGCAAGAGAAAGAGCAGAGACGGCCCTAACGCCGCAATATTGTTGGCTTATTTAGCTTCAGAGATTGCGTACACGAACAATTCGTGCTGCACGCTATCTTTTCAATGCAAAGTTAGCGCATGATGTACCTTAAGGTTCACCGTGAGCAAAGTTTTTTTTCCAAATTGAGACATTCGAAGGAAAAGCCATTCGATGCAGCCAATATAGCTAAACAAATATGCTTTTTTACATTGAAATGAATAGATAGCTACTACTCGCCTAGCCATTTACTTATTTGTTACGTAAAAGTTATTACTGCAATAGCCTTGTTTTATTAATCCGTGATTCCTCTCTGAAATTACCAACATGTGACTTCTCAATATGTCGTAGTTACTGCGTAAAGTGTGATTTTTCACATAAACTAACAAGTATTCATGGCGCGTGAGGATGTTTGTGCTTGCATTATATTGAGTGAAAAATCGTCTCGAAAATTACTGTCTTTAATGCACTACAAATATCGCTATTAATTCTACATATCCCTAAAATAGTTACTTCAATAACCGCAAAAAATAAAAAGTTTATGTTCCGGTGATTTGTTGCCTCTTTCATTACGTACCTACAAGTACGTAGTTACTGATCAGTAAGTATATTTGCTGTGTACGAACCAGCGAGCATACGCAATAAATATTCCTAAAGTTACTTTCATGTTAAAATTCGCTTAGTGTTTCCACACTTGCAACACAAGAAGGCGAAAAACGAGTTGCACATACGTAATCCATCATGTTCGTTTTCTGACGGTTGCTCGTAATTATGAAATGGGGCATAAGTATACAATGTTGCACTGTTAGCGTTTCATTTATTATGGTTTGTCTTGTTCATTGGCGTGTATATTTCTCACGTACCCTTTACATATACACGCCGTGCGATAGCTTAGTGGCTTTGGTAGGTTGTATTGCTAAGCTCGAGGACGCGGGTTCGATTCCCGGCCACGGCGGATTACATTTCGATGGAGGCGAAATGCATAAAACACCCATGTACATAGATTTAGGTGCACGGTAAAGAACACAAGGTATTCGAAATTAACGAAGCCCTCCACTGCGGCGTCTCTCATAGCCATATTGTGATTTTTTGGTGTGACACCCCATAAATTATCATTACTATTGTGATGAAGAAGACCTGCAACATGTTCTGCAGATGATGCACACCAACAGCAGTAGCAGCATCGTGATCGCTCCGCAAAAGACGACGCCGAAGTTACCGCTAAGAGCGCTGCCCGACGTAACTGTTTAGCCGCCCGTTCTGTGCCAGTCTGTCCGAAGGACCTACATCTACGCCTGCATCAATAAACCTCATTTCAATTGGTGGAAGGTGCTGGGTACGACCTGCCAAGCTTCCATCCTGGAACTCCGCACCCGTACGCTTCGTCCCACTATGCCCGAAGACGCAACCACGCCCCCACCGTCCACGGCCCTGCCATCCACGGCCCTGCCATCCACGGCCCCGCCATCTACGGCCCTGCCAGCCACGGCCCCGCCGTCCACGGCCCCTCCATTCACGGCCCCTCCGCCCGTCATCTGCTCCGGGGTACCATACCTGAGGGATTCGGTGGTCTACAGCGGCACCGACGACAGTGATGTGGAGGACTGGCTATCGACTTATGATAGGGTAAGCGTCCCCAACCGATGGGATGACACCGCTAAACTGAACAATGTCATCTTCTATCTTTCAAATGTGGATTATCTGTGGTTTAAAAACCACGAGAAAGATTTTACCACCTGGTCTGCATTCAAGGCCGCCCTCATTGATGTGTTCGGACGCCCCGCCGGGCGCCAGTTACGCGCTGAACAGCGTTTGTGCCAGCGTGCCCAGCAGCCGGGCGAGTCGTTCACAAGCTACATTGAGGACGTTCTTGACCTCTCGAAGCGCGTCAATGCCTCGATGCCCGAGTCTGACAGAATCAAGCACATCTTGAAAGGCATTGACGATGACGTCTTTCAGATGCTTCTTGCAAAAAACCCGACCAGCGTAGCGGAACTCATCAAACTGTGTCAGAGCTACGATGAACTCCGGAAACAGCGGGCCTTGACTCGTCGCCTGGTTACTAGCGACGACAGCCTCGCAGGCCTGGCCGTCCACTCGGACCAGTCAACACTGCTGCCACAGCTCCAGGCGTTCATACGCGAGGAAGTTGCTCGGCAGCTCTCACTGGTGCAGTTTGCTCAGCAACAGCCCCAGCCCCGTCCTGCTCCTTACCTGTCACCCGCTATTCGGCAGGCGATCGAAGCAGAAATTGCCGACGCTGTGCCAGTGTCCCCTCAGTCGCATCCGGTAGCTGCTCCTCTCACGTACGCCGACGTCGTCGCACGGCCTCGAACGCACCCTGCTTTCACACCGCGTCAACCACTGCACGCGCCGACCCCACCCCGCGCCCCTGGCGCTGGCCCCATGGCCACAAACCCTTGGCGTACTCCTGACGACAAACCAATTTGCTTTGCCTGTGGCCGTCCCGGACATATCGCTCGCTACTGTCGCCGCCGCATGCCGTTGGCCGTCTCCTATGGCTATGAACCAACGACTCGCTATGCCGACCAGCCACCGCTCCGCTACACTGCAGGATCACCTCCAAGAGCTCCTGATCGTCAAGCGTCCTTCGACCGCCGATCTCCGTCTCCAAGTCGGCGCTCTCTCTCCCCAATGCGTCGTCGTCCCATGACTTCAGAAGAGGAAAACTAAACGCCGCAGTTCATGAGGCAAGAACTGCGTCGCCGTCACAGCGTCCAAGTCCTCACAATTCTCCGTCGAATGTACTTGCTGTTTCTGTTGAGGGAGTGTCAACTCTTGCCCTTGTGGACACTGGTGCCGCCGTTTCTGTAATAAATGAAAGACTCTGTCGCTCCATCCGGAAAGTTACGACGCTAGTTGCGGGTGTAGCCCTCCGTACCGCAACAGCGCAGCATGTTCAGCCGTTAGCTGCTTGTACGGCCCGAGTTGTAATTGAGGACATGATGTACATTATTGAGTTCATTGTGCTGCCATCCTGCTCTCACGACGTCATTCTTGGATGGGATTTTCTCTCGCGACACAAAGCCATCATCGACTGCGAGCAGGCCGAAGTCGAACTTTCTCCTTTGTGCGACCTCCATTCCGACGATTCTCCCGAACATCCCCCTAAATTAGTCGTCGCGGAGGAGACCGACATTCCTCCGCACGCCGCTGTTGTTTTACCTGTGTCTTGTGGAAGCATCTCTGACGTCACTGTTTTGTTCGCCCCTTCTGAGACCTTCATCGCAAAAAATACTGTACTGCTTCGCTTCGCGACCCTCGATTTTTCGGCTGGTGTCAGCCATATTTTCGTATGCAACCTTTTGTCCGCTCCGCTCACATTGCTCCGTGGACACTGTCTCGGCCATGTCCAAGCCATTCAGTCCCTGTACATCGTCGACGTGCCCGATGCTACTTCTCGCGACGACCTTACTGACATCTGCACTCTTTCTGCTTCCGACAAGTCCTGCACCGACATCTTTAGCCCATCCATCGCTGACGGCCTTACACCAGAGCAGCGTTCGGAGCTTATCGCCGTCCTGTACCATTTTCGTTCTTCTTTCGACGCTATTCAGCCTTCCCTTGGACGCACGTCAACTGTCACGCACCACATCGACACGGGCTCCCATTCACCTCTGCGGCAACGCCCATACCGTGTGTCTCCTACGGAGCGCCGTGTCATTAGTGAGCATGTCGACGACATGCTTCGCCGCAACATCGTTCAGCCCTCTCACAGTCCGTGGGCCTCGCCGGTCGTTCTCGTTAAGAAAAAGGACGACTCTGTCCGCTTCTGTGTTGACTTTCGCCGCCTAATTAAGATCACCCGCAAGGACGTGTACCCTCTACCGAGAATAGATGATGCCCTTGACTGTTTACAGGGGTCTGAATTCTTCTCCTCACTCGACTTGCGCTCAGGGTATTGGCAGGTTCCCATGGCCGCCACTGACAAGCCCAAAACTGCATTTGTTACCCCTGATGGACTTTATGAGTTCAACGTGATGCCCTTCGGCCTCTGTAATGCCCCCGCAACGTTCGAGCGAATGATGGACACTGTTTGGCGTGGATTGAAATGGCAAACGTGTCTGTGTTACCTCGACGATATTGTCGTCTTCGCTCCGGATTTTACGACACATCTTCAACGCCTCAAGTGCGTTCTAACGTGTCTTACCAACGCTGCGCTCCAACTTAATCTCAAAAAATGCAACTTTGCCGCTCGATAGCTAATCATTCTTGGCCACGTCGTGTCTAAGCACGGCGTCCAACCTGATCCCGCGAAATTTCGTGCCGTTACTGACTTTCCTAGGCCGACAAATCTCAAAGAACTTCGCAGTTTCGTCGGCTTATGTTCATACTTTCGACGTTTGATTCGCAACTTCGCGTCCATAATACGCCCTCTGACACAGCTTCTGGGTAGCTCCGGCGACCTGTCATCATGGTCTGCAGCCTGCGACGAGGCGTTCACTACTTTACGACGTCTTCTCGCTTCACCTCCTATTCTGCGTCACTTCGATCCTGAAGCTTCGACGGAGGTACACACGGACGCCAGCGGAATAGGTCTCGGCGCCGTGCTAGCACAACGAAAACCCGGGCACCCTGAATGCGTTGTTGCTTATGCCAGCCGTACCCTCACCAAAGCTGAGACCAACTATACTGTGACTGAAAAAGAATGCTTAGCCATCGTATGGGCCCTTAGCAAGTTCCGCCCTTACTTGTACGGCCGTCCGTTTGACGTCGTCACAGATCATCACGCCCTTTGTTGGCTATCAAATTTGAAAGACCCGTGTGGCTGCCTTGCCCGATGGGCTCTTCGACTTCAAGAGTTCGACATCAACGTCGTCTACCGCTCTGGCCTCAAGCACTCGGATGCTGATGCTCTGTCAAGGTCTCCTCTGCCTACCGACCTTAGTTGCCTGTCAACATTAACACCCATCGTCCTGCCTCTCACCATCGACAGAATTGCTTCAGAGCAGTGCCACGACCCCTGGATAGCGGCCCTCCGCGACCTACTTTCTGAGACGCCCACGCTGCCAGCCTCTCGCGCACTCCGCCGCCAAGCTGTTCACTTCACCATTCGCGACGACCTTCTGCACCGACGCAACTACGCATCTGACGGCCGTAAATGGCTACTCGTCCTTCCGCGCAGCCTGCGCTCCACTATCTGCGCATCCTTTCACGTTGACTCGCAGTGCGCCCACGCTGGAGTCTTCAAAACATATGAACGACTTCGTCAGCGCTACTACTGGCGCGGAATGTTTACATACGTCCGCAAATTCGTTCGTTCATGTACGGACTGCCAACGTCGGAAATCTGCGCCTTGCCGTTCATCTGGAGCTTTCCAGCCCCTTCCCTGTCCCGCCCGACCATTTGATAGAGTGGGCATTGATCTCTATGGTCCGCTTCCTATGACATCCGCCGGTAACCGCTGGATCATCGTCGCCGTCGACCATCTTACGCGATATGCTGAAACTGCGGCACTACCTTCCGCCACGGCGCGCGACGTCGCCTCCTTCCTGCTCCGCTGTTTCATCCTCCGTCACGGCCCACCTCGTGAACTTCTCAGCGGCAGAGGGCGCGTCTTTTTGTCTGAGGTTGTCGAAGCTCTTCTGGCTCAGTGCCACGTTATTCACAGGACAACCACCGCCTACCACCCCCAGACGAATGGACTCACGGAACGTTTCAACCGGACCCTGGGTGACATGCTGGCCATGTACGTCGCATATGACCACACAGATTGGGACCTTATCCTACCATTTGTTACGTTCGCATACAACACTGCAACCCAGACTACCACTGGATTTTCTCCCTACTTTTTGCTTTATGGCCGTCACCCATCCCACACCATGGACACCCTGCTACCCTACCAGCCCGATGCTTCTGAGTGTGTGCCCGTTTCGACTGCAGCACGTCATGCCGAGGAGTGTCGCAAGTTAGCGCGCCACTTCACCACCGCTGAGCAACAGCGCCAGAAAAGGCTCCATGACGCTCACTGTGAGCAACCTGTCTTCTCTCCCGGCGACCTCGTCTGGCTGTCAGTACCTGCGCATGCTCCTGGGCTCTCTTCAAAACTTCTTGCCCGCTTCGATGGACCTTATCGCATTGTCCAGCGCACGTCTGCGGTGAATTACCTAATCGAGCCACTGACACCCCCCTCTGACCTCCGTTGTCGTGGACGTGACATTGTTCACGTCGATCGCCTTAAGCCCTACCGTGAGCCGCTCGTGATCACTACTGTTTGAGTCGCCAGGATGGCTGCTTTTCATCCCGGGGGTGATTGTGATGAAGAAGGCGTGCAACATGTTCTGCAGATGATGCACACCAACAGCAGTAGCAGCATCGTGATCGCTCCGCAAAAGACGACGCCGAAGTTACCGCTAAGAGCGCTGCCCGACGTAACTGTTTAGCCGCCCGTTCTGTGCCAGTCTATCCGAAGGACCTATATCTACGCCTGCATCAATAAACCTAATTTCACTATTATTACGCTTTACCTGTGCTCTCAGTTCTTCATGATATATGGGTAAGTTCGACACGTTGAGATCGAGGTTGGCATTCAACATGTTTTTATCGTCACACCCACAGCATCAGAGGCATTTCTGGCCGTCGTCATATGACCACACGTCATATTGTTATCGTTAATCGTGACGTGCGTGCAAATGTGTCAAGTTACTAATGCCATGACCCATCAGTCATCTTAGTCACACATCTGTGCCTTTGCACACTATGCTTTGGTATATATACCAAGTGAACAAACCGCGAGAGTTATGAGGTTTGTATTTATTTTATTGCGATAGCAATTATATGGACACTTCAACCGGATTTCTGCCGTCGCCGTCGCCGTCGGCGTCGCCGTGAGGTTCCGTATAGATAAAATCTTCGCCGCGCGCCGTATGCCCCAGCGGAAGCGTGCGGGGACGCGCGCTATCACGGAGAGCGAACGCACTCAATCGCCCACGCGCAAGCAAGGAAGCGGAAAGCCAGCGCCGGAGGGAGCAGGGGGGGGGGGGGCACTTCTCTGCCAACAACCGCGCTCGTCGCTCGTCCGCACAGTCTCTTATCTCTCCCACGCGCAAGCAAGGAAGCAGGAAGCCAGCGCCGGAGGGAGCAGGGGGGGGGGGGGGGGCGCACTTTTACGCTGCCAACAACCGCGCTCGTCGTTCGTTCGACCGCACCGTCTCTTATCTCCACACGGCTCTGACCTGTATGCTCCCTGCATTCGCCGCTCAGTTTCCGTTGAAGCGATAGACCGCACGTACATACGCTCGCTGCCACCGTTTTGACAGTCGTTGACTGCAGTCATTCAGTGTGATCTATTCATGTTTGTTTGTGCGCGCTCACACCACGCTTGTTCAATCAGTTAGTAATAGTCGGGCCACATTTTCCAACGCACGCTACACATGCAATGCTGCCTGGGTCGGCAGTGCCGCGCTACAGGTGTGTCCCTTCGCACGCGCTGCCCACGGGAAGCGCTTCTCATCAACACCACCGTTTCACACGCGCCTTCTCGTGGTCATCGAGTCTCTCTTCATGTCGGTCTACTTACGCCGCAGCACACCTGCTTACTTAATCAGCTCATGTTTACTACAATTCATATTGCTACCAAGGCCGTTCACCTTACTTCGTATGACATTGCTGTGTTGCTATCGCATTCATTGCTTCGCCCTTAGGGCGAAACTGTGACATTTTTTTTGGTACCGCGGCATCGGGCAACAGACACATTCCGCTTCCCAAGAGCCCAGTTAAGGATTTCGCCTTAATAAAGAAACAACAGAGCACGGGATTCAGTCTTGTAAAGCAAATCGAATGCATGAAATAAGAGAAAGGAAACGATAGGTTGTAAAAGCGTTAGCAAGAGCTAGCCATATCTGCTACGTTCTCTTGGTTATTATCGCGGTCTCCAGCTTATTTTCTTCTGCAGAACGTTCACGTTGCTCCTTCTATACGCATAACCAAATGGAGTAAGCGCGCGGAATGCGTTATTCAAACAGCCGTGTAAGCGTGGACCAAGCGAGCTAGAGGAGGAGGAGAAGGAAAAAGAAGAAAGGAGAGGCAGGAAGGTTAACCGGACGCACGTCCGGTTTGCTACCCTACACGGGGGAGGGGGTTTAAAGGGATGAAAAGAAAGGAGAGAGCGGGAAGAAAGTACTCTCAGTATGAACACGTGCGGTTGTCCAACACTTCACAATCGGTCACTGAGGCCAGTCGACTTCATGAACTTTAACAATGCCTGCGTCGCTTCGTAAGCCTGCGACGCGTGGGGCCACGGTCCAAGAATTTTAGTCTCTGAAAACGGTCTGCTGTTTAATCGGTTTAACACAGCCCGGAGAATGTCGCGTTCGATTTCATAAAGATGACAAAAACACAACACATGTTCCACCATATCCTCACAGTTGCAAGAGTCACAGATTGGTGTGTCGCACATGCCCAAAAGCCACCCCTAACAAGAGGCGACAAAGTAAAGTTGCATCACGGCGGGGGAATTTCGATGGAATCTGCGGCCTCAGTGTAGGATCCAGCCGGTGGAGATGACAGTTCGTAAAAATCGGGCTGCTCCATTAAGTTTCTGTCTCGGTTTGCGCGAGTAAACGAAGACCCCTCGCAGCGTGTGTCCTTGATAATGGTATAGGAACTGTCAGAGTTTCCTTATAGGCTGACCGGGCGGCATCATCAGCAAGGTCATTACCGGCGATGCCACAGTGCCCCGGCAGCCATTGAAAGATGATGTCATGTCTGTTCATGAGGGCTTGATGGAGAACGTCTCTGGGCTCAAACGCCAGTTGTTCATTTGTCTTGCGTCGTAATGCTGACTGCAGACTCTGAAGGGCTGCTTTGGAGTCACAAAAAATTACCCACTTTCGAGGTGGTGTTTCTACGATGTAAATAACAGTGGCAAGTTCTGTTGCCGTAGAGGTCGTTATGTGCGACACTTTGAATTTCCTTGTGACTTGTAAGGCCGGAACGATAAAAGCGCCTGTGGAGTGGTGGCTGAGACAGATCCATCGGTGTAAACCTGCGTTCTTAGTTCATATGCATCGCTCAGTAATGACAATCTCAACTGTCGTTGAGCTGCCGTGGAATGAAGGATCTTCTTCGTAATTCCCGGAATCGTGAGGTTTACTTGTGGCTGTCGTAGGCACCACGGGCGTGACAGTGGTCCTGCTGCTGGTGTAAAGCCCGATGGAAGGCAGCCTTGATGTGCCGCAACAAGGTTCGAAAACGTGGCCTGAAGTCTTTGTGCCGGCAAGCAATGTGATGTTTGGATACGCGACACAGGTGCCGAATGTGTGCTCTGAGGTTGTCAACCGTGATGTATGGTGGAACCAAGTTGTCTCTAGCAATCATGATTGTTGCATGAGTCGAGGCGCATCGTGGAAGTCCAAGGCATGTCCGCAGAGCCTGGCCTTGCAAACTTTGGAGGGTACGAATATTTGTTTTGCATGTGTTCGCCAAAACCGACAAGCTATATCGTAAAAAGCCCAGAAACAGTCTTGTGCACAGCTGCAGCATGGACCATACCGACGTTCCCCAAGTTTTTCCACACAGGAACTTCATTATATGTACAATCGAAATTAGTCTCCGCTTCAGGTACATGCAGTGGGGGTTCCATGAAAGGTTCCTGTCAATAATCACCCCTAAGAAGCGGTGAGACTTCTGGTGTGTAATCGCCTAGCCATTGAGAGAAACAGGGCACGCTGTCATGGGTTTGCGCGTAAACGCGATGAGCGCACATTTTTCGATGGACATACTAAGGCCTCGTATTCGGAAATACGAACAAGTTAGGGTGGCTGCCAGCTGAATTCTCGCACGCACTTGAAGACGAGTCACCGCAGAAGACCAAAGACAAATATCGTCGGCGTAGATTAACAGGTGTATTGTCTTGGGTAATAGTTCACCAAGGCCAATCATAGCTAGGTTAAAGAGAATAGGGCTCAATACCCCGCCCTGTGGGACGCCGCCGTAGGTATAATAGCTGGCAGAGGGGCCATTTTCGGTCTGCACAAAGAAGGACCTTCTGGTCAAATAGTCTCTCATCCATTGAAACATACGGCCACCGATTCCAACATCCTCCAGTGACTCAAGGATGGCTTCATGTGTGGCATTATCATACGCCTCTTTCACATCAAGAAAGAGTACCACTGATATGCGCTTCAGGCATTTTTGTTGCGGTATGTAGGTTGTGAGGTCGATAACATTGTCTATTGAAGACCTGCCTCGCCGAAAGCCTGTCATGAATCAGGGTGTATATTGTGGCGTTCAAGGTACCATCCTAGGCGGGTAAGCATCATCTTTCCCATTACTTTTCCAATGCAACTTGCCAGGGCAATACGGCAATATGATGTCAGGTGTAAAGGCGACTTTCCTGGTTTTAGTAGCAGTACAAGCCGACTTATTTTCCGTGCTGAGGAACAATTCCGTCATGCCATCAGCGGTTGTCGTATTTCAACCGGTCTTGCCTGGCCTCATAAGATGGGCAAGAGCTGCATAGGTGATGCCGTCAGGCCCTGGTGAAGATGAACGTCGAGAAGCAGCCAAAGATGGGTCAAGTTCTTCAATAGTAATTGGAAGTTCCATTTCTGGGACGCGAGACATAGGGATGACACTAACGTCTTCGGGGTTGGAGGTGACACACACGCCAGCGATCCGCGCACAAAAATCATTTGCCACCTCAAGTTGCGTCTGACAGTGATGTAGGGCTAAAGCCATGAAAGGATGTCGCTGTGGCGAAGACGAACGGAGGCCCCGAACTATCGTCCAGATGTATGAAAGTGGTTTACGAGGGTCCAGTGATTCACAAAAAGATTTCCAACGTTGTTCCTGCAATTTGTCCAAACGGCGCTCGATTTTCTTCTGTGTTCTTCGTGCCATTCTCAGGTCGCAAACTGCCTTCGTGCGCCTGTATCTACTTTCAGCTCGTCGTCGAAGTGCCGTTAGCCTCTCCAGTTCTACATCAAATTGTGAACGCTTCGCTGTCAACTTTAGGAGGTATGAAACTTCTCTCATTGCGTCTGAGATGGTATCCTCCAGGCTATGGCCAAGGTCTTCTCTGGATGCATTTTCCATATGTAGCTTAAATTTAGTCCAATCGATGCGTTGTAGGCATTCGAAATTACAGCCTTTGTTTTAGCCGTGTTTACATTTAAACTGTTCTCAGTGGACCCATAGGAAAGACTGCACAAGAAGTCATTTGCCATAGTAATTAAATTGGTGCAAGAACCGGACGAGATGAAAACACTTGTGTCATCTGCGTAAATTATAAAATTCGCCTTTTCGTAGCTGTAAGTAATATCGTTAGCGTATAAGTTGAAGAGCAACGGACCCTAAATGCTACACTGTGGGACGCCACAAAATATTTCCTTGGTTACCGATGTATTATGACCTACAGAAACAAACTGTCTTCTGTTATTAAGATAAGATTTTAGTAATTGAAGTGGAATGCCTCTAAATCCATATTTCTCGAGTTTGTAGAATAACAAGTTGCGATTAATATGGTCAAACGTCTGTGTAAAGTCGACAAATATGCCTATTGTTAATAGCTTATGTTCGAAGTTGTGCGATATATATTCTGTTTGATCGAGAAGAGCTAATTCAGTGGACCTATTTATACGAAAACCATATTGAGCATTTGAAATTATGTATTATTTTTCACAGACTGAAGACAAGTGACCTAGAATAATTTTTTCGAACACCTTTTG
Organism: Dermacentor silvarum; assembly: GCF_013339745.2. Taxonomy (NCBI): domain Eukaryota; kingdom Metazoa; phylum Arthropoda; class Arachnida; order Ixodida; family Ixodidae; genus Dermacentor; species Dermacentor silvarum. The sequence continues at coordinate 89,582,327 of NC_051158.1, forward strand.
AAAAAACAGAGAGGATCGATATCGCGCGATAATTCTTGATATCTAATTTATTACCTTTTTTAAATAATACTACTACCTTAGCAACCTTCGTATTTTCTGGAAATACGAAGGTTGCAAAGTCAAAATAAATATGTGTCAAAATAGGGGCTATACCATATATAGCAAATTTTATAGGTAGTAATCTGTAGACCATCAGCATCACAGCTACGAGATGTTTTGAGTCTTAGGTATACAAAACATACATCCGAAGGCATGATTGGCTGAAAAAAATATTATGTTTGCATTTGGAGTAATGTGCACATAATACGGCATGGGATGATTGAGGTCAACGTCTCTGTGTACAAAATAATCATTGAACGAGTTTGCAAAATCCTCCTTTACGAACAATCTACCATTTAAACCAATTTCTTCAATTGGATCACTCCTCTGATTTCTATTCATAAGAGCATTTAGTCTATTCCATAGTTTCTTTGAGTGATTCATACAAGACGAAAACATCTGTAGAAAATAAGCATCACGTGCTTTCCGTAATTATTTGGTTAATTTGTTACGAAACATTTTAATGTTTTTAAATCCAGAGGATCTCGAGTTTTGATAAATTTGGCATATAGTCTTTCACGCTTTTTCATTTTTTACAAAGAGCATTCGTTAACCATGGCTTTCCGAGGCATTTTTTTTCTCCTGTTGATTTTGTAAACAAAACGTTTTTCTTATACACGGCAACAAACCTGCTAAGAATTATATTGTAAGCTGAGTCAGCATCTTGTTCCTGTAAAACATCATCCCAGTTTGTTTGTTTCAACTCTGTTTGAAAAGTTGTTAGCGTATCCTCAGTTACTTTCTGGAAGGTTTCGTTTGTGTCGCTGTGCAAGGTGCTAGCTATTCTAGCTATTCTAGACTCGTGCACAGGCATTCTCCGAGTCATACGTCTCTCACATTCAGGACGTTATTGCTCTTTGCCGCCACGTTGACGAGCACATGCCTGAGTCTGAGAGGGTTTCTCATTTGTTCAAAGGTGTCGCCGACGATACTTTTAACCTGCTCGTGTATACCAACGTTGATACCGTCGACACAATCATCAGAGCGCCGGTGGTTTGAAAACACCAAGAGCCGCCGTATAACCCAGAGGTTCACCCGGCTGCCCAATACGGCTGCATCTTCATCGTGTGATGCCGTTCGCCTGCCGCCCACCTGTGACCACGTTACACGCATTGTTCCTCGCCACATTGAAGCTGCCTGTCCTGCACCTATTCAACCACCCATGTTTACATCCCACGCCAGTGAACCATCGCATCCATCAGCGTGTCTCATTCAAGCTCTAGTGAGGCAGGAGTTTGTCATCTCGGCCTTCCATCGGAGGGCCCACTGACTCGTCCTGACGCTCGGCCTTATTCCTCTGGAGCCGCTCGACGATCCTACACCTCTCCTGTCTCCTTCCGCAATCCTGCGGAATGGAGAACGCCCGACGATCAGCCCATCTGCTTCTCCTGTTATCAGGCCGGGCACATTGCTCGTTATTGCCATCGCCGTTGGACCTACGCATCTCGCCAGACCTCCATGCACCCTACTCCTTCTAGACGTTCAGCCGCTGGTTTCCCTACTTACTACTCTTCGTCCTCCCACGAGCCTCTTCCCTCTGACGCCACTGCTCCTGTTCACAGCTTTTCCTGCTCCCCGTTGCCGCAACGCCGCCAATCCCGCTCTTCATAGCATCGCCGCTTTTCCTCGCCGTCTTTCTCTGGACGATCGCCGCCAGAAACTAGATAGTGCAGCTTATGGAGGTGAAGCTGCAATGCTATCGTCCACTGCAAATCCTCGGCTGACTCTCCCCACTCACCATAGCTTATTAGAACTCAAAGTCGACAATGTTCCTGTGACCGTCCTCATCGACACTAGTGCACACTTGTCTATTATGAAGACCCCTTTAAGCCGCCACCTACAGAAGATTATGACGCCGTCATCGACACAGACAATACGTGTTGCCGATGGTGGTGCTGTTCAAGTGATCGGAATGTGCACCGCCCCTGTCCGCATTGGCGGTCGTGACACTGTTGTGCTTTTTGCCGTCCTTGCTCACTGCCCCTATGACCTTATCCTTGGCCTTGACTTTCTTTCGGTACACTCGGCCTTAATTGATTGTTCTTCTGAACCACTCTGCCTTGATCTTCCTCTTCTATCAGATGCCTGTGAAACGCCCGTCAGTCGCTTAAGCCCCACGGCTATTGTTCGCCTACCGCCGCGAGCCATCACGTAATGTGTTTGTCATCGACCCCACCCGTTCCTGACGGCGACTATATCGTCACTCCGATTACTGACGTACGCCTGACGCGCAATGTTACTGTGCCACATACCATCGCCACATTAACTGATAATTGTGTGCTCCTTCCACTACTAAACTTTGGTCTGACCCCCCAAGTGTTGCCCCATAAGATGTCGCTTGCCCACCTCACCGCTGTAACAGACCATGACGTCAAGGTTGTCGGCATAACTGCTGCTGAAGAAGCTGAAGTTTCCCGGTCACCAAGTTCTGACGACAGCATTTTTCGCAACATGATTCGATCAGACCTTCCGCCTGACCAGGCCTACGCTCTGTGCCGTGTTTTGGCCTCACACAGTGAGATTTTTCATTCGTGATCGACCCCTGGTCCAGACGAAGATTGTCACCCAACGAATCAACACTGGTGACTCCTTGCCCATTCACCGCCGGCCTTACCGTATGTTAGCTTCAGAGCGCGAAGTGATTCAAAAAGAAGTGGCTAAAATGCTTGCGAAGGACATCATCGAATCATCATCTAGTCCTTGGGCCTCTTCCGTCGTATTAGTAAAGAAGAAAGACGGTTCCAGGCGTTTCTGAATTGATTATGGGCACCTCAACAAAATAACCAAGAAAGACGTGTACCCTCTTCCACGTATTGACGACGCCCTCCACTGCCTCCATGGTGCCACCTTCTTTTCATCCCTGGAACTTGGATCTGGCTACTGGCAAATTGCTGTAGACGACCTGGATCGCAAGAAGACCGCCTTCGTGACCCCTTCCGGCCTGTAGGAGGGACGTGACGGCGGCGAACGAGGCGTGTCGTCGTTCCTACTAAGAAGGCGGCCAGCCGAGCGGAGGCTGCGACGACCAGCTCTCAAGCTCCTGGAACAACACTGCGCGTGCCGAGCTTGCGCTTCGAGCACGCGCTGCATTTCTTTTTATTATTTACTTCCTTGACCGTCGGCGCGAAGGCACCGGTTGGGAGCGCCGACCAAAGCGCCCCGCGTTGCAGCGTCGGTGGGCGCTACAGGGCTCCCCGCCCAGACGGAACGTCGATGAAGGAAGTGAGAGAAGCTAAGTTGGATCTTTTTACTCCAGCCTGCATCATAGGTGCACCTGTGGCTGGCGCACGCACAGACGTCCTTAAGGCAAGCGGCTCCGGCAGTGTGGCATTTGCTGTTGGCCTTGCAGGACTGTCCAATACGTTTCCGGCGGTGGTCTGTAGCTTGTCGCAGGTCTTGCCGTCCAGCGAGCGGACAAACTCGAGAGCACAGTCGCCGATCAGATGGTCCGTGCAGACGACGTTCAGCTGGGCGAAGACGCACTGCTCGGAGTAGTCGCGGGGCTAGCCGAGGCCGGTGGCGGTGCGGCAGGTCAGGTGCTTGGACTTAGGCTCACGGGCTCGGATAGCTTGTGGAGTAGCGGCCCTCGCTGCACGAGGCCCCGCGAGGCTCGCACTGCGCGTTGCTCGTGCAGGCGTCCTCGAAGATGGAACCAAGCGCGATGGTTGCCTTGGTGACTTGCGCATCGATAGGGCCGTGCATTGAAGGACCAACTTGCCGTTGTCGGAGAGAAGCGTGTCCAGCTGGTTGATGACGATCTTGGAGACCTTAACGGGGACGTCGTTCTTCACGGTGCTTAGGGTGGAGCGGTCGATGAAGTTCTCCAGGAGACTGCCGTGGATGGTCCAGGTGATTGTGGCGTAGTCCTTGTACAGGCGCGAGAGCTGTGGGCCCCTGGGTGGGGGTTACCAGTGTGCGGGAATGCGCGCACTGTGGGCAGCGCATCGATGCATTACTCGGGGTTGAACCGCGCAGGCCGGGTTGTAACCACCTTTTCAGGCTGCAGGGTTGTTCGAAAGTAATCCCCCGAGGGGGATGGCGGGGTTAGCGGAGCTTCTCCCAAGCGAGCTCCCCTGAAGAAAGCCGGGTGTCTGGCCGGGGGTCGCTTGTGCCCCATTTGTATTCCGGTGGGTAAGAGGTGGCCGCCTGGTTTCGAACCCACGACCTCCCGCAGCCGAGGCGGACACCCAACGACGAGGCCACGGCTGCGGTGACTTACGGCGCTGCAGCTTGCCAATATCGAACACGGTGCCGGATCGTTGGTAGGACAAGTGAGGCTTAGCTGCTGCACGGGCGCCCGATGGAACGGTCCCTCGAGCAGAGCCCGCTGACGGTCCGCATCGTAAGGGGCCGCGGGCCGTAGGCTGTTGGCGTTCCCGAGCCGAAACTGGTCCTCGTAGAAGTCGTCCGAACCATCAGGGCCAGGGTCAGGCCAGTCAGCACTATGCGCAGGGCCATGGTCCGAGGAGTGAGTAGCTGACGTGTCACCGCTCCGCGTGGCCGGCGTGCTCGTACCGTGACCGGCGTGCTCGTACCGTGACCGGCGTGCTCGTACCGTGGCCGGCGTGCTCGTACCGTGGCCTGGTGAGCGCCGTGGCCGGTGAGCGCCGTGGCTTGGTGAGCGCCGTGGCCGGTGTGCGTCGTGGCCGATCACGTCCGGGTCACCATTGTAGGAGGGACGTGACGGCGGCGAACGAGCCGTGCCGTCGTTCCTACTAAGAAGGCGGCCAGCCGAGCGGAGGCTGCGACGACCAGCGTCTCAAGCTCCTGGAACAACACTGCGCGTGCCGAGCTTGCGCTTCGAGCACGCGCTGCATTTCTTTTTATTGTTTACTTCCTTGACAGTCGGCGCGAAGGCACCGGTTGGGAGCGCCGACCAAAGCGCCCCGCGTTGCAGCGTCGGTGGGCGCTACAGGCCTTTACCAATTCAAGGTCATGCCTTTCGGTCTCTGCGACGCACCAGCCACCTTGGAGAGAGTGATGAACACACTGCTTCAAGGATTTAATTGGTAGACATGTTCATGTTACCTGGACGTCGTGATAATCTTCTCCCCCACTTTCGCATCACACCTTGAGTGGCTTTCGACCATTCTAGCAATTTTGTGACGAGCTGGCCTCCAGCTAAATTCCTCCAAGTGCTCCTTCGCTCTTCGTCAAAGTACTGTGCTGCGCCACCTCGTTGACGCTTCCGGTGTCTGACCAGACCCAGAAAAGGTACGCGCTGTCGCGAACTTCCCCTTTCCACGGTCTGTCCATGACATTCATTGTTTCGTAGGGCTGTGTTCTTACTTTCGCCGTTTCGTGAAAAACGTTCCTGCGCTCGCACGTCCACTCACTGACTTTCTCAAGCAAGACGTCCCGTTTTGTTGGGGTCCTCTACAAGCTGACGCCTTCTCTGAGCTCATTGCCGCCCTAAGGACTCCACCTATTCTTCACCATCTTGAGCTAGCTGCTCTCACAGAAGTGCGCACAGACGCTAGTGGTCATGCCATCGGTGCAGTTTTAGCCAAAACCCAACGAGGCATTGATCGTGTTATTGCGTACGCAAGTCGTGTCCTTTCGAAATCTGAACGTGTTTACTCGATCACGCAGCGGGAATGTCTTGTCCTTGTCTGGCGGTTTCGAAATTCTGTCTTTAGTTGTATGACCGCCCTTTCCGTGTTCTCACTTATCATCGCGCTCTTTGTTGGCTTTCCTCAATGAAAGACCCTACTGGACGACTTGGTAGTTGGGCGCGACGCCTTCAGGAGTACTCTTACTCAGTTACCTACCAGTCTGGCCGCCTCCATCTGGACGCGGACTGCTTGTCCCGCTGCCCTGTTGACCAATCAGACGGATCAGAAATCGAACCTAGCCCCGGCATCATGTACATGTCTCAGTTTCTTCAGATTGGTGACGAACAATGCTGTGATACTTCTTTGAGATCGCACATTGACCGGCTGGAAACCGCACCTAACGACGCATCACTGCGCACGTTCGTCCTCGTGAATGGCAGACTTTGCCGTCATAACGTCCAGTCCGATGACCTTAAGCTGCTTCTCGTCGTGCCTAAACATCTGCGTTTAACGGTCCTGGATGAGCTTCATGACGAACCAACTGCTGGTCACCTTCGCGTATCCCGCGCGTACGACCATGTCAGGCGCCGCATCTTTTGACGGGGTCTCGCCAGGTCTGGTCGACGTTACGTGACCTTCTGCGATAAATACCAACGTCGGAAGCGTCCTGCGACACCCCCTGCTGGACTGCTTCAACCGCTCTCCATCCCGAGAGAGAGAATAAACATCTTTAATGTGTAAATGCAGCTTTGGAGAGGCGTCCTCCTTCCAGAATGCCTTGAGCTCGTGCCGCGTCCTGGGCCCTCGCAATCAGCCGTTGCTGATCTTCGAGGTCGGAGCTGGCCAAGGCTCTCTCCCAAAGCTCGTTGGTGTGTTAAGGGTTCGGAGGATTGAGTGGTGCCTCTCTGCAGCCCCTACTATGTGCCTGAGGGACCCGGGCTCTGCGCAGAAGCGGCATTGCGGAGAGAATTGTGTAGGGGCCATGAGGTGGTTTCTGGTTGGGTGGGGGAATGTGTTAACCTGTAGAGCTCGGAGGAATCGCTCCTGCTCTCTAGGTAGTGACTTGTGTGGGGGTGCATATGTTCTGCGGGTTAGCTTGGAGTGTTGTGTGATGTCTTGGTATGAGACTAGAGGGTACATGCGCTCGGGTTCAAATTCCTCGGCGTCGGCTCGGTGGGTCAAATCTCGAGCCACGTGGTTGGCGACCTCGTTGCCAGGAATGCCGTGATGAGCTGGCGCCCAGATGATTATGACTGATCTGGTTGGCGGCTTTTGGTTTATTATCTTGAGCATAGTGGGATGAATTCTGCCGCTAGCGAAGTTGCGGCACGCCTGTTGGGAGTCGGTAACTATGACTTCAACCTGTGTTAGGGAGAGCGCGAGGGCTATGGCCGCTTCCTCGGCTTGGAGGGGATTGTATCGGGTGAGCGAAATGCTGCTCCGATGTTCTTTGTTGACGATTACGGTGGCTGTTGTGGCTGTGCGTCTGGGGTAAGACCCCGCATCCGTGTAGGCTGTAGAAGGCAAAGTCCCGTATCGCTTGCGTATGGCCCGAGCCCGGGCCTCCCTTCGCTGTGCGTGGTGCACTGGGTGCATATTGCGAGGTAGAGGAGGTACGGTGATGTTGCTCCGGATGGCATGGGGTAAGCTAACAGTCTGAGGCGGCGGATGGGTGAGAGGAGCAGATAGCCCCAGGCGTAAGAGGATGGACCTCCCCATTTCCGTAACCGCCAACCTTGTTCGCTGGCTGGATAAATGTGCCTCGATCAGCTCCTCGGCCGTGTTGTGCACGCGTAGTCGTAGTAGGCGTTCTGTGGACGTTCTGATCGGCAGGCCCATCGCCTGCTTATATGCCTTTCTGATCATTTAGTTCATTTTTGTGAATTCCGTTGTGTTCAGTAGTGCGTATGGAATGGCGTAAGTTATTCGAGACACGACGAAGGCTTGGACAAGCCGAAGGGTGTCCGCCTGCCCCATGCCTCTTGTCTTGGTTGTTATTCGCCGGATCATGTGGGTAACTTGGGCTGTTGTATTCTTAAGCTTGTTAATTAATATTGTGTTGGTGAGATCCGACTGGAAAACCATTCCCAATGTCTTTACGCTCTGAGACGGAACGATGGTGTGTCCCTCCAGTTGTATGTTGATAGTGGCCGAGTCGTATGCATGCTTCTTTCGCGGTGAGACCTGGAGTAGCTCTGACATTTTTTTTGGGGGGGGGGGCGCAGCTGAGGCCGCAAGACTTAGCATAGTCGCTCACCACGTCTGCCGCTTCCTGCAAGTGGCTCTCCATTGCCCCGATGGACCCAGTGGACGACCAGATGGTAATGTCGTCGGCATATAGGCCATGCCGGATCCCCGGGATGTTATCGAGGAGCGGCGGGAGGCCTATTAGGGCGATATTGAAAAGAAGAGGGGATAATACTGCGCCCTGTGGTGTGCCGCGCCCGCCCAGTAGAAAGCGGTCTGTGGCTTGGTCCCCGACCTTTAGGATGGCTTTTCTATCTGAGAGGAAATCTCAGATATAGGAATACGTCCTGGCCCTACAGCCCAGCGTGTTTAGCCTCTGTAAGATTGCTGTATGCTGGACGTTATCGAACGCCCCTTTAAGATCTAAGGCGATAGCCGTGGGGGGTTGCGTGTCGCTGGTACAATCACCTCCTCTTTCAGCTGAAGTAGGATGTCTTGAGTTGAGAGGTGTGGAACGGAATCCTATCATCGTTGATGGAAGTTTCCCCGAGTCCTCCAGGAATGGTTGTAGCCGGTTGAGGACGATGTGCTCTAGGAGCTTTCCTACACACGAAGTGAGGGAGATTGGTCGTAGGTTCTCAATGGCTGGTGGCTTGCCTGGCTTCGGTATCAGACGAACCTCGGCCATTTTCCAGTCCTCGGGAAGGTTTCCTTCCCTCCATACTTCGTTAAGGTGAGCGGTAAGCTCTAGTAGCGAGGGGTTGTCAAGATCGACAAGTGCCTTATTGGTGATTTGGTCCATTCCCGGGGCTGTGTGGCATCTCAAGCCCATTATCGCCGCTGTTACTTCATGTAGATGAATGTCCTCATCTAGAAGCTCATTTGGGGTGCCGGTGTGGGGTGGCCGAGGCTCCGATGGCCGTGTGGGGAAGTACTGAGCTTTGAGAGTCACAAGGAGGTCCGTCTCGTTTCCTGGAAATTGGTGGATTACTCGGGCCATATTGTGGTGGGATTCCGTTTTGCTGCTGGCCGGGTTGATTAAATACCTCAATAACTTCCACGTCTTGGAAGTACTCAGTCTTCGTCTCACGCTGTCGCAGAGGGATATCCAATTTTCGCGGCAGAGTGTGTTAGCGTATTCCTCAGCCTCTTGTGTGAGTATTGAGATTCGCCTCTTGAGCTTGAGATTTAATGTTTACCTTTTCCAACACTTCAGCAGGCTACGCCGGGCTTCCCACATGTGGAGCAAGCGAGCGTCGATGCTTGGAGTGGTGGTGGACGTTTCAAGTATTTTAGTATGCGCCTTCACATCCTGGTGGAGCTGAGTGACCAGTTCTTAATTGACTGAAGCTGTAGGCTTTGTTCGTTTGTAGCTCTACTGTTATCTCCCGCAGCTTGGTCCAATCCGTCAGGCGAGCAGTGCCTATCCTGGCTTTGTATTCGAGGCCATGGAGAGTGGTGGCTAGCAGCGCGTGGTCGCTGCCTAGGTACTCCGCCAGATTGGTCCAGCAAGCTTGGGGGATATTTCTGATGAGGGTTAAGTCGGGGTTCGTGTCTCTTGTAACACTTGTGCCGAGCCTCGTGCTACTCCTTGGATCGTTGACGAGTGTGAGGTCCATGTCCTCAATAACTTTGTGAAGCAGGTTTCCCCTGGGTTTGGTGTACGTATAACTCCAGAGGGGGTGGGCTGCATTGAAATCGCCCACTATTAGAAGCGGATGGTTGCCTGCTGCGTGCCTGGCTTGCTCCAAAACCTGTTTGAGGACCGATGGCGTGCTTTTCGGCCGACAGGAGGCGTTTAGAACGAACATGGGACCCTTCTTCTTTGTTGCCTGCGGGATAATTTCGAGCAGAATGGCAAGCGGTGTTGAACGGCCACTAGCTTCTTAATGACCAGGGTGTGAAGGCTGTCACCCATATCGGTGCCATACGTCACGTATCCGGGTAGGATACGTGACGCAGTGCGATCATTGCAGTGCGATGATTTCAGGTGGTCTTGTTGATGTGGCGATGTATTGTATCAGCGGTCCATGCTTGTTCTTGTAGCCCCGGAAATTCCACTGCCACACCGTGGTTTCGCCGGGGGAGCCCCCGCGCTTACTGCATATATGTTGAGGAGGAGCCATCTTGGTTATTAAGGGGTGGTGATGCGTGCACCAGGTGGGGTTCTGGTGAGCCTAGAGAATCTGGCAAATCTGGTAAGGCCTGATGAGCTGCTTTCATGGGGCGCCGGCTTTGACGAGCTTGCAGTGCTAGTATGTGTTCCTCTAGTCTCATGATGCGTTCCGCCATCTCAGTGTTAGTGTTGTTGAGTTGCGAATTGTTGTTGTGCAGCTGACTCTTGTATAGCTGTGAGTTGTTGTTGCATAGTAGCTTGTAGGGATGTCTGAAGGCTCTGAATGGCCTTTGCTACTATTTCCTCTACCTTCTGAGGAGTGGCATATTGGACGGGAATGACTCCCTGTGGTGTAGTTGGCTGGGCGGTTGCTCATTGCGGTGTCGGATTTGAAGTGACTGTGTGCGCTGGTTCCTCTTCCCGTTTCCGCTTCTCCGGGGGTAGGGTTGAAGTGCTTTGTGTAGGGGTAGTACTATTTCTTCCTAACAATTCATCTTTAAGTGCTACGAACTCTGCGTGTAGTTTACTGATTTCTGCTTTGAGTGTTTCGTTCTCTTCAGTGAGACGCCTAATGTGGGCGTGTGCCTGTGCCAGCTGTGTGTCAACAGGGGGGGGACGAGCTTTGGGAGAAACAACCTGTGCCCAGCTCACCTGCTGCGGGACCTGCGCTGCTCCCTTGCTTCCCCTCCTGCCACTTGCGGAACGTGCACGGCTCGAGGCCCTGCCATGAGATGGCGTCCATCGTCGCGATGAGGTCCTGCGCCTCGAACCTGAACCGGAACGCGGCCTAGAACTGCTCCTCTCCAGGACAGCTCCGCGTCGTTTCGGGGATCGCGACTTGCGGGAAGCTCAACGCTCGCCACGTGGTCTCGGAGACGAGGAGCCTGCTCTCAGGGCCTGCTGAGGTTTCCGATGGTTGACGGGTGGCAGGAATCTGTTGGGGCAGGTTTCGGCTGCCGTCGGGTGGCTCCCGCCGCACAGAGAGCACCGAGGGTGGCACTCGTGCTGCTCCGTTGCTAGCGAAGTGCCGCACTCCCTGCACTTGGGTGTGGCGGGGGGACGCGGGCAGACGTCCTCTCTGTGGCCTGTCTCGTTGCAGGTTCGGCAATGTGGCACGGTCCTCTTGTAGAGGTAGCACCGCAGAAGAAGGCCGGAAAATTCGATGCTATATGGTACTGTTTTCCCCAGGAATGTGATCACCATGGTTGTTGTGTTTCCTAGTCTTCTACATGTCAGCGCCTCGTATCCGGGAGATTCAATGCGTTTAAGTAGCATTTCTGGCGTGGTGTCGTGATCGATGTTGTATATTACCCCTTTGCACGAGTTATCGGGGGATATTCCGTATGATGCAATATCATATGTTGTTGCACCAATGGTAATTTTCTGCATCTTGCTTAGTGCTGAGGCCGTAGCTTCTGAGGCAGCGCTCAGAACAAGGATGTTTTGGGATTCGTCGATGCGTATTTTGAATCCGGTGTAGCCGATTTGTAGCTTTGCCTCGTTTGTGATGGCGTCTACTAACTTCCCTGGGCTCACCTTGTTGAGCTGCTGCAGGCCGTTCCGTGGACGAACCGCCAACTTGTAATCGTCGGCAGGTAGGGGCAGTTGTCGGGGCTTGCGCATCGCCGGTCGGCTTTGGCGGAGAACGGGCTTCGGTGGTGTTTGGGATGGTTGGGGCGTGGTCGAGCGTGTGTGCAGCCGACGACGATGGGCACGACTGGTAACATTGATCCATGGCTCATTGTCATCCCGACCGAACCATTCTTCCGTGTTGGTTTAGACATTCTCGGTCCTTATCCTGAGTCAAGATCCGGCAACAAGTGGGTCCCCATTGCTATCAATTATGCGACCAGGTATGCAATCACTCGAGCGCTCCCCACCAGCACTGCGACTGACGTTGCTGATTTTTTGTTCGCCGATGTTATTCTACACCATGGCAACCCTAGCAAATTGCTCGCAGATATAGGCCGCGCATTTTTATCCCTAGTAATCGACGACGTTTTGCGCTCCTCAAGGCAGCATAAGTTGACCACCGCCTACCATCCTCATACAAATGGCTTCACCGATCGCCTAAATCGCACCCGGACATGCTCTCAATGTATTTTTGATCTGACCACCGTGACTGGAACCTGGTTTACGTGACCTTCGCCTACAGTTCATCGCGTAACGATACCGCCGGTTATCCACCCTTTTATAGGCTATTTGGCCGTGAACCGACGTTACCAATGGACACCCTAATTCCGGCTGCTGCCGCGCCGCCTAGCGAATATGCACGTGGTGCCATCGCTCGTTCCGATCATGCACGTCGCATCGCCCGCTCTAGGCTGTCGGCCTCGCAAGCGACCCAGAAGCGCCTCCATGACAGCCGGCATCACGACGTTCGCTTCTCACCCGGTGCCTTAGTTCTCCTGTGGTGTCCATTCCGTCGTGTTGGCTTGTCCGAGAAGTTGTTATCTCGGTACACGGGTCCTTACCGAATCATCCGCCAGGTCACGGACGTCACCTACGAGATTGTTCCCGTCTCTCCGACTTTGCAGCCTGCGATCCCTCCCAGTGACGTAGTTCACGTCAGCAGATTGAAAGCATAGCACCCTCCCCCTAACAACAATGTTTGAAGTGCGCCGAGATGGCACTTCTACCACCGGGGGTAATGCTACGAAGAGACATTCTACCTGGGGTAGACGAGAAAGAAGACGGTTCCGTCGGGTGCTGGTGGGTGTCCACCATCTTATTCTCAGATGCGTATATATTCCCACATTTATGTTTGTATTGTTTTATACATCTCCTTTCTGATTGTTATTTCAAACTACCCGGTTCTTGGCCAATCCACCAGAGTGGGTAGGTGCCAGTAACTCCAAGGCTCTACATCTAGATCTACCATCTTGGCTACTGTGTCTGTGTAGTATAAATACAGAGTAAATAGTCCCGCCTTGTGTCATTTTACGTAACAATATGTACATAGAAATGAAACTTGGAATTGTCCCACATAGGGTGAGCCTATATCGGCAGAGCCGATGGTGGCCGCGTTTTCTATCCTTTGGTACACCGCCCCAAACAGTTACAGCCCCATCGCCACAGAGTGGCTTTGAGAGTGATGGCGCCGGCAGACCAATCACCAATCCTGTACGACGATTGTCGTGTGAGCGGTCCTCCATAAAGCATTGCGCCTCGCCTGGCGACGCGAGTAGCACCCAATAGTGCAGAAAGCTCTGCGCAAGAAGAGCGATAATCAGTGCTATTTGTTTCCTGCACACTCCGTGACCATTTTTACCTTCGCGGAAACCCCTTTCTCAGACCTTGGCCGTCGTGGGAACCCCTTCCAGAGACAGTGTTTGGTCGCCAAGTGTAGATGGCCTTAAGTGTCGCAGTGAAAGCTTTCATTAACGGATGGCCCGCAATTTCTACGCTATCGGTTTTTCGAAACGTCGCACCCAGTTACGAGCGTGGAACCGGGAGACACAGCATATGTCAATCATCCTGCCAGCTTAGTTCACAGGTGCCTCCTACTTATTAGTTCTAATTACGCCCACTGTGCGGTGTGCGATCGCTTTTCGTTTATTACCCTCTCCCTTGTAGCGTTTTTCGTCTGTTGCATTTAGGGAGAGGAGAAAACGGTTTAAATCGTGGTAACAGAAATGGGACATAGACGAGGCACAATGCTTTATGGCGGACCGCTCACACGACAATCGCCGTACAGGATTGGTGATTGGTCTCCCTGCGTCACCACTCTCATAGCCACTCGGTGGCGATGGGGTTGTAACTGTTTGGGGCGGTGCACCAAAGGATAGAAAACGCGGCCATGTTGCCCCGACCAAGCGTTCTGGGCACAACTTGCGGTGCTATGCGCCATCGGCTCTGCCGATATAGGCTCACCCTATGTGGGCCAGTTCCAAATTTAATTTCTATGTACATATTGTTACGTAAAATGACACAAGGCGGGACTATTTACACTGTATTTACACTACACAGACACAGTAGCCAAGAGGGTGGACACCCACCAGCACCCGACAGAAGCGTCTTCTTTGTCGTCTACCCCAGGCAGAATGTCTCTTCGTAGCATTACCCTCGGCGGTAGAAGCGCCGTCTCGGCGAACTTCAAACATTGTCGTTAGAGGGAGGGTGGTACGCTTTCAATCTGCTAGCGTGAACTATGTCTCTGGGAGGGATCGCAGGCTGCAAAGTCGGAGAGACGGGAACAATCTCGTAGGTGACGTCCGTGACCTGGCGGATGATTCGGTAAGGACCCGTGTACCGAGATAACTTCTCGGACAAGCCGACACGACGGAATGGACACCACAGGAGAACTAAGGCACCGGGTGAGACGCGAACGTCGTGATGCCGCCTGTCATAGAGGCGCTTCTGAGTCGCATGCGATAAAACCCCTATGTATAAAAAGTAGCGACACTCTCCTCCTCCGCCTTCCCTTCTCCTTGTTTCTCCTCTCCTTCGCGCTCCTTTTTCGAGCGTTGCGCCACCTACACCGCGTGAAACACGTGCACTTGTTTATCTTTCGCTGCTGATCAGATTCGACGATCGCCAACTGTGTTCGCCGCTATCGTCGTGCTCCTCGCCAGTCGGTAGACACTTCTCGGGCGAAAATGGCGATGGAGCGTGATCGTAAACAAACGCAGCCAGCGCCCGGCGGCGCGACGGTCCACGTGATGCCATTAGGCCAATACCGACACGGCGTCGGCCTCGGACAGGGTGTGCGAGGAGGCGGCGGCATTCTTCAGAGCGTGACGCAAGCTTTTATATATAGGGGCTTTAGCTTGCGAGGCCGAGAGCCTAGAGCGGCCGATGTGACCTGCATGATCGGAACGAGCGATGGCACCACGTGCATATTCGCTAGGCGGCGCGGCGGCAGCCGGAAGTAGGGTGTCCATTGGTAACGTAGGTTCACGGCCAAATAGCATATAAAAGGGTGTATAACCGGCTGTATCGTGACGCGATGAACTGTAGGCGAAGGTTTACGTAAACCAGGATCCAGTCAGGGTGGTCAGATGAAACATGCATTGAGAGCAGGTCCGGGTGCGATTCAGGCTCTCGGTGAAGCCATTTGTATGATGATGGTAGGCATTTCCTCGTTCCGTGGCATCGGGGAACACCTCTCGAAGTACATGCAGTCCGAGCACACGTAGGGGAAGTGCGGCGAAAGCTATGCCAGTGCACGGGCGGCGCGCAACAAACGCCGGGATGACGTCACGGCGCATGCGCAGTAGCGCGCAGGTGCGCGGCGGGCTCGACTGGCGCGTGCGCTCGCCTCTTAGACGGGTGAAACAGTGATAAGAGTTTCTCAGCACGTTTCGCCACCCGCCGGCAGTAGGGGCGCTGCGACCCTGATCCATCTAAAGCCCCTTGATGTTAGAAAGTAGCGACACGCTTTGATCTACGCCGCAACACCCTCGCCGGCGCCGTCAACCTCCTCTTTTTCTCCCCCTCTTTCGCGGAGGCAGCGCATCCGCCACGCTGAATGGCTGCGGCGCTCGAGACTACCCCGTCAGGTGACCCTGACGTCACGAAAACGACGCGAAACTTGCTTTCGCGCGCCTTTAGTTTCTCCCGCTCGCCATGAGCAGTCCAAGTGGTGGTCGCCCTGCCGCTCCGAACGTGTGTTTCCCAAGTTTTTCCATCCTTTCGTAGGAATCTGAGATTCGTTCTCCGTGAAAATGCCTTGCTGCTGCGCGTTTCAATGCAGCAGCAGGTTAGAGAAATGGCAAGCCTTATTTTATATCCCCCGAGGTGAACGGAATGTCGTGCGTCGGAAGCAGTGGCTCCATAACATCGGGAGAAGGGATTTCGCCCCTTCTAAGCACGCCGTTCTTTGCGAGGTGAATGTTGCAGCTTTCCTCATATTTGTGGATGAAGTTGCATGGAGATTTTAATGCTCTTCGCATAGCCGGACTCTTCGTTCAGTTCAATACAGAGCACCGATAACTGTGCATATAGTTTTTTTTTTTTTAAGTGAGTCGGCTGAAATTTTCGTTGACTCTTCGAGCCGTGTCAAAGCTTTTTGTGTTTTCGCGCGTGCGTTAGTTTTCAAATGTATGCAATTTGTGAGTTAATACCTGTAACTCATATTTTGTAGTTGTGTGCGTGTGTGTGTGTGCGTGTTTGTGTATGTGCGTGCCTGTGTGCGTGTATGTGTGTGCATGTATGTGTGTGCGCGTGTGTGTGTGTGCGTGTGATCCTTGCGCCTGATACTTGTGAAGTCAAGGAACTATTTTACTCTTATTGCGTGCTTATTGTATCTTTGCAAAGTTTCAATAGCCAACCAGACGCATTTCTGGTTAACATCCCTGCCTTCTCTTCCTCTCCTCCTCCTCCTCCTTCAATACTGCGAGCACTTTTTTTTCTTTATGTACTTTATGTTGCGAAGGCATGAACCGCAATATATAGGTAGATAAGTGGTATTATGTATTATTCGCGCATGCTCATTAAGTACAAGCCACGCGCTTCTGATAATCTCCCTCAATTCTGATAAACTTATCTTGAAGTCTGTAAGTTAAATATCAAGTGCCAGTCTTAGCAGTTTCCGTGTAAGCAATCAGCCCTTTTTTTTTTTTGAGAGAGAGAGAGACTTAGGTTACTCCCAGAGGTGATGGAATGTAATTTCTCGTCGTTTCATAGTGACGGAATACAGGCGCGTGTGTAAAGTTCTATGTTGGCTGTTTCGCAAACACAGCACGTATTTCGCACAGTGGCATTGGTACAAAGGCTTTTGGCTCACTCATTTTGGCGAATTCACTTTAAGTAAACTATCACATTTCTTCTTGGTTACCTTCTCTCAGCCTTTTAAGAGCGAAGATAGTGAACCAAATTCTCGTTTATACTCTACGCTGCTTATATTGTATGCACCCAATACACCTCCGCGTTACGAACAACCCAAGTGGTGACGTAGAGGTAAACAGCTCAGCCACTGCTTGGTACTCATTTTTTCGGAGCGCTTCCGCTTGTATTTATCGAAGCGTCCTAAAAAAATGGCACGACGTTCTATCGGAAACGTACTTTCGTCATGACAGTTTCACAAGGGATAAATTCCCATACAACGCTTCAAAGGGCCGAATAAACAAGCGCGCGCATTGATTCTAATGCGGCTGCATCGAGCCACTGGAGGGTTCGGCGCCGCGCCGGCCCGGTGAGGGGGAGAAATCCGAGGAGAATTGAGGAGGAAAGCGCGCGCGTGGGGGAGAGTGTCGCTACTTTCTAACATCAAGGGGCTTTAGATCCATCTAAAGTCCCTTAAAAAAACTTAGGGACTTTAGATCCATCCTCCCCTGCTCCACGTGCATGCGCTTGCCTTCGCGCTCGCACGATCGTTTTCCCGCGAATTTTATTAGGTGCTCTGTGAGTGTTGTCCAGTATGCAGTAATTTGTGGGCTCCTGAAGACAGTCGTACAGACCTTTAGTACGCACGGCCACAGCCGAGACTTGGCACCGTTCATTGCACATCGGTATATAACTGCTGTGTGATGGTGTATTGCTGTGCTCCGCATTGCAATTCCCGTTCCGGGAAAACACCCGGTGTTTCTTTTCACCAGTTCCCAAGCAATGAGTTTCTTGCCCGAGTTGGTGGCGCTTTTGGACAAGATACTGTTTTTTTTTTTTTTGATAAAGCCTCCGAACACCTGTCACGCAGGAAGAGCAGTCCAGCCCCATTTACACCGCGCTCCCGTCTTGAGCTGTCCTGAAGGTGTTGACGACTGCCATGGGATACGATGCGCAGATCTAATTGCGGAGAAGTTTCTGAGCATACTCCTTGTAAATCACTCAAACCAACCAACTGACGAAAACGAGAACCCTTCGGCCTTTGAACACAAGCCGCCAAGGAAACACTTTAGATTGTAATTGTGAATAAGGCACATTTGTGAGCTACTGTGTCCGCAACAGTTTTCGCCTAAAAGTATAGCAACCATACTTGCCGCACTCATTCACGCGCGGCTTGTGTAATCTCGACGATAGGGGCTTGGCAAAAAATTACAAAATCGATAAGTTAAAACGAAGTGTAATATATTTTCAAATATCCATCCAATGTTTGCCATTGTATTGCTCACAATATAGTCAAAATAAGTAAACAAGATGCACGACTTGTAAAGTGTCGTTATCATAGCAGCCTGCCGATAAACATTGCCATCAATTGCGAATGCCATTTTGTTTACCCGTGTAGACTGGGAACGCAAGACGGCAATGACATTCGGTATGAATGTCATTTACTGCAAATGACGTTACATGTGCCGTGTGACAGGGGTATAAGTGCATACAAGCAATAAACATATATTTTCATTCCTCAAAATGCATATACATTTGATGGCGGACAGCTGTTCTCCCGGCGCATGCATCTCCACGTTCTCCAGTGAATTTAATGAAGCTCGATGTATTAATACGGTTACACTGCATGCATTTATAAGAAGCCTAGATGAACCATTAACGCGTCCTCTACAATTAGGCGACTTGTTCTTGAATGCACGGTGAGGTAAGAAGCGCGCCCGACCCCATCTTCCAGCGTTGCGCGCGCTGCACAGATCGGCTGGGAACAGCTGAGCCGGTTGAGGTCGGAGCGCCCCCCACCAAGCAGCGGCGATAGGCAAGAACTAGCCCCGATGCGAAGGCCGTAAGAAGCGAACGCGCGCGCCATTCGAGCCCGGCCGTGGCAGGTAGCGGGAGCTCCGCCGAGCTGCCGCCAAAGGCGCCTGCTGCAGTCACGGACACCGCGAGCATTCGGCGAAAATGTGGGGAAACGGAGAAGCGCGCTTGGCGTCGGCAGTAACTCTGTGCGTTGCCTCGTTGGTGCTGCTACAATTTGTTTCTCTCTCTTGCTCTCATTTTCTGTTTTTTCTCTCCCGAGCATAGCGCACGACGCTCCGCGAGGTGCTTTATAGGCAACGCAGTGGCAGGCAGCTGCGGTGTCGCTGGTTGCCAAGGCTGCGGCGCGGCTGGCTTGTCGTGAAACGCGCACGTTTTACGGCTGGCTTAAACAGCCTCGCTGTTAAAAATATCTCTAAGCCACGGGAAATCAGGGCATAACCAGATCACACAGAAAGCACCCCCGGCAAGTAAAAATAATGTCCGTTGTGTCGCACTATAGAAAGAGCCAACTTCAAGTAAAAAATACAAAACTAACTAATAACGAAACAAAAGGTAAACGTTTCACTGATGCAACAGACCTCTTCCCCTGAAAATAGCTGGTATTACATCCAACAACGCTTAACTGGATGG
Organism: Dermacentor silvarum; assembly: GCF_013339745.2. Lineage (NCBI taxonomy): Eukaryota > Metazoa > Arthropoda > Arachnida > Ixodida > Ixodidae > Dermacentor > Dermacentor silvarum. The sequence continues at coordinate 89,601,497 of NC_051158.1, forward strand.
GCACTATCAGGCTGCAGTTTTGGGGTAAAATCAACGTACATCATGCAGCTTAAAAGATGACACTCAATAAAATTAACTTACTAAAAGCACAATGCCCACACAGAAAATACGGATCTATGAGTTCGCTGTCCAGTGTACTCTGCGTAGTTATTCTTGTAATATCACATCACACGTCAGTGGTTCCCTCGCCTCCACTGTCTGTCACTGCGAGTGCTCTGCCACACTCTCCCCGCAATGGTTCGGCAGGTGCGAAAATGCATCTGCGTTATGTGCGGTCCCTCTTCTGTGTCGCACCGCTACTTAATAACGCTGCAGCGCTAATGCCCAACGTGTCAATTTTGCTCTCTGTTAGCTCTTTCCAAGAGATCATCTCACACTATAGGGACGGCAAGAGGTTTTTTCCTCCCCCCCCCCCATCTGAGGCTCAACCGATCTCAGGCAGTCACATTAAGAATGATTCAAACGAAACCTTATCCGACACCTTTTGTGCGTAACAAAATTACCCAGGATTTTCCCGCGGAAAATAAAAGTTGTGGACACACTGCGTGTCTATTTGATCATATGTTCTCTCTTTGCCCCTACCAAAGGGATTTGGATCTCAACAGTGCGGAGGACTGGAGTCGTTGCATATCCAGCGAAGTCCTCCAAGATCAACTCGTGGCCGTGCGGAGAGCTCACGACATCGGGAACACCTTTGGCCTACCGGTACCTACGTGGGTGGAGCCACCGATTCAGACTGAAGGCTTTTGCCCTCGGACCCTAGTTTCTCTGGACCAAAACTCAGTTTTTGCTAAGCCATGACATGTGGAGCGGACTGTGTGAGGTACGCAAGTGGGTTTTGGTAAGATATTACGATTTTTACGCCAAATACCCATGTATCTAACTTCTAGAGGCACTAAATTACGCGAAGCGCTTCGCGTTCAATCGTAGACCACCTCATCTTAGCGGGCGTGAAGCGATGGCTGGCAAAAGCGTTGGGCACTCGGTGCCATTCTCGGTCATTTGTCCTAGACACGCGGCTGCATCAATTGCGGAGGCATCGGGGCATAACCAACATGGTATTGCTTGAATCTGGAGTCACTGGTTCTACGGCATCGCACAGCACACTTTTGAGACTTTCGAACGCCTCGTTGGCCTCAGGAGTGCACGGGATGCGATTGGAAATGTCCTTAGCAGTCAGCTGCGTTAGAGGCTTTGCTATAGCTGCGAAATTTTTTGCTATAGTCGCGAAGCACAGAAGTCAAAGATGCTCCTTAGTTCTTTTTTGAGCACGTGGCACCTGCAGTCCGTTGATGGCCATGAGCTTAGTAGGGTGCGGACCATGCTTGCCGGAAGCTACCACATCCCCAAGATAGCAGACACATCCATGGGCCACTTGGTATTGTTCAAGGTTTGCTACAAATCCTACTGACGTCAGAGTTCAGAAAACAGCATGAAGCTGTCGGATTTGCTCCTGGTATTGACCTGCTGAACAGAGCGAGGTCGTCTAAATATGCGCAGTCATAATCCTCGTGCAGGGGTCAACAGCTGATTCAGGCTTCTCTGGAAGCTAGCTGCGGCGTTTCTGAGGCCGAATGGCACCACCCTCCAAGCAAACTGACCCAAGTGTCACACGAATACCGCCGCTGGTTGCCAGTCTTCCGCTAAGGGCACCTGCCAATAACCGCGACGGAGATCAATCAGGGTATATGACTATCTTGCCCGACATTCGTAATTAAGCCCTGTGGATATCCCATAGGGGATGCGTCTGGCTCGGTCATCGCGTTTAAGCTATTATAATCTATCCACAGTCTCAGTGTGCCATCTTTCTTGAGGACGCACACCAACGGATGAGCAAAAGGGCTTTCGCGCCTAGGCATCAATCCTAGCTATAGTAGTTTCGATTTTTGTTTGGGAACCTCAGGCTTCAAAGCCACAGCAATACCATCAATGTGGCAACGTTTCGGCGTCGCCCCTTCAACCAATTTTACGCGATGCTCACTCACTCACGCTATCCCTATTTCGCCGGTAAACAAGGCAGCACGCGTCTCATATACGTCGTTCACAAACGCTCCCTCCGGTGGTTCCAAGTCTGACATACGGTCCGGAGGTACAGTAGCTGCACTTGTGAGAACCTTGCCTGAGCACGGCGTGTACTCCAGCTAGCCATACTAGCGGTCGTCATGGAATATTACTTCTATGCTGGCTACGCGACGTGTGTAACGCCTCAAGCGGTTCGCGTGCACTAGCATGCGTCTTCCCTCCGTGTTTTCGGCGTAATAAGAGTGGCATCATTATTTCTTCTTGACCGGATATGGTCTTATCTAATTTGGGTTTATCTTACCGAGGCGGTGGTTATCAGACACAAGCACCTTGTCCCCTTGCTGAAACGCCTTTGCTTTCGTGTGCGGATTATACTGACTGGCGTATGCCCTCTGCTGGTTGGCTGTAGTCAAGTCAGCCGCCTCAGCGGCTATCCCTAACTGCTTGTTGAGTTTATGCATGCACTGCGAGAGTTTATCTGCGACCGAGACAGGCACCTAATACAAGGGAAACACCGACATCAAGCTTCGCACGCTAAAATTAAAGAAATAACTCTGCTTTTTCGGCAGCAGGCCTACACGGAGACTCTCCTGTTTTTCATTGAAGAAATCTAAACGAGCAGCACAGCATTGAACGAGCATTATAGCGTTCGAAATATAGCGAGAAACGAGTGTTCACAAATTAAAAAGTTCGACATCTTGTTACGAAATGCAGGCTTTTACGCGTGCTTCGCGAAAGCACCGTACAGACGCCTGATAATCTGCGGACACCTCCTATGGAGAACTGATACTAGCGCTGCCGATTATTCTCCCCGTCCGAGGCTGCTTGCACGAAACGATTGGAAAAGAGAGAGAAAGAGATGCGGGGGTGGGAAAGGCAGGGATGTTAACCCGAAAAAATTCTGGTTAGCTACTCGGCACTAGGGGAAGGGGAAGGAGAAATGAATGGCGGAAGGAATTAATTATACGTGTTAATTTATGGTTTACGGACAGCGTGAATATGTGGCTTCTAGTCAAATTAAACAGCTGATGTCTGCACTGATTCGTGCACCATTGTCCACAAGTGCACATTCGAAGTGATTCCTCAGCGTTTTTCTGAGGGGGGGGGGGGGGCGAGTTGTAAGCTGTAAGGGTCCACTGAGCGGAATGTCCATTTCAGCGCATGCTGAATAGATAGAGCCTGACAGCCGGTGGTGATGATCAGAGCCGGCTTTGAACGCTGTCCATTTAGTGCGCGCAGAAATACACAGTACACTTGGACGACTGCCTATCACCCGCAGACAAACGGCCTGACCGACAGGCTCAACAAAATGATGACTGACATGCTCTCTATGTACGTCGACGTACAGCACAAAACGTGGGATGAAGTACTTCCGTACGTAACGTTTGCGTACAACACCGCGACGCAAGAGGCCACACGCTTCACGCCGTTCTACCTTGTTTATTGTTGTGAAGTTCAGACCATGTTTCAAGCATTGCTTCCATGTGACAGCTTTGATGATCTTGACCAAGACGCCAAGCTCTTCACGCAGCGCGCCGAAGAAGCACGCCAACTGGCTCGCACGAAACATCAAGAAACAGCAGTGCATCGACACACGCCACTACAACCTCCGCCATCGCCAAGTTGAGTATACCAACCAGGAGATCAGGTTCTGGTCTAGACTCCTGTCCGCTGCAAAGGCCTATCCGAGAAACTTCTCAGCCGGTACTTCGGACCTTAGAAAGTGCTGCGGCGAGTGAGTGACGTCAACTACGAGGTTCTTCCTGACGGCATCCAACCAACACAATGTCGAAAGACACTACCCGAGATTGTGCACGCGGTGTGGCGGAAACCATACCCCACTCCATAACCGCCATAGTTTGTGGACCATGTCCTTCTTTTTGTTTTATTTATTTTAGTCGTGGACAATACTTGCCTCAGTAACATTGCCATGCGTTCTATGACTGCACGTCAGCAAGCGTGTGTGTGTGCATGTGTCTTCCACGCGTGTACTTCCACGTTTTACCTGTAATGTGTGTGCTGCTTTTAGCATCGAGTCGGTGCTCTTCTGAGGAGGGAGAATAATTCCACACCTTGCAACATGCGCCACATAATTAGAAAGACGAAGACGCGCACTAGCCTACGCGCCATGCTCCGGCACCTGCTTTGATGAACGCCAACGAAGAAGCAGACGAAGACATTCCTTTTCACGCGCGGGTGCTTGAGTTTTGAGTTTGACCAGCTGGCGGTCAGGGAGTCGGACTCAACGCTTCAGGTCTCCTGTTCTCCTAGAACGATATTTTCACCTGGCGCATTGTAGGCGACTGCGCGAAGCAGAACATTTAAGAACTTTAGCTGCACACGAATTTATTGAAAGCGTCTTACCCTCAAGAAAGAGCGCTAAATCATGTAAGTTCATTCTCCTACTTTGAAAAAAAATATTCACTTGGCTTAAAATGACGCGAATAGAGAAGCATCGTCGCCTTTATGAGCTTGCCCATTTGTAGTAAGTAGCCTTCTCTCCTCCTCTCTGGCATTGCGCAAGTGGCGGAAGGATGCCTCACGAGTTTTCAATCTTGTTTATGTGCAGAATGGCACGCAACAATGCTCTCGCGATTTCCATTTGCGGCGTTGTTCTGACGACACCAACGAAACAGGTCTTGACAAGCGACCGGTCTACGCAGCAAATGCAGTGGTTTCGTAATTTCCTCGCATGCATTCACTGATAGAGAGCTGTGCGGCGTCGGTTTCGTGAAAAAAGCAGGGAAGAGATTGATAGGACTGCGTCTGATACAGACATGCATAGGTTGCTATACCTTGTAGGTATAGAGGTTTTTAGGAAGAGAAAAAAAAAATGAAAATACGGACGATTTGTTGGGCTGATAAACACCGATAGAATACCTCAACAGCTCAAGTAGGCTAGGAGACTATTTATCTCCGCCTAGTTTCGATATGAATGCCAGTAAGATACCATCCTCATCATAGCCAATACCGTGCCGCCGCTGAGGCGCCACCAGTCCTTGAGAGTCTCGGCGGATATTACCAGCGTTTCTCGGTGTCGCTGCTCGAGCTTGCTGGGTTTTGCCACTGCCGTAATAAGATTTTCAGTGTTAACCCCAACTATTAGTTTGGGACAGTGCTGGGAGAATGATAATCGTACCTAAAAATAGCGGCAGTTTGTTTTACAGTAGAGCTATTAGGGATTAGAAGTGGTCGAGAACGTCGTGCGCATGTTTTCCTGGTGCCTTGGAGGAAATAAGTGATGCACGATGTTTATCAGGGGAGATGATGGAGAGTATGTCAGGGGTTATAAGCCGCCGAAGGTGGACGTGCGTAGGTTAGTACTGGCTAAATAAAAGGGACATGCTCTCATTGTTACTCTGTGTGGACGGTTATAATCAACCAGCAAAATGTTTGCGCGGTGTCCTGGGCGGACAAAATGTGCCAGCACCTTTTCATTTCGGGAACGTGCATGGGGCCTGTTGAGGATCACGTGTAAGGAAAGTTTGAAATATGATTTATTCTGGACTTTGTAGGTACTTATTCAATACTGGTTTGGTCAGGCTTAGTTTCCTGATTTGAAGCACGTGCTTCGTTTCCCCGGTGTCTCTACAACTAAACGTGGTACCGCGATTCAGTCTGTGGAAATGGAGCGATTCAGTCTGTGGAAATGTTCTGGTTGAATATGGCCAAAGTTTAGGAGCAAACTGTACTTCGGGCCAACACCACCTTCTCTATTCAAATGCATATTCATAAATGGGCTAATGAGTTCATGAACAATCACACCAAGTAATGACGCAGACAAAGAAAGTCTTTGTTTTGTTAGTCTCCCTTTGAGTCTATTTTTCAAAGCTATTCATATTTGCCCTTAAGGGCCCCTGATGGGGCATTACATAAGAGGGGGTGTAACAAATGGTACCCACGGGTCTCAAAAATAAAACACAATTATACAGAATGCAAAAACAGGTAAACACAGTAACCACTTGAAAAAGAAAAAGCGGATAAAAAGGGCTTACTACTGGCGCTGTGAACAACACTGGTGTAATTATAACTGTTTAAATTTTATAGAATTTGTTTCATTGACGTTAGCGTCAGGAAGTACATTCCAATCCGATATGGCAGTCGGCAGAAATCATCTATTGAAAGCGTTAGTTGAACCATGAATGTGTTGAACACTGTGACAATTAAACAGGCGTCGTGATGATCTCATGGGCGGCAGAATTAGGCTCTGACGTAAATGAGGTGTATTATAATATAGCTTATGAAAAAGGCACATACTTGCTATCTTACGACGGGATGCCAGGGGGGTTAGATCAATCGAAGCATTAATGTTACTAACGCTCAACCGAGAATCATATTTGGATGTTATAAAAGGAGCAGCTCGATTTTGTATTGCCTCTAACGCCTGGATTATGTACTCTTGATGGGGGTTCCAGATAGGGGATGCGTATTCATGTTTGGTACGCATTAAAATTTTGTATGCGACGAGTCTAACCATGGCCGAAGCATACGTAAGTGATCGTCTGATGAAACCTACTGATTTAGAAACTCTTGCGTAAAGCCACGTGACGTGTTTTGACCAACTTAGATTACTTGTTATTTCTGTGCCTAGATACCAATAAGATTCTACTTGTGATAGCGCAGTAGTGTTTAACGTGTTTGAGAAGTGTAGGTTAGATCTCTTACGAGACACGTGCATGAACTTACATTTTGATACATTTAACTGCATGAGCCAGGTCAAACAGCAATTTTGGATTAAGGTTAAATCCTCCTGCAGCGTTCACTTATCGTTAATAGTAGACATACGTCGGTAAAGAACGCAATCATCCGCAAACAGACGAATAGATGATGAAATTTCAGCAGGAAGGTCATTGATAAATATTAGGAACAGACGCGGGCCAAGAAGCGAGCCCTGAGGGACTCCGGAGATTTTAGCTAACTAAATTCAATTGATTCACTATGACTTCCAGCTGCATTCCTTTTATGAATGGTTTCTTCAAATTTCAGCACATTTGTTTTAAAATATATAGCTCTTTGTTACTCATTGTACAATGATGAGTAGTAATGAAATGGAATGTCCATGAGTAAAAACATACAATTAAAGGCACGGAAGAAACTAGAAACGCTTTATTGGCAAGTGTTGCAGTATGGAGGCCCAGAATAGAAGTCAGGCGATTGAGTTCATACATGTGGTGAGCTATGAGTGTATCTCGCTGTTAAAGCAGAAACAAACAATTATAATGTTGTCAGTCCATGTAGTGTATTAGCCCTGTTCTTCTAAGTCTTTCCTGAGCTTCAAAGCTTCTGAAGTTTGATGAATATACCTTCCTTGGGATAACCCACCAAATTTGTAACATAATAGTTCGGTGGCTTCTGAAACAAGAGAAAATGAAAAGAAAAGAGAATCGTATGAGAATTTTCCAAGCCCGGAAATTGTTTCAAGCCTGAAGATTCGGAAACACTGAGATTAACTCGTTTCATTTTGTGTGCTAATCTGTCCTAAAAAACAGTTACACTTTGGTCACAGTAGGCTTCGTAGCACGTCCTTCCAGTGCGTAGTGAATTGGTGCTAGGATTCTGTTCCTAAGATTATATTTATGCGTGCCGTGACCACTAATGTGAGCCAAAGTTAACGTTGAGCGTGAACCACCGAAAAAGAAATCACTAATAATTATTGTAGCTATTAGTGATTCAAATTCTAAAGCATGCCAGCGATGGTTGCATTTATGTATTTGTTTTATAGCTGATGATGCCATCCACATTTGCACGGAAAGTGCTTGAGTGGTACTCTGCCATACGGTAGCCGGCATTTTGAGCACCACCTAATAATGCATATACAAGTATATTCAGTACAGCATGTGAGAATAATTACATAGGAAGAGAAACATTGCTGTTATCACCTATTTTGCGAAAGTGTCTGATGGTCTAACAAATATAGGATATTGTTTCGGCGTACAAGTGGTCTACAGTGCACCAACTGCACTTGGCAACACGGTTCACAAAAAGCTTCACAAGATGCTTTAGAACCCGTGAAATTAAGATTTACCCACTAACCACCAAGCGTTGAAAAAAAAAAAACTTTAGTGTGCAAGTGGCGTCTTATACCAAAAACCGACGGGATTTCGGCGGTTATGAGCCAGGCCGATGTTTAAATATAAAACTACGAGATGGTAAGAACAATTTAGGTGCACATTATAGTTCGCATTCAGCTGGACACTGCAGGCCATTTTTATTGTTTGTCATTGTTCGACAAAACAAATCGTTTTGTACCGACGCAAAGATAATTAGGCATGACAAATAATGGAAGCGTTCTGCATGCAGAAAGCTGGGGACACATGCAATGGAATAGCTTCAGTGACTGTGCCCCGGAGATAGATGTGCTATCTAGATGTTTGAGGAGCAATGTTTGAGTTATATGGTCCTTGACGCCTTGAGCAACTTTGACGCCTCCGCTGTTTGTAATTGTTGTTTCCCTTTTGTTTAAGTGCTTTTTTCTTCAAATTTTCACCCATATGAAGAGGCTTTTGTTGGGCTGCACGACTATACTGCTAGCGTTTGAATACTTCTTTGCTTGAACAATGGGGGAACAGGGAAATCGACAGTGCACTGACCACCCAAGCGTAATGTGAAAATTCATGTGCCGTTTTCTATTCATGTGACTGCGTATCTACCTGCTCTGGCTAAACGAGCCTGATGATTCAGACGATGTGTGTGGCAGTAAGACTGTGGCTGGCGTCAACTTGCCGTAAAATGACTTGCTTTGCAGGTTATACCGCACGTTGCATTATCGTCGCCATCAGCATGTTTGAGTTCACTGCAGGAGAAAGGCCTGTTACATCTCTCTAGATCATGGAATATTTTCGAAGTGAAAAACATTGCTACTCTGTATTTGACTGTCTTAGTTTCATTTACGGTTTTTCTACGCCGTGTGTATGCAGTGTTGTTTATTTTTTTTCATGTAGTTTACATCAGTGTTCTAATGGTTATTTAATAAAATGTTCTGTACTCGCCATCGATGTGTTTGGCAGATGTGATATATTCGATGGTGGCTGATGTATTCTGGCTGGATATCTTCACTAATAGTACCGCGGTTGCGTTTTCTTGTTGGTATTGTTGTTTGTTATTTATATTGTTTGTAATAAGATTGATGCACTCAATTTAAATGCCCCCCCCCTTATGTAATGAAGCATAAAAAGAACTCCCGATCGCGCATTGTGTGTGTCGAGCCTACCTTGCGAATGTTTTTATCTCGTCTTTCAACGTCACCTTCAGGCGCCACACAGTACATATAATTTTTCATGTGCACGTCTCTTTTATGATTGACTGTGCCAGACATAAATAAAAAAATGTATTTTCTGCATCGTTTCGTTTCTTGCGTCTACTACGCAAAATTGACACTGACAAGTTACGTTACATGGGTCTCCACAGCACTAATTAAACATTATTTTCACATCGCAGTTATTCTACACCAGCTTACTCCTGTCAGCAGACAGTTTTGTGGGCAAAAAGAAAAAATTGCGCGTAGATATCGTCAAATAATTGCAACGAACGCAAAGAGCGCAAGCAACGCAAATATAACTAACCGCCGTGCGCGAGTGGATGGCTACGATAAAGGAGCTGTGACGTGTAAACCAAAATACAACAGCGTAAAATAAAAACGACTTCCATACTCAGGTAGTCGCAAACCTTATATACCGAGCAACGAAGCGCTAAAAGAATGGTGCGTATTTAAAACTTACACACGACATATGAAATCTAATTCAATTAGGCAACTTAGGACATGTTCCAGGCGCCATACATTTACGTCTTCCACCCTCGATGAGTTAATGGCTATTGGTTATGAAGATGTGCAGATGCGTTACCGATAAAAAATATTCATCAAGGCAAAGCACTTGGAAGCGCACCGCGACTAACAACATTTATGAACGCAAGCGTAGCTGAGTCTGAGCTCGTGTGATTAAATATGGCGGCAGCAGCGGGGTTGTCTCCACCCTGAACGGTGGCGCTGGCATCGAGGCACCCTAAGGCGGGTCAAATTGGGACTTCGCCTGCTAATTCGTTTTAGTCGGGCCCCATTCGCAGAAAATCGGTGTCAACGGCGTCCAATAATACGATCGCGTTCCACTCTTTAGGGCGAAGCTTAAGCGTACTTGAAGATATATGCGTACTAATTAAAAAACAAGCACGGTACCACGCGCGCCCAAGCAAACTTGAACGCATCGCACTCTATGACCGCGGAAACTCGCTGTCAAAACGCTGGAGTGAGTAAGGCGGCGGCGGCAGCAGCGATCGAGTTGGCCTTTGTGCTGGCGCTTCCATCAACGCGAACTAAGTCGCGAAATCACAGCGCATCGCGGGCTCACTCCTCGCCGCAGCGGCTCGGGCGGACGCGCGCGTCGTATTACGCGCCCCCTGCCTACCTTCCCCCGGAGCCTTACGGCCCCAGCGGCCGCTCGGGCTGCCCCAAATAGAGCCCCCCCCCCCCCCCCCCGGCTCCCCTTCCCTATCTTTTCTCCGAAGCCTTGCGCGCGACTGGAAGACGTAGCGCTTCGTTCCTGCGTCCCTCCCTTGCGTGCAGGAGATTGAGCCGTGATCGTCGCCTCACTCTCGCACACTTTCACTCGCATATACAGCATACGGCGCGCGGCGACAATTTCACCGGCCTTTGAATTTATACGGTGGAACAACAAGACGACGGCAGAAGTGCGGCTGGAGTGTCCACATTGCTACAGACCAGTAGTTACGACGAGGAAGAGGCCAGTGCTGTGAAGACGACGACGACGATTCGAGGCCGGCGCGGGCTGTTGCTTTTTCGCGAAGCGCAAAGTATTCACTTGTAAATATACTTGTATATAGCTTGTCGTCTGCGTCTTCCCGCGTTAAATATTTTATGGAGGTGGACGTTCCCTGTCCTCGTCATGGGGCTTCGCAGTGGACGGCACGTCGAACCTGACATTATACCTCCCGGAGACGACTGAACGAATCAGCCGGTAGCGATACCTGCTGCCACTCCGACGACCTACATCGCACTCTCCGCTCCCTGTGATCCTGGCGTATTCTCGGGGAAAGATGTGGAAGACATCAAAGACTGGATCAGCCTGCATGAACGCGTCAGCACAAAAAACCGGTGTAACCCTACTACCATGCTCGCCAACGTAGAATTTTACCTTGGTGGCACACCTCGGTATGCTTAAAGACACACGAAGATGAGCTCACCAGTTGGGATACGCTCAAAGAAAAGCTGCGAGACACGTTCGGCAACCCTTACGGTCACCAATTTAACGCGAAGAATGCGTTATCCAGCTGCGTGCAGACGACAATAGCCTTATGTCGCGTACATCCAAGACGTCTTGGCTTTGTGCCACAAATTTGATGCACACACGACTGAGCAAGACAAGGTTTCTCGCATTCTCAAAGGTATCACCAATGAGTCCTTTGCTCGTCTTCAACAACGTGGCGGCAGCGGACGCAGTAATCAAAGAATGCCGCCACCTGGAGCTCGCAGAAAACCGAAAAATCGACCAACAGTTCGCCCGTCTATACCAAAGACCGCGGCGACATCTTCCTGTGTTGACGCTCCCCATACCAACATCACTGGCGATGTGACCCGGATTGTCCGGCGAGACGTTGAGGCTGCCTATCCGGCTGCCTTCGAATCCAGCTCATCCAACACACCTGCTATCACGGTTTCCCTTATTCGTCAAGAGTTCGCCAACATAGGTCTTCGCTCCATATGATCGGCCCATCGCCCTGACGCCCGCCCCGATTCTTACCCCGTCCTACATCTTTTTACCCACCACGTTTCCGCAACCCATCGGAATGGCGCACTGCAGACGAAAAGCCCATTTGTTTTCACCGCGCTGAATCGGACAATCGGACACATTTCTCGCCACTGTCTTAGTCGCTTAAATTCCTCGGCTCAGAACACATATAATGGCTACGTTCACCCAACCGGCCCGTCTCGTCCCTATGCCACACGCTGCTATAATGTCGCTACTGAGTCTCCTGCACCTAACCACCCCAATTCACAGTCGCCGTCGCCCCAACGCCGACAACCTCGCTCACCCCAGCCCCGTCACTCACATTCCCCGACTCCCTACGGCCGTTCCCCGCGGGAAAACTAGACGATGCAACGCCTCGAGGTGATGCTGCATTGCTCCCTACGCCGCCAAATCCTCCACTGACGCTGCACACTCATATTGTCGCGGTACAACGCGAACAGAAGACAGGGACACGTTCTTCAAGAACAGCACAGGACGACCTGTTCCAACAAAACAGAACAGACACCGTCTTCTTCCTCTAAGAATCCCACTGACCCACTAGACGGAGTCCGCTAATGCCCCCATCGTTGTCGTCGTCTGCCTGTAGAGCACGCGTGTCATTTGTCCCTCCCTAAAAGAGCATCACCCCGATGCTAGACCGGAAACGTCACTTGCGGAAGTGTCGTCCCTCGCATAGTCATTCGCTCACATACGGCTTCATGCGCACAACATGCACAAGTTCAGGGGGGTGCGGGCGGCGCCGCGTACAGTTGGGACTATCAGGGACGACCTCGTAGGTGACATTACTGAGTCGCCGCAATACTCGATATGGGCCGAAGTATCGCCTTAACAGCTTCTCGGAGAGGCCTCGTTTCCGTATGGGTGTCCAAACCCACACTAGGTCGCCGACTTCATAGGTTATGGTTCTACGGTGAGCATCATAGCGGCCTGCGTCGTAGTCTTGCTGCTGGCAGATCCGCAAGCGCGCGAGCTGCCGAGCCTCTTCGGCGCGTTGGGTAAACACATCGGCGTCCGTGTCAGTGTCGTCAAATTCGTGTGGAAGCATAGCATCCAACATCGTTCGTACATCCCGGCCGTGAACAAGGCTGAACGGAGTCATGCGCGTCGTCTCTTGTTTCGCGGTGTTGTATGCAAACGTGAATTAAGGAAGGATGTCATCCCAATTTTTATGTTCGACATCCACGTACATTGAAAGCATGTCTTCAATTGTTTTGTTGAGGCGCTCCGTCAATCCGTTGGTTTGTGGATGGTAGGCAGTTGACTTCCGATGAGCCGTTCCACTTAGCAGCAAGACGTGATCTAAAAGCGCAGCCGTGAAAGCGGTGCCTCGGTCGGTTATTACGACGCGTGGTGCACCGTGTCGCAACACAACATTCTCGATGAAAAATCGCGCCACCTCGGCTGCTGTGCCTCTCTGGATGGCCTTTGTTTCAGCGTAACGCGTCAGGTAGTCGGTTGCGACGAGGACAAAGCGATGTCCCGCAGTAGAAGTAGGAAGTGGACCCAAAATGTCCATTCCGATTTGATAAAATGGTGTTTGTGGAACCTGAACAGGTTGTAGGAGGTCGGCTGGTTCCGTCGGGGGCGACTTGCGCTTCTGGCAGTCGAGACATGTGCGAACGTGATGTTTCACGGCGGTGGTAAGTCTCGGCCAGTAGTAGCTTTGCCGCACTCTGCCCAATGTTCGCGTGTAGCCTAAGTGACCAGAAGTAACCTCGTTGTGACAGGCTTGAAGTACTTCCATACGAAGAGCTGCAGGAATGACGAGCAGATAGGGGGATCCGGTCGAAGAAAAGTTTCTTTTGTAAAGGACGTTGGCCCGTAAACAAAACGATGACAATCCTCTTGCGAAAACTCTAGGTGCTTTCGCAGATCTTCCTTCTAAGTAATTGATTAGACCAAGCAACTCAGGGTCGTCCCGTTGTTGTTGAGCGACGGCGGAGGTGTCCAGAACACAAAGAAATGCTGTTTCATCTTCTTCGAGTGAACAAGCCGACTCTATCGGCGATCGAGACAGGCAGTCAGCATCCGTATGTCGCTTCACCGACTTGTACGTGACTGTCATGTCAAATTCCTGCAGCCTTAGGCTCCAACGCGCCAATCGTCCAGAAGGATCTTTAAGGTTCGTCAACCAACACAGCGAATGGTGGTCGCTGACAACTTTGAATGGGCGGCCATACAAATATGGGCGAAATTTCATAACCGTCCATACCACGGCGAGGCATTCCTTCTCAGTTGTGGAATAATTTGCCTCTGTGCGTGAGAGCGTTCTGCTTGCGTAGGCAATCACTCTTTCCGTGTCCTCCAGCCGTTGCACAAGAACAGCTCCCAACCCAACATTGCTGGCATCAGTGTGGAGCAATGTAAGAGCGGTCTCATCAAAGTGGGCCAGCACTGGAGGTGTCTGGAGACGTTGCCGCAAGACGTTAAATGCACTTTGCTCTTCGTCGCCCCATACAAAAAAAAGCAACGTCGTCTCTCGTGAGGCGAGTTAACGGCGACGCAATGTGAGAAAAATCTGCAATAAACCCCCGGTAATAGGCGCAGAGACCGAGGAAGCGCCTGACAGCCTTTTTATCGGATGGTACGGGAAGCTGTGCGACGGCGGCAATTTTTTCAGGATCTGGGCGGACACCGGCGTGGCTGACGACGTGGCCAAGAAACTGTAGTTCCGGAAAAAATTATGGGGTTTTACGTGCCAAAACCAGTTCTGATTATGAGGCACGCCGTAGTGGGGGACTCCGGAAATTTGGACCACCTGGGGTTCTTTAACGTGCACCTAAATCTAAGTACACGGGTGTTTTCGCATTTCGATGGGGGCGAAATGCGAAAACACCCGTGTACTTAGATTTAGGTGCACGTTAAAGAACCCCAGGTGGTCCAAATTTCCGGAGTCCCCCACTACGGCGTGCCTCATAATCAGAACTGGTTTTGGCACGTAAAACCCCACAATTTTTTCCGCAAAGCCAAAGTGGCACTTCTCCGGCTTCAGGGTGAGGCCGGCGGATCGTATGGACTGCAAAACCGCTTCAAGCCGTGCAATCTGTTCGTCGAACGTTGCGGAGAACACGATGACGTCGTCGAGGTACACTAAGCAGGCTTTCCACTTCAGACCCGAAAGCACAGTATCCACGAGGCGTTGGAACGTAGCAGGGGCAGAGCACAAGCCGAAAGGCAAAACCTTAAATTCGTATAGGCCATCTGGCGTCACAAAAGCAGTTTTTTCACGGTCCCTCGGGTCTACCTCAATTTGCCAATATCCGCTCTTTAAGTCCATGGAAGAGAAGTAACGTGCGTGTCGAAGCCTGTCGAGGGAATCGTCGATACGGGGAAGCGGGTACACGTCTTTCTTCGTCACCTGATTTAGTTTTCGGTAGTCCACACAGAAACGCAAGCTGCCGTCTTTTTTCTTGACTAGAACTACAGGGGATGCCCAGGGACTCGTTGATGGTTGGATCACGTCGTCTTCAAGCATTTTCGTCACCTGTTGTTGTATGGCTTCACGTTCTCTGGGAGCCACACGATAAGGATTTTGGTGAATTGGTCTTGCCGTATCCTCTGTAATTATTCGGTGCTTTGTTAGAGGCGTCCGACCGACTGTTGAAGTCGACGCAAAGCAGTCGTTGAACTTGGCTAGTAGCGTACGAAGCCGTTCGCGTTCATGCTGCGGCAAAACAGTACTGACGTCAAGTGCAGGAGCTGGGTCTTGTGTAGGCGCTTCTTCGAGTAGTGAACAGCAGCCGCGAACATCCGCAACACCGTCAAAATAAGCCACAGCCGTGCCTTTTGGAAGGTGCCGTCGCTCTGTGCTAAAGTTTGTTAGCAATATATTCGTGCGCCCGTCGGTGACATTTACAATTCCTCGTGCGACAGAGATACCGTGAGTAAACAACAAAATGGTTATTTGGTCGGCAACTCCTTCGCAATGAAACGGTACGTCACATGCCACGGAAACAAGGATACATGACCGAGGTGGGATTACGACGTCGTCTTCTGTTAGACGAAAGGAGTTGTGTTGCGGCGATAAGCAATGAACTAAACCAGGGCTTTTATAAAACGTCACCATGCGGTCTGGGATGTTAATTACGGCTCCATATTCTCTTAGAAAATCCATTCCAATAATCTAATCTTTACAGCACACGGGAAGAACCATGAAAGCGGCCACGAACGACGGATCTCCAATGTTGAGCCTAGCAGTACATCTTCCAGTAGGCATCAGCAATTGTCCACCTGCCGTCCTTATGTGAGGTCCCGTCCATGGCGTCTGTACTTTCTTCAGGCGGAGGAAGAGTTCCCGACTCATTATAGAGAAGTCGGCACCAGTGTCGACTAACGCTGTCACCGGCGCTCACGATTTCTTCGGGGTCGGTGGTTATCGGCTTCTCGGCGTTCTGCAGCGGGAGAGTTGGGGGCTTTTTATGGTCTTGCGGCGGGCCTGCAACCTTACTGCCAGAGGTCGCCGCCTTTAGTTTCCCCGGCGGGGACTGGGTGACCTTCGTCTTTGAACGTCAGCAAAAGTGCGTCCAGCAGGCAGCTCGCGTGGAGGGGTTGGAGAGCGTGACCGACGGCCGAAATCAGTTCGATCATTGGGCGCAGATGCTTGATTCGGGTGCGCTATGGGAGGAAAAGCAGCGTCGTCGCGCCGTAGCATGGAGTCGTCATTTGCACGTCGAACATCAGACCACGGACGAAGAGGGCGAAATGATGAGTCGCGATGCCAGCAATGACGCGAAATATGGCCGGCACCCCCGCAGTTAAAACAGAGAGGGCGGTTATCGGCGGTGCGCCACGCGTCGGATCTCCGATATTGTGGCCGTCTCGTAGGGTCATTTTGCGGCGTGGTCCACGGCGCGGCGAATGACGGCTGGCGGTATGACTGCATCGGCATCACGGGTGCGCGCCTCAAAGCCTCCTGTTGTGGCGGCAACCAAGGAGCGGCTGTCGGAGGCTGGTGGTACGGCGGTGTGGCTGTAGCGGGTGGGGGACATCGGACGGCGGCGGCGTAACTCATGGGACGCTGTTGGTCTTGAAGATCGGCAGCCGGGAACGCCTGCCTGATTTCGTCGCGAACCACTTCGGCGATTGACGCGACGGGTCTATCCACTGTCGGTGTCATAATTCTGTGAAGTTCTTCTCTGACGACCTCTCTGATCATTTCCCGCAAGGAGCTCTGATACTGTGGAGTCAATGCGGCGGCATTGATTGCGGTGCTGTTGGACAGTCGATCGTACTGCCTGCACCGTTGATGAAGAGCGCGCTCAATAGCCGCAGCCTCTTTGATAAAATCAGCGACGGTGACTGGAGGATTTCGTACAAGCCCCGCACCTCCACCAGTGTCGCGGTACAACGCGAACAGAAGACAGGGAGACGTTCTTCAAGAACAGCACAGGACGACCTGTTCCAACAACACAGAACAGAGACACCGTCTTCTTCCTCTAAGAATCCCACTGACCCACTAGACGGAGTCCGCTAATGCCCCCATCGTTGTCGTCGTCTGCCTGTAGAGCACGCGTGTCAATATAAACATTCTTGAAGTGCAAGTCGACGGCATTCCTGTTTCTGCTCTTATTGACACTGAGGCGAATTTATCTGTCATAAGTGCTGACCTTGGTAACCGCCTGAAGAAAATAACAACAGCCGCCATGACGCCTGTTGTCCGTGTCGCCGACGGCGGAACAGCTCCCGTAATTGGCATGTGTACCACCCGAGTCTGCTTCGCAGATGGCTCCACTATCGTTCTCCTCACTGCCATCGCCCACTGTCCGTACGACATCATTCTTGGCCTCGACTTCTGCGCGCATTCTGCTCTCATTGCCTGTTGCGCCAGTGCTCTCCGCCTTGACCTGCCTGTTCTGGATCCCACTGAACCACCACCCAGCCGCCTCAGTGCCGTATACTTCGTGCGCTCGCCACCTTCGGCTCTTACTTACGTTAACTTGGTGTCATCACCACCAGTGCCCGACGATCACTACATCGCGAATGCCATGCAAGACGTTCTCCTTCCACACGGTATCTCAGTACCTGATACAGTTTTATCTATTACGACGTATAGCGTCTACCTACCAGTGGTAAATTTTGGCTCTACGACACAAACGCTGCTTCGCGGGATGTCTCGGACCCAGCTGTGGTCCTTCGGAAATCACTCAGTCGCATCTATTGTAGTAGACGACAGTTCAACTGAGCCTACCTTACCATCACATTCTGCACTTTGTACCTTCGCCGACTTGCAGAAAACGATTGCGCGCGACATGCCGTCCGAGCACGTTCCTGAGCTCTACCGCATTCTGTTCTCATACCGCGATATTTTTTACTTTTACGATCACCCTTCGACTCAAAATACAGTTGTAAGACATCACATAAATACCGGCGATGCCCATTGAATTCATTGTCGCCTGTATCGAGTTTCGCCGGTTGAGTGTCAAGTTATCCAGGCACAAGTTCGCGCAATGCTTGCCAACAACATTATCGAAATGTCGTGCGGTCCACGGGCGTTACAGGTTTTCCTGGTGAGAAAGAAAGGTGGCTCATGGCGATTTTGCGTGGATTATTGGCACCTAACCCAGTTACTAAAAAGGGCGTGTATCCCCTACCTCACATTGCTGATACCCTTGACTGCCTCCACGGTGCTCGCTATTTCTGTTCAATTGATATTCGCTCCGGCTACTGGCAGATTGCCGTGCACGATCTAGTCCGCGAGAGGACCGCCTTTGTAACACCCGGCGGTCTTTATCAATTGAAAGTGATGGCGTTCGATCTATGTAAGGCTCCCGCCACATTTGAGCGCATGATGGACTCCCTTCTGCACAGCTTCAAATGGTCGACATGCGCCTGCTACTTGAACGACCTAATGGTATCCTGTCCAACATTCGCTTCGCACCTCGAGCGCCTCTCAGCATTCCTGAACGTTTTTCTTCGAGCCGGTCTGCAACTCACCGCATCAAAGTGCCATGGTGGCCATCGTCAGATTACCCTGCTCAGACATCTCGTTGATGCGAACGGAGTGCAACCGGACCCATGCAAAATTATTTCTGTTACGCACTTCCCTGTTCCGACGTGTGTCAAGGATGTGCGCAGCTTCATCGGCCTTTGCTCGTGCATCCGCCAGTTTGTGAAACATTTCGCGGCCATAGCACACCCCACTCACCGAGCTTTTGAAGCAAGACGCCCCTTTGAATTGGGGCGAGAACGACGCCTCTGGTTGCTCGCATCTCATCGCCCTTCTCACTACGCCGCCAATGTTGGCTCATTTTGATCCTTCTGCACCTACAGAAGTCCGCGCCGATGCCAGCGGACACGGAATCGGCACAACACCAGCACGGCGACGACCGTGTCATCGCTTACACTCGGAGACACCTCTCCGCGTCCAAGCGCAACTATTCCATCACTGAGCGTGAGTGTCCGGCCCTAGTTTGGTTGCGAAGTTCCGTCCATACTTATACGGACGACCCTTTTCAGTCTTCACAGACCGTTGTGCACTTTGCTGGTTGTGCTCACTGAAATATCCTACAGGACGACTTGGTTGCTGGGCGTTCCGAAAGCACCCGTGTATTTAAATTTAGTTGCACGTTAAAGAACCCAAGGAGGTCGAAATTATTCCGGAGTCCCCCACTACTGGGTGTCTCATTATGAGATCGTGCTTTTGCACGTAAAACCCCATAATTTAATTTAACACCTACTAGAATATTCGTATTCGTTCATCTACAAATCTGGCCGTCTCCACAAGGACGTTCATTGTCTGTCTCGCTACCCGGTCGACGAGCCTTACGACGTCTACCCCGCCAACGGCATTTTCTCTGTGTCTGCCTTCGCTAACATAGCCGATGAGGAATACCGGGAACTATCTCTGCGAGCAGTCATCGGGCATCTGCATTTGTTACCTACCGACGCCTCTGCTCACCGCTATGTCCTCCAGGGTGGCATTCTCTACCGAAGGAAGGAACTGACTCCCTGGTGGGTCTGATCTTGTAGTCGGGCCAAACATCTACGGCGTACCATGCTCTTTGAGCTACACGATGCAACCACCGCAGACATCTTGGGATCTCTTAAACGTAGGACCGCGTCCACCGCCCCTTCTATTGACCCGGTCTCGCTCGCTCAGTCCGACGCAATGTTGGTGTCTGTAATTCCTGCCAGTCTCGGAAACCGCCTCAAATACTACCTGCTGGTCACATTCAGCCGATCACTGTCCCTGTGGAACCGTTCTTCCGTGCTGGCCGCTTTCCTTGGCCGCTTTCCCACGTCATCCTCTGGGAACAAATGGGTAGCCGTTGTAACTGATTACGCCACCCGCTACGCCGTCACACGGGCTCTACCGACCTGTTGCTCCACGGACGTCGCAGACTTTCTCTTGTATGACATTGTGTCATGGCGCCCCTCGACAGCAGCTTACTGATCGTGGTCGTAACTTTTTGTCCAAAGTTATCGCCGACATTGTGCGTTCCTGCTACACTACATATAAGCTGACCACCTCGTATCATGCTCAAACCGGTGGATTGACGGAACGTTTGAACCGTACCCTCACATATATGCTGTCCAAGTACGTTTCAAAGGACCACCATGGCTGAGACATTGCCCTCCCTTACTTCACATTTGCCTATAATTGTTCTGGGCACGACACCGCTGAATTGTCTCCATTTTATATATTGTACTGTCGCGAAACAACTTCGCCCTGGCCGACCATGCACGCCAGCTTGCCAGCACTCGACTGACGGCGTCGCAAGCTACTGAGCCGCGTCGGTACAATGCCAGCTACTGTGACGCACAGCTTTCGCTTGGTGCACTGGTGCTCGTGTGGTAGCCCTCTCGTCCCATCGGACTTTCCGAGAAGCTCCTTTCGCGATACACGGGGCCCTACCCCTCGCTGCGCCAGTTGACGCCAGCGAAATACGAAATTGCTTTCGTCAATTCTAAGTCACCTTCTACTCGGTCTTCCAAAGATTCTACGTCACCCTCGTTCTCCGAAGCCGGCGCGTGGTGCCCGAGCCAGCACCGCAGGCCGCTCCAGCTTCCTGGGTCGGGCAGCACGTACCGCTGTCGCCTTCTGGCCTTTAAGGCCGCTGCTGCTTCCTCGGGTTCTCGTCGCGCAGGACCTAAGTGGCATGCGACGTTGGCACCGCAGACTGCTGCTGCTTGCTGGTTTGGGCAGCACTCACCTCTATGGTACATAACTCGCCGCGCCGAACTCGAAAAACGGCTCAGCGGCGTTCAAATGCTTATTAATGCCCTGGAATTTGGTGAAATTTGGCAATTTACAAGACTAACTGTAAAAAATTGTTTAATTGATTTGAAAAGTTTTTTTCGCTACGGTTACCAGACTTTAACTCATTCGTTTCAGTACAACACACGTCATGAAAATTAGTGCACTGGCTGCTGGCCAAAACGGTTTCTCCATTCTCGTCTACTTAGGCAGGAACTCCCGAGCTAAGGCTTCCTCCTAATGATGCAGCCTTGTTAGTTGGCAACATGTGTCTCGACGCGCGATATCGCCACACTAGCGCAGCCAGTCGGCCACGGGCACCCAGCTATGGCTCAGACGCTTGCTGCTCTACCTCAAGGAATGGCAGGCTGTGGGGCTTTAATGGTTTTGTTTAAAGAATTACTGCTTTAGCGGTAGCTGTTTGGTACTCACGTTCTTGTACTTGCCGCTGGGCAGTAACCTGTACCGCATCACAAGCAGGGCGAGTGCGACGATGAACTCCACCCGCGCGAGCGTAGCTGCAATACACGTGCGTGGTCCGAGTCCATACGGCAAGTACGACAAGGGATGTATGCGGTCCTTGTTTGCCTTGCTGAAACTGTGGTAGCGTGTAATATAGAGAGCGAAATGCGATAAATATATCGAAACACATAAATGTGAACAAAAAGAAACGAGCAAATAATATTTTTTGCAGAAAGATTAGTTGAATGGAAGACAGATTACCTCATTCTTGTTTTTATGTTAAAAGGCAGTTTTTTTTCCTGTACCCGAACAGAATTGCTCTCGTTACGGTAAAGTGAAAAATTTGTCATCAATACTGTTGGTGAAATGATATTTGTTCATCTTTTTACTGGCCTTGTTAACGTTTGTCTGGAGGTACTCCACACAAACGTTAACAAGGTTAACAAGGCAGACAAGTATCTTATGCGCAAGCACATTGGCCGTAGTTTCTGAGTAGAGAGAGAGAGAGAGCCAGATAGGAAATGCAGGTAGGTTAGCAAGAGGCGAGTTTCCGGTTTTGCACCTTGCACTGGGGTGGGGGATATAGGGGTCCGAAAGAGGGAAAAAAGACAGAGAAAAAAACCGGTACAGCTAGGTAACAGAAAACAGGCGTTCGCACAGGCCCGTCGATCTCAAGAAGCGCAGTAGTGCCTTGCACGGCTTTCTGGTGCGATGTTAAGTCGCGTCGATATTGCACAATTTATTCTTATGACAAAGGATTGTCGTTCAACTGGTTCAGCACGACGGAAAGAGATTGTCTCTGCACACTGTAGTGCAGGCACTGGCAAAGAACTTGCTAGTTGCTGAGTAAGATGAGTTAGATGCACTTCCAGTCGGGGCATATTATGCTGCTCAAAGTGTGCTTATATAAACTCGCAGAGTGAATGATAGTTAGACGCGTCGCGTAGTCCCAGCTGTCTTGGCGCCACGTGTCTTGTCGACATCCCATATGTACTACGCATGACGTGCTTATTTGTGCATGTATCATCTGTGACAATCATGTATCAACATTTCACTCGTTTCCACTATACGAATGCTGAATGCATAAGAGGAGTAAAAGTTACTGCCTGAATGAAATAAACTACCTGTGGCGATAAACTACATGTGACGTCACTTCAGCCATATTCTTCGGTGGCCTTAGGCTCAGTGGCCCGCCATGTTCGGTGGGCAACATTGTTTCACCGCACGGAATAAAAACGTACGAGGCACAGGTGCTCGGAGTCAGTCATTCTTCACCACCAGCACGCTGCGTGTCACCTCTGGGTCGAAGGTTGGCTCGACCCCCCCTTACTCACGTGTCCGTGGCGGATCATGACACTGGTGACGAGGGAAGCCCACGTGTCGACCCAAGCCACCGAGAGCAGCGAAACACACCCCTCCGTTCCTGCCACCATGCCGCTGTACGGGAGAATCGAGCCATTCGAGGGTGATGGCCGGGTCCGCCTGGCCAGTCTACGAGGAACAAGTTGACGTGTTTTTCTGGGCGAATGACACGGCCCTAGGCGAAACAGCGGGGCATTTTCCTGACCAGCTGCCGGACCCGCATCTTCAGTGTCTTGCCCGACCTCCTCAAGTCGGCCACACCGCATGTCAAGACACTGAGCAAGCTGTCAAGACACTGAGTGACCCGAGGGCCCCTCCTTCGCGGCGGCTCCGGTGTTGAAGTGTAAACGCTCCATTAGCGCGGACGGTGGTAACAACCGGAGCCGCCGCGAAGGAGAGACCCTCAGGCAGTTCATCGCAACGAGTGCCTGCGCCTTTGGACTGTTTCGTGTGTGGGATAAAAATCCCGCCATGCAGACATGACTCCTGGAGCTTCTTGACCCCTCGCTGGACGACGTCGTGAAGACAGCGCAGGCGATGGAGGCTGCAGCTAAGGACGCCGGCGAGATTGCTCCCGCGACCGGCTCACCGTCGACGGAAGCCGCGGTCACAAGATGGCGACTATGGGCGGTACGTGCAGTCACTGTGGTGGTGACCATTCCCCCTCAAAGTGTCAGTTCTCCCAAGCACAATGCTTCACCTGCGGAAGAACTGGGCACCTTGCACGGGCTTGCCGAGGGAGGGGGGAGGACGAACAGTGGACAATAGCAGTAGCCTGGATCAAGCCCAGGTTCCACACAAGCCCACGGTCACGGTAGCCGTTGCAAGGGTTCGCGACGGGCACGTGCGGCAGCAGGCTCGGATCCTTCCGTGCCAGGCTCCACGTCGTGGCCGAGAACCCGCCAATGTTCGACATGTGGCACACAGGCCTCGTTCCGTCGTCTGTGCCACCGTGTATGCTGACCGTTGAAGTCTGCGGGCCCTCCTTTCCATGGAACTGGACACAGGGGCCAGGGTGTCGGTCATGGCCGGCCGGGAAACTGTTCGAGCTTACCTACCCCGGCGTGTCGGTCGAGGCTTCGGGCGTCATGCTGCGCACCTACGTCGGACAGCTCTGCCAGGACCAAGGGCAGGCCCAGGTCACCATTTGCGTTGGTGACAGGGAGGCAACCGTTCCCTTTATTTAACCAAGGCGTCGTCACCGACGCCGCTGGGCCGAAACTGGATTCACGCACTGGGCGTTCGGTGGCCAGAGTAACAGAAGGCCGTCGTACATGTGATTAGAGACGTCCAAGCCTCCTGAGCGATTTGAAGTCCCTGTTGCAACCGGGGGTGGGCACATTCGCCGGCACGACGGCTAGCATCTATGTTCCCGAGGAAGCTCAGCCTAGTTTTTTCAAGCCTCGCCCACTGCCGTTTGCCCTGAAGGACAGGGTCACCCAGCAGCTGCAACGCTTACACCGAGAGGGATCCTAGTTCCCGTCAAGACGTCTGAGTGGGCCGCGCCCATAGTTCCAGTCCTCAAGCGAGACGACAGTGTCAGGATCTGCAGAGATTTCAAGGTTACCATCAACCCAGTCGCTACCGTCGAGAAGTACCCGCTGCTCCAGATTGAAGATCTCTGGCCAGCGTTGTCCGGGGGAAAGAAGCTCACAAAGCTTGACCTCAGAGGCGCGTACAAGCAGCTGGTGCTCCAGGATGCAACCGGGACGTATGTCATGAAATCTACAACATTGGGGCTCTTGCGGTACACGCGCTTACCATTTGAGCGGTGAAAGCACAACGCATACAAAGGTAGGAGCCGTGTTGCAGATCGTTTTCAAGATACGGTGTGCCCGACCGTCCGACGCCGCGCAATGTAGAAGTACACAGTTGCTCGTCCAGCAGAAGCCGCAACCTCTCCCTGCTCCGGTGCCTCCTTTCACTTGGGAGATTTAGTCGCCAGTTCCCCTTCCGCCCGGTTCCAAGATACGCATTTGATGCCGCAGCTGTATGTAGCCTCCCCTCCCCCTCTCCTGCCCCCCACGGCCTTTCGCGTGACGGAAGAAGTCGCGTTTGCTCTCCGCCGTGCGTTCGCTCCCCGTGAAAGCGCGCATCCCTCGCGCGCTTTCGCTCGCACATACACCATATGGCACGCGGCAACAATTTTGTCGCCGTTGGACATTATACGGAACCTCGCAGCGACGGCGACGACGACAACGATGCCGGCGGCAAAAATCCACTTGGAGTGTCCATATAATTGCTATCGCAATAAAACTTCTGACGCTGCTCCACGAATGTCCAGTTCTCCTCTGGTCGAAAACCTGCGAGCCGTCACCAGAGGCACCGGCAACAGTCACAGACGCCGCGAACGTTCGGTGCGAACCTGCGCAAAACGCGGACGGCGTCGACCACAGTTCTGCGTGTTGCTGGTGCTGCTACAAGTGTATGATGACGATGGCGTGACGACGAGGGCATGACGAGAGTCGAATGACAGCTGGAATGACGACGATGTAACGACTTCGACGATATCACAACCACGAGCACGTATCTAGTGGCCAAAGCCATTGGGCATCTTTAGCCACTTCGTCAGCGTAGTAAGCGTGACGGTGACGGCATGACGAGACTCAGATGTGAAAGCTGGAATGGTGATGATGAAATGACTACGATTAAATCGCGACTATGATCTCATACCCATTCGCCCTAGCTGGAAGACAACTTGGACTGCGGTATTGGCGTAGAGGCTAGCAAGCCAGATAGATATACATACATGCGTACATACGTACAGACAGATAGATCAATAGGTAGACCAGTTAGGTAAATAGATACACTCTAAAAACAGTTGCACCCTTTGGGGTGCATTTTTGCCACACAACAATAATCGTCATCTGTCTTGCTTGCGTTTCCTATCTTGAAAACTCTGCACTTGCTACTTTCCTATCGAGAACGCTGTCTCACGCTGATAACGCTCTTGTCGTTCGTGACCGAGAAGTGCCGGGCGCACAGCGTTACAGAAAGGAAAGCCACGCAAGTCAGATGACGATTATTGTTCTGTGGCAAAAATACGCCCCACAGGGTGCAACTGTTTTTAGAGTGTAGATATAAAGAGAGATAGATAGATATATAGATAGATAGGCTCAAAAAGCTCGAAGTAGGTAAATGATGCTAATCGAATAAAAAAGCTCCGTCGCATGCCCCCGCGCGAGGGGCACGTGTAAATGCAGAGCATAGTGGGGTTCCGTGGTGAGTGGAGCCCGCGCCAACCCGCTTTATATTCCTAGCGCGCGCGTTAGAGGGAGAGGGGGTGGAGAGAGGGCGCGCTATCACGCCAGCACCTGCTGTTGCTACGGTGCTTGCAGCGCCGGAGCGCGACTCAACTACGACGCTTCGCGCGCTGCACATGTGCTGCAAGCGTGATGCGGGAGAGGAGGAGTGGGGGAGAGGGCGCACCTGTGCTCGAGCTGTTGGGGACGGACGGCGCACTCTACATGTGAGTTAAAGAAATGCTCTGCACTTAAAGAGCAATCTACATTTTTACATTACACTGGACCATATTCAAGCGATGCTTTATATGCCTAGGCGAAATCGCCTGTCCACGGAAAACTATCATCAGTAGCATTGGCTCGAGCGTCGTCTTCCGCAGCTGGCTGCGTTGCCGGTAATCATTCAAGCGCACTTCTCTTCTATCGTCGTAATGGGGAGGCCGCGTTTACGGGGGTATGAGCCATTCATTGTCTTACGTAACGGACATATTTAATTTTGAGGCAATTTTATTTCGAAAAATTGCAAGCTAGAATGGCAGGTGAATACTGCTAACCACGCCACCGCGCAAACTCGAGACATCGAACGCAAGCGACAACGTCAGACTGGGGCAAACCGTCGACGACGTCCTTCTCTCTGTCGGAGCCGAAGGTGTCTATAACCTCAGAATTGATAAATGCGTTAATGAATCCTAGGGATTAACTCAGTGATAAACACCGGGGTCGCACTTTTCAGCTTCGCTGGTTAACCATCCTCACAGAGTGGAAGGGCCGACGAACTTTTGTAGCATTTTTATTGCCGGATGATAACGGACATGAACGTATCTGTGAACGGCCTGGTTCACAGATACGTTCACAGGTTAAGATCGGTGCTATGTTCAGCTGCTCTTAAGGCAAATGTTTTGTCTGTAGAGTGGAGTGACAAATTATACCAGCTTTTAGCTCAAGTTATTATTGGGATAGTGAATTGATTATCTTCAGGATAATATAACAATTTGCTGTTTGACTTGAATATATGCTGCCCATATTTTTAATAAGTTGAGAGCAAACAAAAGAATGCATCAAAATGCTCTTGTTCACTCCGCACACAATCGCTGTCAAAACGGTGGCGTGAGCAAGCGCGCCAGCCGCAGCGAGTGAAGGTTGGTGCGGTCTATAGGTGACCCGTAAAATAACAAGGGGTTGTGGGATGCGCCGTGTGCTAGCTGTTTCCGGTTCGAGTCAGCGCAGCCGCCGCCACCACTTCACCGTTGAATTCCACTGATGCGCTTGCAGTCCTTTCTTCTTTCTGGGGTTTTACGTGCCAAAACCAGTTCTCATTATGAGGCATGCCGTAGTGGACTAATTTTGACCACCTGGGGTTCTTTCACATGCACTACAACGCAAGCACACGGGCGTTTTCGCATTTCGCCTCCATCGAAATGCGGCCCCCGCGGCCGGGATTCGATCCCGCGAGCTCGTGCTCAACAGCGCAACGCCTTAGCTGGCTGAGGCGCTTGCGCTTGCAGTCCGGCTTTGTCCCACTCGAAGATTACCCGGTTGCAGGTACCTAGCAAAACCATCGTCGGCTGTTCAGCCGTTGGCTGCTCAAATTCAAGCGTTAAAGGTGAACGCATATAACAACTGCCTTGGAGCAACCCTTGCTGAGTCAGCTGTGCACAAGCAGTCAGAGTAATGGCAGCACTTCCAAAACTGTAACAAGGCAGAGACCATCCGTGAAGAAAAAGAAAATGAACGTACAGTGCCGCTTATCAGGCGGCGTTTAGCTGTGTAAGGGCGTACATGGAATTTTCTTTCTCTAACATTGACTCAGGCAACCGGAACTATTTCAGTACTCGCTATATGAAACGAGGTTTTACGGCGCGAATTTAAGCAGGACACAGCGAGATACATACATATTACTCGTAACCAACTAGCCCTCCTTAGCTCCTTCAGCACACATAGAAATAATGCGTAGCCGTAATATGACGGCGATACGGCCATTGTTGACAAAAAGCGAGAACGTCTAACTACGTACCACTTCAAATGAACCTAGAGTTTCGACCGATAAATGCCGTTGACAGCGCGCAAATTTATCATTTTCAGCGCTACCCGCGCCGTTATAACAATGATATCGGTTTTTAGCTACGATCACGGAGCAGCATGCACCGCTGTAGCCATCGCCTCAGCACCCGATTTTCTAAGTAATGCTTCTATACGGTTGATAAATTATATGATAACGGTAACTTTTTCACCTGTCTGACTGACCCGCAGGCAGAGCAGTAAGTGACGGTGCGTCCAAGCAACGGCAAATGTCGTAGAGCTAAACCTGGCGGAAACAAAAAAAGACCGCCGAAATTAAAACCAGAGTTCCTCTATGAATAAAGCGTATCCTTGCCTTTCTTCGCTCGTCATCGCCGCGGCCAGAGTGAACTGAAACCTAGAAATCAGCTGCAAGAATGGTATGACATTGCTGGTCGACAAAGGGGACGGAGCTTCGCACGACTGAGAGTTGAAACCGCGTAGAAAAACACGTGCGCCGGGCATGCCGCCGCGTCGTCCGTCGAACCCGAAGCTGCTAGCAGACGGCGCGCCCCACAATTCCCTGCGATTGCTCGTTTTACGGGTCACCTATTGCTTCAACGGAAACTGAGTGGCGAAAACACAGCGCATACAAAGGTAGGAGCCGTGTTGCAGATCGCTTTCAAGATACGGTGCATGCGACCGCCCCGCACCGCGCAAAGTACAAGTACGGAGTTGCTCGCAGAGCAGAAGCCGCAACCCCTCCCTCCCGCGCTGTTTTCCTCCTTTCGCGTGGGAAATTGAGTCGCCAGTTCCCCTTGCGCCCGGTCGCAAGATACGTATTTGGTGCCGCAGACAAACATCGCCTCCCCTCCCTCCCGTCCCCCACGGCCCTTCGCGCGACGGAAGAAGTCGCGTCGTATCGTCATCGTCATCATAAACTTCTAGAAGCACATTTCTCAGAGAAAATATGTCACTACTGTACCAAACTATTTACGGTACATGGCAGTCCAAGTTGTTTTGCAGCGAGGGCGAACGGGTATGAGATCATCCTCGTGATACATTCGTAGTCATTTCATCATCGCCATTCCATCTTTCTCATCTGACTGCCTGTTTATATGTTAGCGCCTCCTTGGCACGTAGCATCTCTGACGGGGCCGCGGCGGCAAGAAGCAGCAGCTTCCCCTTGTCCACGATGATGCGAGCGGCTGGGAGGTGGGCGATCTTGTGCGTCTCGATCAGTTTTACCAAGGGTTGTTCTATGTCAGGAGACAATGCTGTTGAGCGTTTAGTGTCTTCCTTTGCCAGAGTAATCTGATAGCATTCAGACTTTTTTGTTAGAGGTCACTGAAATTTATTAGAAACCTGGGATATTAGTGCTGCTCAGCTTTCATTCAACATGCCAGAGAGAGTAGACGACGGGACAGTCGATACACGGACAGGGAATTTTGATCGTTTTAGCTTTCACAGTGTTTGCTTTGACACGTTTCTTTTAAAGCTTGCCAGCCAAGCAAGTTAGAGAGCATTTTGATTTTGTGCCAGCGCATCGTTACCTGTGTCTCATACGTGTACACCGTACGGATTTGAATGAAATTCAGGTGATACTGTTTTTGTCTTGTTTTGTATATCTCTTGTCCAGTCGTCTTCGCTTTGTTCATGCGGATCAAGAAAAGTGTTTATTTGGATTGGATACGGGATTTTACACTGTATATCTT
The DNA here is from genome assembly GCF_013339745.2 of Dermacentor silvarum. Classification (NCBI taxonomy): domain Eukaryota; kingdom Metazoa; phylum Arthropoda; class Arachnida; order Ixodida; family Ixodidae; genus Dermacentor; species Dermacentor silvarum. Next base: position 89,631,255 of record NC_051158.1, read on the forward strand.
TAGGCTAGAGAAGGCTGTCGTATTACCGTTCAGGATCAAACTTTGTCGGTTCCGGCCACAGCCTGGGATCGTAGTGAACATCGAGAGTGGGAACGGAAACGCTCATGCCTTTCAGGATGCGAACCCCGTTGCACTCGTAGTCCTCGTCACATACCCTGCGTACAGAGCTGCAAAGATACAATTATTTTGATGCAGTGCTTGGCATGTTGAATGAAACACCCAGCAAGTTAGTCACTGCCAAGGAAGCCAAACGCCACCTAGGGTAAGAGAAGCACAACATAATTCTCCCGTTTTCGGCTTCAATGTCTAATTTTATTGGTATCTAGCCCACGAATGCAAGATATTTATAGTTTCTTTCTTCTGAAGGGTCGCTGCCTTTTACCTAAATCTATTTGACGCCGATGAAGCACCAAGCACGGGACAAAAGGAACGCAATACGGACATGTATAGTGGACGACCGCACTTTAGGTGTTTGAAATCAGAAGAATGGTTACTTGAGTCTAGCTTCGCACTTCGAACGTGGAGGTTATTAGACATAGTTGAAGAATGCGGAAGATGTCGGCCATGAAAAAACAAAAAAAATAGCATTGCATATTGGAAACTGTAGCAGTAGGAAATAACGGGGCGCATATGTGCGCTGTGTGGCTGCGGTGGCACATTCAAACAAAAAGCATGTTTTATGGGTGGCTACGACTAATCTGGTTGATCATTCGCATCTGTCTGATTTTATGATTTCTGTACCCGTTGTGCCCTGGACACCCGTGGTGCCCGATTACCAGGTTATGTGGCGAAATGGTGCGTACTATCTATGGTGCAATTTTTGGTCTGCCCTTTTCTCTACTGATTTCGAAAAGTTTCGAACTGATGCGCTTGATGTGCTGCAGTTCAAATAAAAAAATCATGGTTGTTTTTTACTTTTACGCGCCAGAATCACGATTTGATTATGAGGTCCGCCGTAGTGATTTATTGCGGCCATCTGGACTTGCTGAACGTACCCAATGTACGGTACGGTGGCGTTTTCGGATTTCGACCCCATCGAAATGCGGCCACCATGGTCGGGATTCGATGCCGCAACCTACATCAACACGGCAGATAAGGTTTCACAGTTGATAGTAACGCTCGCTTCGCCCATCTCCTCTACTTTCGGTCCTGAGTTTAGCGCTGTATCGTTGCCAAGTACAGTTCACGAACAATTCCAATAGGTTTCTAAAAAACTAATTCTAGCATAAAACTACGAATGAAACCCGCCGTACGGGTTTCTTAGAAAGAAACGAAGGAACATTCGTCATGGTACTGCGAACCCGGTGTCGCAGCCTTCCTGGGACAGTCGCTCCACTAATTAAGCAAACTGATAGGCTTGCAGACGGAAGGATGGGAGCAGTTTAGTCAACAAGTTGGTAAGATAAATAAGCAAATGAATTCTGCTGAAATTCTAGAGCTGGAGAAACTTCCTTGAAAGGGAATGCTTGCATATATTCAGTATATGCGCAACAAAGAAAACCAGTTAAGGTTCTTCTGAAAGAAAGCATTACAGTTAAAAAAAGCCATAGATCAAGAATTTGGTGTAGTTATGTTGCCGTGTTACGGCCGAGCATCGTTCGCCACTTTTTCTTATGCCTTCTGCGTAAACATTTACCAACAGCTCCAAATTTTCAGCTGGTGTCAGTAGCGACCCTCGATTCCCACCGCCGCCGGGCACCCACTGGTTCAAAAGGGTACAAGCGTACCCCGGCCTGGCGTTCGGCTTGCTTCAGGGGTGATACGCTTGGGAAAGGAGCCTGCGCCCGGAATTCCCGTCGAAACCAACGTGAGCACGGAAAACACGTCAATGAGGCCATTTATTTACTCTGTTTCGTAGGTTAATTGAGTAGCGAATGTGATTTTTCTCCTGGTTTACCTCTATGCCTTTCCCTTTTGTATCTGTTCAATTAGCGCAAGTGTCAGGTTACCAGCATTGTTTTGGCACCCAAAAATGTGAAAACCTTGGAAGCAGGAGGTAAATAAATATCTGTTGAAAAATTGTGCTTTAACTTCAATTTTTATTATGTATCACTCGATAGTGAAACTCAATAGCTCGAACAAACAGTTTTTTGCCAAGGCATTGTACCCTGTAATATGATGCGACCATCTGCGTCATCACTTCATTTATGGTAGGGCATTTAGTTTTGCAGCGTTAGCTGTTATGGGTTCATTCCAACAGCCGTTCCGGTTCGCGATGGTGTCCGCCGCCGGTGCGGTCGGCGGCGTGCGCCAACCGTAACCGCTATTACTGTAAATGCGAAAAAGTACCCGGTTCCCGCCGGGATCGAACCCGCGCCCGCTGTGTGGGAGCCAGATAATCTGCCGCTGAGCCACGCAAGCGCTTGCTATCGGGCACCGGAAAATGCCCTATAAACGCAGGCGCAGATGATCGGAGCCTCCACCAGTATGGTGGCGCCATCTAGTTAAGGTGCCTGCAAACGCAACGTGCACAGGCGCAGACGACAAGCTGCCATTCAGACGAGGCGCGCAATAAAAAAAAACGCGATCCCCCGCCTCCGCCGGTATGGTGGTGCCATCTAGTTAAGGTGCCTGCAAACGTAGCGTGCGTAGGCGCAGACAACGAGATGCGATTCAGAGGCGCGCAATCAACGTGATTGCGATGTGAGATGTGCACCACGTATTCTGGATACCTCTTCGGTACACGTTATGGCGTCTCCTCGCAAGGTACGAACCGCTCCTGAAGACGCGAATCGTAGAACTACGTGCGCGGCTACAACCAGGCATCATCGGGCTCAGCACACATGCTGTGCAGAGAGGATTACAACCTGCAGCTTGCCGTCGACGCCGGGTGGGCAGTTCAGACCATTCTTGTCAAAACGTGGCGAAGAGACTTTGTCGCGAAGACCCTGGTGTGCGTGGTGCTGAAATTTGAGCTACCCTTGAGCACCTAAGGTGTGCGCTTTAGGACGGAAATGATAATTAAAAAATTAGATTATGGGGTTTTACGTGCCAAAACCACGATCTGGTTATGAGGCACGCGGTAGTGGGGGACTTCGGAAATTTGGACCACCTGGGGTTCTTTCTCACCAAAAGCTTGATAAGTTACACAATCAGGAAACATTTACACTAGAAACCTAGTCAAAGTTGACAGAAACAATTAAAAAATTGGAATGTACCATCTTACCCTGGAAGCGAAGGATAGAGTCTCAGGGATTCTGACAGCACTTGGCCCAAGTAGGTGAGTTCACCGAGGCCGTCGTATGTGAGCTGCCCCTGCACAGTGGCCGGAGACAGTGAAGAATAACCATGCTCAAAATGACGTCATAACATGTGCTCAATAAAGCGGTTTCACTGCTTGTTAAACTCTAGCAGAAGAGAGATTAAGTGAGAGAAAAAGAAAGAAAGCAACTTTAATGAATACTGGATGTCACGTGGCCCCTATCGAGGCCAGGTGGCAAGCAAAGTCACAGTTAGGGTGAATATCGTAATAGGGATCACTGTTACCTATGGGAAGGCACTACTGAATATTCGCCACCACGCAAACGCCCGGATATTGCAGTGGTTTCCATGCGGGGCCGTGTATCATGATCAACTTGAATTCTATAAGTCAGAGTTGTCATACGTAAAAAAAGCAAACATCTAGTCCGTAAACACCCATAAAGGTTACACAGAGCTAAACTTGAAGAAGTAATAATGGAAGTGATTCTTACGGTGAACTTTTTCTTTTATTAAGGGAATCGAAAGCTATGATGGCTTTAAAGTTTTGTTTCGGAGCACAGACGGGCGATAGCTTCTTTCATTGACTTTTCTCACAAAGAAACTGCTTATGATCACACCGTCACCTAAACATCGTGACCGTATCGGCTACTTCATTACTTCTCACTTGTTTTATTAAAGCGCACAACCATGTTTTATAGTGCTACAGACTATACCTCCACGTGGAATCTCGAGGGACAGTACTAGTGCGCATGCTACTCGCAAAGGATACGTGGTGATAATTTGTAAGTTTTCGGAAGTTTTAAATTCATCTGTGTCAAATAGCATAATTCTTGCCCTTGAGCTGGATTTTCGAAGTAGCGGACATTAGTAGCACGAGAAATCGAAACACACATTCAGCTAATTACCAAAAATTCACGATATATTTTTGCAATAATTGCTCTACGGCCTTTATTGCGATTTACCAATTTTAGTCGGTGAGATTGCCGAACGAATCCACTTGAAATAAATCTCCAGGATGACACCAGTTTCGATATATTTTTTAGCAAGCTATAGGACGAAATACGCATCCGTTCAAATACTTTTGTGCTGCAATTCATAAATTAGCGTTTTGTTAAAAAAATAAGTCAAACAACCGTTCATCCTTACAGCGTATTTTATAACACGTATCTCCAAACTGGTGTCATTCTGGAAATGCATTCCAAACGGATACGCTTTACAATCTGACCGACGGCACTGGTCATCCTTTAGCGCCTGTAACATCGTTCATGTGAGCACATGACGTTCAGGCATTGTTGAAACTTCAGCTTTTTGCCCGGCATTTTTTGGTAAATTGGAACATGTTCCCTAAATTAATTAGGAAGATAATTAGTGATTTTTCATTATTTGAATATGTATTTTTATTTCTCGTGCAAATAATGCCAGCCTCACTGTATAATCCAGCACAAGGGCTGGAATTATGTTGTCTGCCGAAAGGCGATTTTCAAATACTCCGGGAAACATAAACGTGATCACACTGTATGGCATTCGCTCTGCAGTTAAACCCTTCAACCGACTTATGGAAGCATAAGCGCCACAGCAAATTCTATGAGAAGGAGCAGTAGCTAGAAATATGCGTTGCGTGAGTCTGAAAAACTAGCAAGCAACAAACAAACAGACGAACAGAAAAGGTTCCAACGTCATAAAAAAATTGTGAGGGTTCCAAGCACTGGTCGTCTTTAACATACACCCTTTAACTCCTGTAACAGCGTTCATGTGAGCACATGACTTTCAGGCATTGTTGGAGCTTCAGTTTTTTTGCCCGGCATGTTTTTGTTCTCGTTTTAAACACAATTTTTATTTGCGGCGGTAGTAACAAGCCCGCGCCGAATTCACGAAGCTTTTCGTACGTAAGTGTTGTTTGTCATTGGTCAAATGCATTCACTAGTAGCATGTCTAACAATTCAGTTGGCTAGCATCTGCTCTTACGAAAAGTTGTAGCTCAAGAACTTAATCGTGAATAGAGGTTTCTTGTGATAATTATCACAAGAAACCTTTCAACAGGCCTCTTAGCTACGAAGCAGTACGTTGAGAATATTATTTAGAGTAATTTTCCTGCTCATCACCTCTCCTATCATCAATAGCAGCACTTTTAGGCAGTGATTTCTTTTTTTGTGTGTGTGTTCCATCACGCTCGGCATAACTAACAAAACATAAGTGTGCCCGCCGAGCTAGACACTACGCTCACCTACTAAGGTATTTAGCACGCGAGTTATTTGCAAGTCCAATAACGAAAATCTAATTTTTTTCTTGGCGTCAGTAGTGTCCTATACGCATCTCCGCTACTGGTATGAAATTATGTGAGCAGTTCACTAAGATAGCTGAGCTGGTTTGTGCATTATCGAATGCTATGATAGATATAGGTGCAACAAAAGGCAATTGACCAGAATAAATGGCCAATACAGAGCGCTAACATAGTTAGGAGCAGCCTGACTTAATATTGACACGACATTGCCACGGTCGTAATACAACGCAATATGTTTTTCTTATCCGGTGATCCATACAGTGAGTACGACTCATAAGAAACGCGTACCTCTTTCTCGAGTAGGGCTTGAACTTCTGCTCGAACTTTGTCCTGTACGTCTTGGTGTTCAGAGAGCAGGTACGATGCAAAAGCCAGTGGTGCAGCTATGTTGTCGATGCTGTAGGTCAGAAAGTATGGTGCGCAACACCATTTTATATTTAACGCGGCATTAGAAACAGCACTTCTTGAGCGTCTGACAGAGAAAATCATTGGACTCAGTATTCTTTAAGTTAACCAACAAATGTTCCATTTGGAACCAGACTCAGGCGAGTAAGAATGAGTAGTTAGAACACTGAAAAATAATCAAACAGTGCAAGAGGCTAAGAACACTACACAATCGAAACACCATCCGGGAACGAGTTTATTGAGGGCTTGCATCGCAATAATCATCGTTTCCACCGCGGTATTCGCCTTCAATGAAATGTTGTCAGTGCAAAGATTGCAAGTTGTCCTGATTCATTAAGCATATGAATTAAGTTCTGGGCTAACGCTCCTAAAGTGCCGAGTGAGTTTCATGCACTGATCGTTATAGCCGCTGCGTAATGTGAAAGATGTGACTGAAAATCCAGATGAAAACAGCGAAATAGAACCATGTGCCCTGATTGGGAGTTCCTTTCTTGGCCACTGTTTTTAACGATGCATATTTATTAACCCAACGTTATTCCTTCGCATTGGTTAGCTGGAGCCTAGATATTGAAAAACGTGGGTATGAAGAACAACACTTAGATTTGTGAGTCAACACGCCTGATGATTGTTGAATTGGTTGCATCATGTGATATCAAGTGCGCTCCCAATTATCAAAAGTAATAAAAGCAGGGAAGGCTATAAAAAATTAAAAGCAACTAAGCAACTACGTCTATTTAAAGGTACTGCAATGTATATTTGCTGTAAATCTTACCCAGCAACAATGAAGATGCAGGTGTTAGAAGCCGTCCTCAGCTCGACTGGGTGGGACAACAGAATGCTCGATAACTGCCGGCCTAGAAAGCAAGAGTTAAGCGCGTAAAGAAGTGACATCCTCCCGTGCATTGGCGATTGTGATTTAATACGCAAGTGCTATCAAAATACCATTATGTTTTGAATGACAGTGCAAAAGAAAATAAACCAAACAACGACACACAGATAGCGCACAATAGCTAGCTCTGAGAGGTATGATCAGTGTTATAAAATGCCGACTACGTCTTTAGCCACGTGTATTGACAAGCACAACAGTCCAGAATGCAATGGAAACAATGTCCTCGGCTAACAGCGTCACCTCGCGAATGCCGAGCCTTCGTCTACATCATGTGCGGCTCTTACTGCTAAAATGTGTTCACGCATTCTGCGACTATAGAAAACAATGCAGCCGGAGATCCCGTGCCCGTGCCGACAAGAAGCAGTTGGTGCGAGGCGACATGTGGTGTCTGTGTCAACTGTCTTTGCGCTTAAACTGATGGATACCTTTGCATGTCTGACTGCTTGCTGGTAACGCCCTTTTCCTGAAATCGATATACACATTAGGATACCAGTAATCTCCATGCTCTGTGAGCTGTATACGCTCGATTTGCCTACGTGGGTTATCAGTCCTCTAAAACCACGTAGTAAGGCACAACTTGACCTGGCTTTAGTTGAACAAATATATCGGCACCGCATTTCCTATTATGTGTTCCTGATTGCTGACAGCTCTACATGCGAAACATGTAGCATTGTCTGACGAGGCATTGACACACAGAAAGGCAAGTTATGTGCGCAGAACTTGTATGACTGGACAATCTTACACTATCAGAACAGAAAAATTTCTAGAGTAATAGTTAAAAACGAACTACGTGTATAATGCCATTTGCTTTGCCAGAGTTTCTGAAGTCCACAGGCCTACGCATTAGCCTTTCACAACGCTGCTTACTGCGGTTGATTAAACCACTGAGTCGCTTACGCAGTGTAGTTCATCGGTGTTCCCGTCTCTATCTATATCCTTACCCCCGTGCAGGGTAGCGAATCAGCACTACTTCTGGTTGACCTCCATGCCTATCGGTACATCTTCGCTCTCTTGCATTGTCTTGACAAAAGGAACAATTGCAGAGTTGCCGCGCAGACAGAAGCATATGTTTTTAACTTATGCTTGAGTTCTCTTGAAGGAACGTTCATATACTGGAATTCATCTGTTGAGTCGCGGAATGCTAGGCCGTTCTGCGAACGCTTACAGCTCTGATAACTTTCTTAGCAAATAAAAATGAATAAGTAAATGAATAAATAGATAAATAACCCAAAATAAATTGATCGGTAAACAGGTAATCAGTAAATCAAGAAATAAATGAATAAATAAAGAGAGACATGACATTGGTGGGTGGTCATCAGCACTTGCCTTCGATTTTTCCATTACTCATCCTTTCTTCTTTTTCAGAGTTTAAGAGTAACTGAAGCACGTCCTCCTTGGTGGGCTGTTGACACAGGTGATGTTGAAAACATTTGAGGCAGAAAAAGCGTTCTTGTAAAGCAGCGCAATTTATAACGGAGAAGAGACACGTCCTGGTACTTGTATTAAAAATGAATGGGGCGCACTGTCAACAAGAAATCATAGTCGAATCATAATAGTTACACAACACTAGAAAAATTATTCGTTTGGGAATGTGAAGCGCTCATTCAAAATTGTAGACTAAGAAACAGCTATCGCAAGGAATTGGAGGCATAACCGGGAACAACAAAATTATTGCGTTAAAAGCAAACTACTCGTTGACAGGCTATGGACATCTCGTGCACAATTATTACACGCTGCCAGTAAAATCTGCTGCCTGTCCCGATTATTCCGTACAGAAGGAAAGTCGAAGAAACAAGTTCTCATCATGCAGTCGTCTTTCATCGCACGTTTTTGCGCCTAGGTAGAAATGGGGGGGGGGGGGGGGGGGGTAATTTTTTTTGTCTAACCAGCACACTTAACTCTTTTTTCAGCTTGGCTGCGCAAGAAAAACTTAGCAAATAACTTTATGGGGTAAAGAAGCGAATGTCTAACGGCTTCCTTATCAAAACTTGCGTTTGTTAGGCAATATCGGTGAGTTCTGCAGAAACAGGCAATATTTGAGGATGTGCTAATATTTTACATCTTGAGTACGAATCGAGTAATCATTGCTATATCACTTGAATTCGGTTACAGGATTCACTATTTCAAACTGTTGTTTCTGTTGAAACATAGGCGATCACACTCAAACATAACAAACAAGAAAGAGAAAAGCAATCGAAGGACGTTTAACCTTCGCCTTTAAGAGTAGAACGCGATAGCGTTATCAGGACCCGTTCGCATATTTTATTACTTTATTAAATGTTTGATATTGCCCCGACGCGCGTAGGTCTGGTTGAAATGCTGGAAAAGGGGTTTGCGTTTGAGTTTCCTCGTAGCAGAATTAGGTTTTCTCATACATTCAAATTACAATCCGACGCCGATTGGTAAACAATCCGACGGCGAATCCGACACCGAATAGTAAAGTCGTACTTTACCACTTTTCTGACGGATTTCACTGTCAGAAATTCAATTTTGGTTCACCGAAACCTTGCACCACGTGGAGGCCCTGCGCGGTCGGGGTGGTTGGGGATGATTTCCCCGCCACCCGCCGACATCGCACGCCGACGCCGGTTGCCGACGCTGGATTTTCTGCCACACGGGGCCCTGAACGCTATCGTGTTACGACCAACCCAAGTGATCACTGTTACTAATCGTTCGGCTGGATAGACGCGGTTGTGCAGATGTACTGATTCTTCAGCGAACGGTTGGACTAGATAACTTTTTTTGTCATTTGATGACTCAAAGTCATTGATGACTTGGAGAGCTCGAAAATTCGCCTGAATTCAAGCTATTATTTAGGCAGTCATTATGTATGTATCCAACGTGTGGTGCAGTAGTATACACTCCGCTCCTTCAACGAACGCGACACTGTACATGTATCTGTTTTCACTAATTGTGCACGGTAGTCTAGTTGTGAAATAATAATGCAAACAAACCTTTCCACAAGTGGGGCTGAATATGCCATTTTTTGAACAGGAAACGAATACGAATGGAACATAAATCAAATACAAATATTACGTCTCGAATATCGAATTCAATAATGAATAGTGAAGCGCGAACGCATCTATTAAAACACGAATATTTCTTTCGGTATTCTTGGGTACCACTTTTGTATAGACTAGCGAAACAAATACGCCTTTATCAAAAACAATTCGGATCAGCTTTAAACCGAAGATCATTAACTCTCATAAAAAACGCAGTACGAATAGCCTTCCGAATTTATGCAGCCCGATTGCAAGCAAGCTTAAGCTTTCCGGGGATAGATGGCTGCTAAATAAATGATAGCCGCTAAGTAAATTGTTACCAAAAATATCGCAAGTTGCGGTAAAAAAAGAAAAAAAGCAGCAGAACGAATTGTATGCCGTTATCACCTGTAAAAGTCTCCGTTTATAGGAAAACATTTGAGGTTGTTGCGTTAAAGGATAAAGCTTTTACACGACTAGACTGCCAAAAACACTAAATTATTGATTACAACACAACGTGATTGACTACAACCTCAAATCACATGCCGTCAGGCACGTAGGCTTAGGCCATGCACCCGAAAAAAAAGTTAATAATCACTGTGTTTCGGGGGAGGAAGAAGACGACGCTCGACCAGCTCTGAGAGCAGCTGGGCTCCGGCTTCACCAAGTAATTTCGCAGTGATTTCTGGCGACTATTGGCCTGAATTTTACATCACTCGATTCGTGAAGTCACCAGGATTCCGTGGACACCTAGTTTTCAGGTGGGACACTTCTTTTCCTGGTGTTACGAACGTTTTTGTGCCACGACAACGCCATCGCCGCGCTAAGCCTAAGCACGCGCCGGCTGCGCGCCGAGAATGAAGGTTCAAGAAATCGGTGAAAACATCACCCCAGAAGAGTTGACCGCCGAAATGGGCTGGCGCACCGCCCGTTCCCGCCGTACCGAGGAGAAGCGTGGCCAAAATTCATCTCTCGATGACCCACCTCAATCGCAAGACCCCCGCTCTCGCTCTAAAACCCGGAAGAACGTTAAATCCCAAGTTCTCAAGGCCGGATGTATGCCCCAATTACCCGAGAACGAAATTAAGATCATCGTCAGACCTAAAGGGGCACTAAATATCCCCAAAGTCGGCAGCCCCACAGTGACTGCAGCCATTTTCCAAGCAACACAACTTAGCCCAGAAGAAACCCAAGACGACACGATCTGCCCGAGCGTTCAACAAAACATCGTCGTTATCAGCACGCCCCGACCGCAAAATGCTGACAGGTACGTGCGCATGAAATCTATATATCTATGTCAATGGTGTCACCCATGAAGTCAACACATACGAGGGAGACCCTGACAACACCACCAAAGGAGTTATCCGATGTATTCCCCTCACCGACAGCGCCCAGGAAATCGACGTAAGCATCATTAATGCCCGCAATCCGCAAGCCCTGGCCGCCAAGCGCATCGGTTCCACCACAACCGTCGTCATCGCCTTCGACGGACCCAGTGTGCGGTACCTGGTCCGAACTGCTGATCCCCTGTTCCTTGTACCGCAAGCAAATTGACTTATGCTACCACTGTGGCCGTCTCGGGCACCGCATGGATGTTTGTCCATTCCCTAACAACAAGATCTGCAGGAGCTGCGGCGCCCGCAATCCCGACCAACACCATCAGTGCACCCCCAAGTGCACGCTGCGTGGTGTACCTCACCCCACGGCGGACAAAGGGTGCACAGCCAAATGCAAAATGCCCTACGTCATCCGGAAACGCGTCTGGGAACAACGCACGCCGCAACAATCAACACCTCAACCAAGTGATCTCCCGCCCATGGACACCAAACACCGCTCGCGCTCGCGCTCCGGACCAGGAGCAGGCCGTTCCCGGTCAAGATCCACGTCGACCCCGAGAGGCCGACAGGTTTCAGAAAAGGTGAGCTTCTCAGAGGCTGTAACACGCGTCTCGCGAGAGGGTCCGGTCACGTCCCCCCCCCCCCCTACAACTAAACAAAACACAGACAATGCTGTCATTGCTCAACTTAAGAGAGGAAATGCAGTTATGCGCGACTTAATTCAAAAACTCACACAGGAGGTTCAGAGCCTAAAGCAACCCAAAACACAACCCACACCCAAAGCCCCAGAAACCCCTAGCGTCACACCTTCAGAGGAAGCCCCGACGCCGGCCCCAAAAAAGAGAGCCCTCCAAGGAGGAACTACGGGGCAAGTGCGTTCCGAAGTCAAAGACATGCTCGTGTCGCTACAGAGCACCGTCGAAAGTCTCCACAACGCTCTGCTCGCCGTAATGCAAAGAGTCACCGCCATAGAAAACAACCTCCAGACCCTTTTCACCACGTCCACCCCCGTCACCCCGGCTATAATCACAGACGCGAGCGGAATCGCTCATGACACTCCCGCCCCGCCACCGGCGGCCTCTTAGATCATCATCATGGCACACAGAAACACCGACACAGTGATATGGCAGTGGAACTGTCGAGGCTACCGCCACAAACTGCCCGTTCTTCATCAACACCTTCGCACATCTTCACGTCAACTGGATGTACTCATACTCCAGGAAACGCACGACACTCCGATCACCCTTCCCGGATATCAACCCTTCATCGCTGCCAACGCCCCCCACGGTGTGCCCACGCTCGTCCGACACAGAATCACCGCAATCGAACACGATCTTCACGACCGTCGCACCGAACACCTTTTCATTGAACTCATCCCTCACAAAAAGCGGACGGACGGCATCTTCATCCTCAATATTTATAACGCACCGTCCCTACGCCACAGTCGCTTTCTAACGCTCTTTAAAAAGGCCCTGAACGCCGCAGGCAGCAGCCCCCTCGTCATCGACGGCGACTTCAACCTGCCGCACACAGGTTGGGGCTACAAACACTGCTCCGCTGCGGGCCGAAACCTTTGGCAAGACTCCCACGATCTCGGCTTCAATCTCATCACAGACCCGACGTTCCCCACACGCCTCGGCACCTCCACTGCGCGAGACACGACGCCCAACCTCACGTTCACCAAAAATTCAGTGAACGCTCAATGACGCAATACTGAATATGACCTCGGCAACGATAATTCTATCATTGAAATTACTATCCCGCACCTCACAGCTCTATCTACGAGAAAGAGGGATTTCGCGTGGGTGGACTGGGACGCCTTCCGCAAACATCGCACAGCAGAAACGACAGACACCCCGATCACCGATATAGAATCTTGGTCGTGCGACCTTTTATCAGATGCCCAATTGGCTACTCGCACTATCAAAACCGATGCCCCGACTGAACACATGGATAGTCGGCTTGCCCACCTCATTGAAGCCAAAACGTCCATCCTCTCCCGGTGGAATGGTCAACGACTCAACAAACGACTCAGGAAAAAGGTTGCACTACTTCACGAGAATATCAAAGAACACTGCCGAGTCCTTATTCAGCAGCAATGGGCGGAGCTTTCCAATTCTCTAGACGGGCAACTCCACCACTCGCGCTCGTAGAAAATCCTACAACATCTTCTTGACAATACCAGCACCCGTTCACAACAGCAGGATCGTCTTACCAAACTCCTATTCACAGAAACCAAGGCGCACAGCCAGGACCACGTCTCAAATACCTTATGCCAAAAGTACATCCCCTCCGGGCCCGCAAAGCCTCACGGCCTGTACGCGGGGTCCTCGAACTCAGCCCTCGATGAGGACTTCAGCGGGGCCGAGATACACGCTGCTCTTCGCAAATTCAACAGCGGTTCAGACCCAGGTCCGGATGGCGTCACCAACAAAACTCTAAGAAACCTAGACGACCCCTCAGTGGAACAGCTCACCGAGTACATTAACGACTGCTGGCGCCAAGGGTCCATTCCTCCCTCATGGAAAACGGCCAAAGTAATTCTAATTCCAAAACCTGGCAAGCCATATAGCCTTGCCAATCTCCGCCCCATCTCGTTAACCTCGTGTGTCGGTAAGGTTATGGAGCATGCACTCCTTACCCGCATAAACTCTCACCTCGAAGATACGTCCGCATATCCTTACTCAATCATCGGCTTTAGAG